>NC_079497.1:24254564-24570016 GCF_030052815.1 Hevea brasiliensis | reverse complement strand
GTGAAAGCAAATGTAGTGGCTGACGCCTTAAGTCGCAAGACTATGGCAAGTCTCATAGTTTCTCCTTTGTCCATGGTATGTGAATTGAAAGCACAAAGATGCCGCTTTAGAGATTGATGATGAGGGACAGATAAGAGTTGCGTGGCATGTACAAACAAGTTGTTGATTGATCGATCGTAATGGTCGCCAGAGTGATGAAAAGTATCGGTTACCAAAGAAGTCTAGCAGGTAAGAAACCCGAATTCTCCGTGAGAGATGATGGTTTATTGCTACATCAAAGGTAATGTGCGCCTAGTGATGTGGAATTGAGACAAATCATTATGAAGGAAGCACATGAGTCTCCATTTGCTATGCACCGTGGAACTAAATGTACAGAGGGTCAAAGAGCATTACCGTGGATGGGTATGAAGAGAGATATAGCTGAATTTGTTTCAAATGCCTAACTTGTCGCAAGTAAAGGCAAAACATCAAGTTCCAAATGGTTTGTTACATCCTTTGTCAAGCACTCAGAGTGGAAATGGGAACTAATAACTATGGATTTTGTTACAGTGACTTCCAAGGACACAAGTAGTCATGATGCAAGATGGGTTATAGTTGATGATTGACCAAGTCCGCTCACTTTTACCAGCTGATGGACTATAGCCTGAAAGATTGGCCGATTGTACATATATGAGATTGTAAATTGCATGGAGTGCCAGATTAATTGTGTTCGACAGAGATCCTAGGTTCACTTCTAGATTCTGGGTAGTCTTCAGAGAGCCCTAGGAACTAGATTGAACTTCAAAGACAAAGATTCCACCCATGCATGTATAGCCACCAAAGGCTTATCCAGATATTGGAGGATATGCTACGCTTGTGTGTGATTGAATTTGAAGGTAGTTGGGATACACACTTGCCTTTGATTGAGTTTGCTTATAACAACAAACTACCAATCAAGCATAGGGATGCCTCCATATGAAGCTTTGTATGGTAGAAAGTGCAGAACTCCCCTATGTTGGGATGAGGTAGGTGAAAGTAATATGATTGGGCCAAATATTGTTCAGCAGACAGAGGAAAAGATCAGATTGATCGTAGATAGACTTAAGGGCATCTGCATCCGTCAAGTCCTATTTTGATCCAAAAGAAGAGATATTGAGTACGCAGTGATAAGGTATTCTCAAAGTTTCTCCTTGGAAGAGGATTATGAGATTTGGCGTAAAGGGGGAAACTAAGTCCTCGCTTCATCTGACCATATGAAGTTCGAAAGAGTGGGTCCTTTGGCATATCGGTTGGCATTACCTCCAGAGCTAGCAAGGATACATGTTGGTCTTCCATGTGTCCATGTTAAGGAGGTACAGATCTGACCCATCTCATGTACTATCGCTTGAAGAGATTGAAGTAAATCCGCACTCTCTCATATGAGGAAGAACCCATAAAAATTCAGCTTATGAGGTAAAGCAAATGAGGAATAAATAGATACACCATCATTCAAAGCAGAAGCTACTTGGGAACGTGAAGAGGATATGAGGAGACAAAGACTCACACTGCTCAGAGACTAATGCCGTAAAATTTCGAGACAAAATTTATTTAAGGGGGAGAATTGTAACACCCTATGTTCTAGAGTAGTGCTCACTGCTCTGACCAATGTTGTCCTGGACACCTAGGATGCCTAGAACTACACTTCTATGAGTGAGGAGACATAAAATAATGAAATACAAGAAAAGAAAATACAAGAAAAAGAAAGGAAAAATAATAGCAAAGAAAGGTAACAAAGTTAAGCGAGCCGAGAACCCTAGCGATGGGTGATCAGATCGGAAGTCACTACAGGACTGCTGATCAAGGCGTGGACTGCTGATCTGCCTCGGATCGCAGGGAACCCCGAAAACATTTTTAGGACTTAAATAGACCCTTATTGAAGAATAAATATCATTAGGAAGATCAAAGAAAAATTAAAAATTAGTACAAAGAAAAGTGAGAAATCAAAACTGACAAAACCTTGTTATTTAAAAATCTGAATGCAACTTAACAGGCATTATGGTCATTTGACATCCCGAATTGTCTTTTGTCCTAAATGTCCACTAAAAATATATATTATTACACTTAGAAAATAAAATTAAAAATTATATTGGGTTTAACTAATTCATATAGCCAAAATGGAGTCAATAATGTGTAAATAACACATGTAAGCTTATTATATAGTTAAATTAGTGTGAGTGGGCCACTAATGATTTAATTAAACAATAAAATGTGCTGATGTAAGTCCACTATACCCAGCAGAAACTTCATCTTCTCCATTTTCCCAACCTAGCCGAATTGAAGAGAAAGAAAATCTCCATGGGCGTTTTGCATGAGCTCTCTTAACTCCTCCATTTCAACTCCAATCACTTAGGGTTCTTCATGAAAGTTTGTCTACACATCATAAGGAAGAGCTTGATACCAAATTTAAGAAGTTTAATCAAGGTTTAACAAGTTCCAACCATAAGGTAAGTTAGCATTTTTGAAGATAGCTTTGTTAAACTTTGTGTTCATGTTATGGGTGTTGGTTTTGTGAAGAAAAATTTCAAGTTTGAGAAGCTATTGATATGTTCATTTTGGACAGCCATGGAGTTATGTATTTGATGAAATATTTGTGCATATATTTGATGAGAAATGATGTTGGTTATGGTGATTTAATATCCTAGTAAATTACTTCATATGTATATGGTGATTTTTGCACTTGGATGGAAATTGATGAATTGTAGGATATTTTGGTGTTGAGGAAGTTTTCGGCAGCCTTGGGATTCTTGGATAAATGTATGTGTTCATGAAGGTGTTGGCAGAAATATTGGCATTAAGGTTGATGGATATGTATATAGATTGATTGTGTAAAGTGTATGTAAGAACTAGTAAGGTTTAGGTGTATATGTGATTGTACTTAGACTTTGTAAATGTGAGTTTTAATTGGTGTGTTAAGGATGTTTGTAATCTGCCCAAAGTGATGTTAATGTAAAGTGGAATATGGTTTTGGTAATGAACCTAAACAGAATTGGTAAGGGAAGTGGACATATAGTAATGTAAGTGTGTAATTGATGCATGTTTAAGTAAGGTAGTTAAGGGCAGTATGCATTTTAGTCAATAACTTTAAATGTGTAACATCAATTGGTATGAGACCAATTGGAGGTGAAACTAGGCACAAAATGTGCCAACTTTCATTGAGAAAGCATACAAAAATTCTGCTTGCACGGTGACATAAGAAAATGACCACCTGGATTAAGTGCAAGTGAGGCCTGAAAATTGACCATTTGGGCAGCAGTTAGTTTTTAGGCCATAACTCATTCAAAACAGGTCCAATTGACCTGAAATTTTAACCATGAATAGTTAAGACCCATACCTACAAGTCTTATGAAGTTACCAAAGCCCAGAAATGACCAGAAGTAAGTCAAAAAGCTTGCACAAGTTCGGGTCCAAAAACTGGCCGAACCAAAGTTGACCAAATTGACCTAAAATTGACCTAATTTGATGCCATTTGACCAGCAATAGTATAATGACCATAACTTGGTGTACTTAACTCAGAATGACCTAAAATTTTGCCCCGTTCCATAAGACATAGATCTACAAGTTTGTAGTTTTGACCAAACCCAAAACCGAGGGAACTAAGTCGTCTGCTAGGTCAAACTAGTATCCCTAATCCAAAGAATTTGCAATAAAATGCAAGGAAACGCAGATACATAGAAAGGAGTTTGCAAAATGTACCAACCCTAAAACCCTATCGAATGTGACATATTAATGACACTAAAACCTAATTTACCTAAAACGCATCGAGGGTCGGTATATTAGGTGATTGAACAAATAATAGTCTTCTGGAATTACTTATCAACATTATCATAGAGACGCTTTAATTTAATAATCAAACACTTCAAATTGTGTTTCTTACTAAAGACTCAGAAAAGGGAAGGAAACATCGAATCCGCATCGAGAGACGCTTATCGAGGTTTGTGCACAACTAGTTTTCAACCGATTTTGCTCAATAATATTTCCTATGATTAATTGTATGTTATTGTTTTAAATTGTGTTTGTGCACAACAACTATTTCTTTTGAATTATTTTCAATTGAAATAAATTATGACTATTTGCATATTATTGTTTTAAGTTGTGAAATTGTGAAAATGGTTTGAATGATATTTGATGGATACTTATTGATTGAAAAGCAATCAGAATTGGTTTGAAACCACAATATCATGTACATTGATTGTATTCCTCGCTAGCTTGTCTAGTGGGATGAATTGAATTCCCTCTCTGGCTGAAGTGTTGAGGTGTGTGCCTGTTGAGGACAAATAGAATGAGTACTCATATTTTTGCTAGCTAGCCATGTTATTCCTCATTAGTCATTGACTTTTGGAACGAATTGAATACCTCATTAGCCATCAGCTTTTGGGACGAATTGAATTTTGGAACATGATTTAAGTCGTGTGTGATTTATTTATGCATATTGTAAGATTGTAAATGAGTTTAAATTTTACTGACATTCACTGCCTTTTGAATTTAGCTATGTTTTGATTATCGAGATTTATTGTAATATTGTGTTAAATTCCTTATGACATTATTGTATTGAAATTAACTATGGTTTTTAGTATCCACTATATATATGATTTATGAATTGTGATTTTAATTGTATTTGGTTAATGTTGTGCACCACTGAGACATTGTCTCAAATATAGCTTTTATTGCCGCAGTAGACAGATGCAGATGGCAAAGCAGACTAGGTCGCTAGTACCTCCAATGAGAGACTACCGGTATAATGAGTATACCAATATTTTGTATTTTGTAATGTAATGTATGTTCAACAGATGTACATATTGTTGTTGGTTTTGAGCAGTTGTAAATTAAAATTGTACATTAGAGTTGTAAAATAAGGGGTAGGGGTTAGCCAAGCCACTTATGCATTTTCTGGGCTCTTCGCTGCAGCACCTAAAACTCCCGATTTTTCAAGCTCTTCCGAATTCGCTCTGCTCCTAAGGGTTTTAACTTTCTTAGCTTTAAGTTCTTGTTTTCCTTAAAATGAGCGGCGCAAGGTCGAGCGGTTTCCACTTCCATTCAGTTCTTGTGGTCGTCCAAGAAGAAGAGGTGGTCGCCGAAAGACAACCGTAACCCTAGGGTCTCCTGCTCTGTACCGGGGCGGATCGCACCATCAAGGCATGCACCCATTTCACGAGAATCTTCCCGGTGACGAGCTGCCATCGATTTGCAAGAACTGACCGTAATCGCTTAGCCGTGGAGTACAACATTGAGCCCATCTATATGAACTTATCCCTGGTCACTACATCAATGAGCCATCACCTTTGAAGAGAGAATGACATGGTTATGGTATACGAGGAATAAATTAAAGGCCGTCTTTGCCTGACACCCTTACCCGGTGGTGGCTGTGATACTCCGAGTAAGTAATGCCGCACTGCAATCGCACTCTCTAATATACTCCATTTAATTTGTGTCATGCTTTTGAAGTTAATTTATGAACATGATTTATTTTAATTCATTTATCAAAAGTATTATTCATTTGAGGTTCAAGATTTTAAGGAAAATCCAAGTGAGTACCGCTAAAAATGGAGAAAATAGCTTCTTCTAACTCGTTAAAAACACTTCCAATATACTATTTCATTCATTCTCAACTCCAATATCATCAATAAAACTCAATATCAATATCTCAATAATTTGTCAATTTCGTGTCTCAACAACCTTTTCATTTCTCAAACATCCCTTTCTGGTTCTCATATATAAACAAACTTTAAATACTAAACTTAATACCATACATGACCATAAATCTTTATTATTTACATGAACCTCAAAATACATTACATAATCCCAAATACATATGAGAAAATAAAAATTTAATTACAAATGACAAATGACATCTAGTGTCCTACCAATGCACTCGCAGTGACGCAGGTGACACTGACACCGAGCGTAATCGCCGGATGGACTCACCTACCGAGGTTCACTGGCTCACGATCGATCTTCCAGCATCCACGCTGTGGCAAGCAACGCGCTAAGCAATAATGCTTAGTGGTGCAATAATAAAATAAAGAAAATAGCAAGAAAACAAATATATAGTGAATGTGTATGATTCATTTGTTTAGTATGGTTATATATACATTAATTCAAGAACTTGGTTCATTTCATTCATTTGCTGCCCAAGTAACCTACACTAGGCGATCGGATCGATAACGGTAACCGCACCGTACCTAGTACTGGCCAAAGGCCACACCATCGGTCACATATGTATCTCCCGGCAGCAATGTAACCTAACAAGTCAGAATAATATCGTGCACAAGGCCAAGTCTCAATATAAAGTCAATGGCTAAAAGCCATGAAATCGCTGCACGGCATTTTTGCCATGTGCGATCGCTTAATCAACCCTATTGGCATGCCAAACTATCCAAACCAATCTTGTTAGGTATACTAGGCATTTGAAACTCTTAAATTTGTCAATTTGTGAATTTCAACTTTTTGGTGTCACTATTCATCATTGGTCAACAAAAATGTTGACTTTTGGAATAAAATGTGTACATTGCCTTTGGCACTCCCAACATACCACATTTGGTGTTTAAAACTTGTTGGCATTAAGTGTTAATACCATTTCAAAGTGTAACCTACACAAGCAGAAAATTTCAGTTTTGGTGAGTCAACTTTACTGTTCCATTGACACTGTTACGTTGGAATTTGAAGAAATGTAAAACATGAAAGTTGTTCTTTATTTTGTCTAGTTGAATTTCCTTTTTGAATCACTCCATTTGGAGTTTTGTAGCTCCAGATATGGCTCAAAACCTGTTGTCCGATATGCATTCTGCAGAAATTTACCATATCTACAGTGCATGAACAGTAACTTGAGTCACTTGGTTGAATGGGTTCTGGCCATAATTTGGGGTAGGTTCTTCATGAAAGTTGTTTGTCTATGTCTTAACTTGTTGCTGTAAAAATTTCAGCCAATTGACCAAATCTACAGTGAGTTATGGCCAAATGAACAGTTACTGTTCATTTGGCAAATTCTGCAGAATTCAGTGCAGGGTATCCGGATTGTGGTTGAGTTTTGACTCTTTTGCTTTGGTCTTTGGGCATGGTTTCTTCAGCAAAATGTGCCATTATAAGCCTAGTTTCATGTCCAATTGGCCAAACACCAATTGGACTAACACAGCCTGTTATGAGCAAGCAAAGGGACTGAATTTTCAGTCCCTATGTCGCCCTAGGCAGATTTCACTTTCACTTTACTCCTACCATTTTTCAGTTCTAATTATGGTCAATATATCCAAAATGGTCACTTATTGACCATTAGGAGTGTTCTTTAATAGGTTGGT
Source organism: Hevea brasiliensis (assembly GCF_030052815.1). NCBI lineage: Eukaryota > Viridiplantae > Streptophyta > Magnoliopsida > Malpighiales > Euphorbiaceae > Hevea > Hevea brasiliensis. The sequence continues at coordinate 24,562,709 of NC_079497.1, read as the reverse complement.
CAGCCAAGCCACTTTTTCATGCCTCAAAACCCTAGTGTCCAAGGCAATTTACCCATAAACCTCCTTTAGCACCCTAGTTAAACATCTAGGTAATTATATAACTCTAAATACAATCTCCAACTCATGCTAAGTCCATTAAAAACATTCAAAACACTCCTTATTGGTTCTTCTTAGGGCTGCTAAAATTGAAGTGTTCATACCTATAGGTTTTTGTTCATTTAAACTACAAATCTTACTAAGTTCAAGTCCAAAATCATGGAATTAAAGAGTTTAATGGGTATAAGTGCACTAACCTTGTTTGGGCAGAATTTCCAAAGCCCTAAACCTCACTTTTCTTCCTTTCCTTGGCTGCCAAAAGCTTCCAAGTGATATGGTCAAGGTTTAATGAAAGGGGTTAGGTTTCTAGTGGTGGAAACTCATGGGAAATGGAGGTAATGAAAGAAAATTTTTCATGAGGAGGAAGAAGAGAGGATCACGTTTTTTAAGGTAAGAAGAAGAAGAAGAAAGTGCAGCTGGTTTTTTTACAATTGTTTAGGCCTTTTATCTCTTTATTAGTTAGTCAAATAATGGCTAAATTTGATTGGTCATAGTTTTTCTTAATGACATCATAATTCCATTTACTTACTTTTCTTCAATTTTCCTTTCTTTTCTTTCTATTCATTTTCAATTCAATTTTTTTTAACAATATTTATTCACATTTTATGTCATATAATTTATTTACTTAATTGGACAAGTTGGTCAAAAATCATCTCTGAAGACGAAATGACCAAAATGCCATCCTTTTGGCTTATAAAGCCAAAATCTTCTGTACTGATCTAAAAATTTTTCTAAGCATTTTCTTGGCATTCTAATGCTATCGAAACCTCAATGACTCTTCTCTGGAGTCCCAAAAATTATTTTATGAATTTTTCCCTGGGTTTAGGCCTTCTAGCTGTGAAAACCGCAACTTCCCACTGGGTTACCCATCACTAGGGCACCGGCTCATTTAACTTAGTTGTATTTTATTTCTAAAATTTTTCTTGCATTTTTCTTATTAATATTTAAGTTAATTATGGCTCCTCACTTTAGTCTAAATATTTTTCCAAACGTTCTAACTATCTGGACCGATACAAGTCACCAGAACAGTAGAATGTACAGAATTGCTATAGTGAGGGTGTTACAACTCTTCCCCTCTAATTTAAATTTCGTCCTCGAAATATACCTGATGCAAACAGTTGAGGGAACTGTTGCCTCATTGTCTCTTAACTTTCCCAAGTTGCCTCCTCAGTGTTGTGGTGCCTCCAAAGCACTTTCACCAGTGGAATCTGCTTATTCCTCAACTCTTTCATTTCTCGAGCCAAGATCTGTATGGGTTCTTCTTCATATGTCAAATCCAGTTGTACTTCAATTTCTTCCATAGAGATGACATGTGAAGGATCCGAGCGGTATCTTCTTAGCATAGATACGTGGAACACATTGTGGATCTTGTCCAGCTCTGGAGGTAAAGCTAGCCTGTAGGCCACTGGTCCCACACATTCAATGACTTCATATGGGCCAATGAACCTAGGGCTTAACTTACCTTTTCTTCCAAACCTTAGTACCTTCTTCCACGGTGACACCTTGAGGAACACTTTATCACCAACTGCATGTTCTATTTCTTTTCTCTTCAGGTCAGCATAAGATTTCTGTCTATCTGAGGTAACTTTCAGATTGGCTTTAATTAGCTTTACCTTCTCCTCAGTCTGTTTCACCAGGTCTGACCCTATCAGTTTGTCTTCACCTAATTCAATCCAACACACTGGAATTCTACATTTCCTCCCATACAGTGCTTTATACGGGGTCATTTGGATGCTAGCTTGGTAGCTATTGTTGTATGCAAATTCTGCCAGTGGGAGGTATCTATCCCAACTTCTCTCAAACTTAATGACACAACTCCTCAGCATATCCTCAAGGACCTACCATGTATTTCATGTTATTATTATCATTTCAGTTCAATATTTGTATTAATTCAATTGGTTTCAATGTTTACCTGGATTACTCTTTCTGATTGCCCATCCGTTTGAGGATGGAAAGCTGTGCTGAAGTGGAGTTGTGTACCTAAGGATTCAAGCAGCTCCTTCCAAAATCTCGATGTAAACCTTGGGTCTCGATCAGATATGATGGAAAGTGGAATTCCATGCAGTCTAACTATCTCACTGATATATAATTCTGCTAACTTCTCCAGTGAGTAGTCAGTCCTAACTAGCAGAAAGTGTGCTGACTTTGTCAATCTATCTACTATCACCCATACTGCATCATGCTTCTTCTGGGTGAGAGGTAGACCACTTACAAAATCTATGGTGACCTGATCCCATTTCCATTCAAGTATGCATATAGGCTGTAGCAAATCCGATGGAACTTGATGTTCTGCCTTGACTTGCTGACATGTCAAGCATTTAGTCACATAGCCAGTTATGTCCTTCTTCATACCAAGCCACCAATAATGAAGCTTCAGATCATGATACATTTTTGTACTTCCTGGGTGCATAGCATAAACACTAGTGTGTGCCTCTTTTAGAATACTGGCTTTCAATTCCCCATCATCTGGTACACACACTCTTCCTTTGTAGTACAGACACCCATCTACTTTCACTTCATAGTCAGTTTCTTTCCCTTCTAGGATTTTGCTCATAGTAGCCATTAACTTCTCATATACCTTCTGCCCATCTAAAATCTGCTATAGCAGGTTTGGCCTCACTTGCAACTCAACCAAAATAGCTCCATCTCGAGCCAAAGATAGACGGGCATTCAATGATCTCAAAGCTGTGATGGATTTTCTACTCAAAGCATCTGCAACTACATTTGCCTTCCCAGGATGGTAGTCAATCACACAATCATAGTCCTTCAGAAACTCAATCCATCGCCTCTATCTAAGGTTGAGCTCCTTTTGGGTTGGCAAATATTTCAGACTTTTGTGGTCAGTGTAAATGTAGCACTTTTCACCATACAAGTAATGCCTCCATATCTTCAGTGTGAAGATAATTGCTGCAAGTTCTAGGTCATGGGTAGGGTAATTCTGTTCATGTGGCCTTAACTGCCTGGAAGCATAGGCGACTACCTTCCCCCCTTGAATTAATACACACCCTAACCCAATATGCGAGGCATCACTGTAAACCACAAAGTCCTTTCCCGACACTGGTTGTGTTAACACTGGTGCCTCTGTCAACATAGCCTTCAACTTCTCAAAACTGGCCTGACACTTGTCATTCCTGTCAAATCTGACATTCTTGTGTAACAACTTGGTCATTGGAGCAACTATTAAAGAAAATCCCTTCACAAATCTTCTATAATACCAAGCTAGTCCTAAGAAACTTCTGACCTCAGTTCTATTTTTTGGAGGCTTCCATTCCATCACTACTTCTATTTTCTTGGGATCCACTCTAATCCCATCAGCTGACACTATGTGTCCAAGGAATGCAATCTCATTCAACCGAAAGTCACACTTGGACAACTTAGCATACAACTTCTTTTCTCTTAGGGTTTGTAGAACAATCCTCAAATGTTCATCATGTTCTTCCCTGGCCTTGGAATACACCAAAATATCATCAATAAAGACCACTACGAACCGATCTAGGTATGGATGGAAGATACGGTTCATAAGGTCCATGAATGCTGCTGGTGCATTTGTTAGGCCAAAAGGCATCACTAGAAACTCATAATGCCCATACCAAGTCCTAAATGTAGTCTTTGGCACATCTGCATCCTTCACCCTCAACTGATGATACCCTGATCTGAGATCAATTTTGGAAAATACTCCTACTCCTTCAACTGATCAAACAGATCATCAATTTTAGGCAACGGATACTTGTTCTTCACAATCACTTTATTCAACTGCTGGTAATCGATGCATAACCTCAAAGTCCCATCCTTCTTCTTTACAAAGAGCACTGGAGCTCCCCATGGTGACACACTAGGGCGTATGAACCCCTTATCCAGTGACTCCTGTAACTGGATTTTCAGCTCCTTTAACTCAGTAGTTGCCATCCTATAAGGAGCAATAGAGATTGGTGCTGTACCTGGCAGTATCTCAATAGCAAATTCGACTTTCCTTTCTGGTGGTAAACTAGGCAATTCTTCAGGAAACACATTTGGAAAGTCTCTTACTATGGGTATGTCATACAGATCTGGCTTAGCTTGCTAGGTATCCACCACATGTGCTAGGTTGGCTTCACAGCCTTTTCTCATCAATTTTCTTGCACCTGTGGCTGAGATGATATTGGATAAGAAATCTGTCCTTTCCCCCACAACATTAATCTCATTACTCTCAGGAGTTTTCAAGGAAATCCTCTTCAATTTACAATCAACCATTGCCTGATGACGTGACAACCAGTCCATTCCTAAAATCACGCCAAACTCATGGAAAGGCAATTCAATCAGGTCTGCCAAGAATTCATACCCCTGAATCCTTAACGGGCAACCTTTGTACACCTTGTTCACCACTACACTGTGGCCCAATGGATTAGTGACCAGAATGTCTTGGTCACTCTCCCCTACTAGTATCCCCCTTTCTACGGGTAAGTTGATGCAGATGTATGAATGAGTGGATCTTGGATCCACTAATGCATGCACAGATGTGTTGTAGAGGGAGAACGTACCCCTTATAACATCTGGGGCATCTTGCTCCTCTTGAACTCTCATAGCATAGGCTCTGGTAGGTGCTCTAGCCTTTGGCCTCTCGGCTAGCTCAGATGCAAGTCTTTGTGATGGACTAACTGCCTTAGATTTACCGGACTTCCTACCCCTTTGAGGTGCAGGGGCAGGCCTATCTGCTTGTGCTAGAGCAGCTGTGGTAGTTCTGCGTGGACAGTTCCTTAACTGATGCTCTGTCGACCCACACCTTAGGCAGGCACTCGTCACTCTCCAACACTCCCCCTTATGCCACTTCAGGTAGTGTGGACAAGCAGAAGATGTTGGGGCTAGTCCCCTGAACACCGTCCCTAAAGAGCTGCCCACTAATGGTGTGAACTGGCCTCTCCTAGGTGTAAACTGTGGCCTGGGCCCCTGGGACTAACCCTAACCTTGAGGCTGACCTGTACTCTGAGTAGGTGGACCTTTGAACTTCTTCCCAGGTGTAGGAGATGAGCTAGACTGATCCGAGCCCCTCTTTTACTGTCTCTCTCTTCTGGTCTGCTCACTTATTCTGACTTTCTCAACTTTTATTGCATCTTCGACTAACTTGGTGAAGTCTGTGATTCCCAAGGCAGTGATCATTATCTTTATATTGTCATTTAGTCCCTCTTCAAATCTTTTACACCTTTCAGCCTCATTAGGGACTATCTCCCTTCCATAATGGCTTAATCTGATAATTTTTTTTTCATACTCTGCCTCAGGTTAATGAATTCTCTTCTCCTCTCTTCCACATATACACTACCCACATACTTCTTTTTGAACTCTGAGAGGAAGAAGTCCCAGGTTATTTGTTCTAGCTGCACTTCACTGGATACTGTATCCCACCATTGAGAGGCATCATTTTGCAGTAGAGATACAGCAGCTTCTAAGTTTTGCTTTGGAGTGTAGTGGAGTTGTTTTAAAACTCTTCCCGTTCTGCTCAACCAGTTCTCAACTGCAACAGAATCATCTTCTCTCTTACCAAAGAAATCTACTGTTCCAAATTTCCTCAGTTTTTTCCAGATGAGATTTCTGCTGTGGAGGTGGTGGTGGAAGCATTACCCCTGCCATTTGTCTGAAAAACTATGCCATTTGCTGGAAAATGGCCTGTGGAGGCTGAGCAGGCTCTGCTAGAGCTGGTGAAGCAGGTTCTCCCCTACCCCCAATCTCAGCTGCTGCAGGTGGAGCATGACTCTCCACTTCCTCCTCAACTGCCCTCTGTGACATGGGCTCCATATCCTAATCAAAATAAGAAAACTAAACAGATTTGCATTAGTGTCACCTCGACTCTTACAAATACAATGCATGGTATGGACTCAATCTAGACCCAGAAATGCGTAAACCGTGCTCTGATACCACTAAATGTGACACCCCTTACCCGTCTACAGTATAGCCAAGCAAGATATGCCACACTGTGTACCGGAATACCATATTTGATCCCAATTATTTTTATCCTTCCTTAATTTATTTCTTTATGATGATGAAATGCAATTTGGGAGATATAACTCATTTAAGTCATTTATAGAAATTATAAATTCATTTGAGGTTCCGAAAATTTTATAGAAAATCCGACAGAGTGCCGGCTAAAAATGGAGAAAACAGTTCTTCGGAACCTGTGAAAAACACTCCCAAATATTCATCCATATTCTCAAACTCCAATAACCATCAACATGGCCTCAACAATTTTCAACATTCACAACCATCTCAAGTTTTCAATATGAATCCACAATTTCATTCAGATCAAAATCAAATTTAATTTCATGAAGATATTCTCAAATTATATTAATTAATGAAATTTTACAAAATATGTACATCAACATATGATTATATAAATTTACTATTTACATGAGTTCATAATTTACAAATCACAAACTACTACCTATCATAAAATGCAAAAACCAAATTTCAAAAGGAACTTAAAGGTCCTACCACTGATGCACTACAGATGAGAGGTGACTTTGACTCTATGCAGATTTGTGACCTCACCCAGTCTGTGGTCTGCTGGGCTCTCTATCAGTCTCTCCAAAACCTACGCATGGCAAAAAGTAACGCGCTAAGCAATAATGCTTAGTGGTGCCAATAATAAAATAAAGAGAACTAAAAGGAAATAAATATGCAGTGTATATATTAATGTCTTATGCAGACAAATTTTTGGTAATTATTTGTAGTTTTATTTATTTAGTATTTGTTATATCCATTATTTCATTAAATTTATCAACTTTCATTTTTGGTTGCCCAAGTAAACTATACAGGATGACTGGACTGGATAAATGGGTAAACTAGCACTGGGTACTAAGTACCTCAGGCCGTCACACCATCGGTCACATAGTGTCTCCCAATGTACAATAGAATAGCTGATAAGCTGTAATAACATTAGTCACAAGGCCAAGTATCATCATAATATCAGAATGGCTAAAATCCATAAAATCACAGAATGGCATAATGCCATGTGCAGTACTACTAACTGAACCCTATTGGCATGCCAACCTATCCAAACCAATCTTACTAGGTGCACTAGGGCACATTACAAAGTTATTGATTGAATTTTCATGTTTTACATGTAAGGTTACTATTCATTTTACTATTTAGGTCAAATTATTGACTTTCCAATGCATAGTAGCTACATAAGTCCTAATCACATAAATTTACCACATTTTGGTTCCCAAAAGTGTTGGCATTAGTTGCCAATCCATACTTCTAACTAATGGTGAATAAATCAGAAATTTCAGTTTTGGGTGCTAGAGTTCACTGTTCCATTAGGCCATTCTACAGTGAGATTTTGGCCAAATATTATTCATCAAAGTTGTTCCTTATTGTGTCTAGTTACATTTCTTTTTTTGAATAACTCCATTTGGAGTTTTGTAGCTCAAGTAATGGCCTAAAAACCATAACTGGTCGGATTGCAATTTTTCCAGAATTTCTGGGCAAAATCAATTCTGCAGTTTTTATACACTAATTGCAGGTCAGTTTTTGGACATGTTATGGTCAAAATTTGGGTTTGTTTTCTTTATGAAAGTTATAGGGCTATGTCTCATCTTTCTATTGGTAAAAATTCAGGTCAATTAGACCTTTCTACACTGAGTTATGACCAAATGAAAGAATACTATTCATTTAGTCATTTTGCCCAGGCAGAATGTATGTCACCCGGATTTGGTCAATTTTTAGGGCATCCTATGTTTAGTTTCTGGACAGAGTTCCTTCACCAAAATTATGCCATTATGTGTCTAATTTCATATCCAATTGGCCTTGCACCAATTGATCCTACACAACTCAAGTTATAGCTACCCAAACATGCTGGATTCACATCCAGACTTGCAGGGCACTCAAGGCAGCACCTCTAACCTCAATTCCCATGGCACAATTCACTTCAACTCCTACTCAAACATAACCAAATGGTCACTAATTGACCATTAGAATTTCCTTTCACCAATACATGAGCAAAACCCCAGGTTTTTCCCAAACCCTAACTCCAACAATTTCAATTCTCTATATACATACAATCCATGAATTAAAACACCAAAATCATGTTCGATGGCAGCCATGCACAACTATTATGCAATCAAATTGGCACTAACCTTGTTAGAGCTAACTCCCAAGCTTGCAAAACCTTCCTTTTTTCTTCTTCTTTTTGTTGGCTTGAGAGAGTTTAAGGGGTGAGGAAAACTTTTTGTGAAGAGAGTGAGGGATTTTGAGGTGAAATGGTGTGGGGTATAAAGCTTGATAAAGCTTTAATGGAGGTTTGGGGTTAGGGACGATTTTGGCTGGGTTGAGAGAGGTAGGGGATGAAGATTTTTCTCTTTAATTTCTTCCCACTTAACTCTCTTTAAGTTGACTTATTATAGCTTGGTGAAATTTGATTAGTGGTGGCTTTAATAATAACATCACATGATGTCAAAAGTCCCATTTTTCTTCATTTTTCCTTTCTTTTCTTTCTATTCATTTTCAATTCAATTTTTTTAACAATATTTATTCACATTTTATGTCATATAATTTATTTACTTAATTGGACAAGTTGGTCAAAAATCATCTCTGAAGACGAAATGACTAAAATGCCCTCCGTTTGGCTTATCGAGCCAAAATCGTCTGTACCTATCTAAAAATTTTTCTAAGTATTTTCTTGGCATTCTAATGTCATTGAAATCTCAATGACTCTTCTTTAGAGTCCCAAAAATTATTTCATAAATTTTCTCCTGGGTTTAGGGCTTCTAGCTGCGAAAACCGCAACTTCCCACTGGGTTACCCATCACTAGGGCACCGACTCATTTAACTTAGTTGTATTTTATTTCTAAAATTTTTCCTACATTTTTCTTGTTAATATTTAAGTTAATTATGGCTCCTCATTTTAGTCTAAATATTTTTCTAGACGTTCTAACTATCTAGATCGACACCGGTCATCAGAACCGTAGAATGTACAGAATTGCTATAATGAGGGTGTTACACTGACTTCTTCTAATAGCTTCTGATATTTTTTATCATTTTGAGCAGCCATTCTAATCTGATCAATCAACATTGGCTGTACATGCCATGCAACTGCTGTCTACTCCTCATCATTAATCTCTAAGCTGGCATGTAATGCTCTCAATTCATGTACCATAGACAAAGGAGACACTCTTACACTTGCCATAGTCTTGTGACTTAAGGCGTCAGCCACCACATTTGCTTTCCCTGGCTAATAGTCTATCAGAAAATCATAGTCTTTAATTAATTCTATCCATCTCCACTAACTCAAGTTCAAATCTTTCTGGGTGCCCAGATACTTCAAACTCTTATGATCTGTGTAGATGTAGCACTTTTCCCCATATAAGTAGTGTCTGCAGATCTTAAGAGCAAATACAATAGCTGCAAGCTTCAAGTCATGTGTTCGATAATTTCTCTTATGCGGTTTCAGCTGGCGTGATGCATATGCAATAACATTCCGATCTTGCATCAGTACACAGCCTAACCCATTATGAGAAGCATCACTATAAACTGTGTATTCTTTACCCGGGGTAAGTAAAGTCAGGACTGGAGCTTCTGTCAAACATCTATTCAACTCATCAAAACTCTGTTGGCATTTATCCTTCCACTGAAATTTCACATCTTTCTGAAGCAGCTTGGTCAGTGGAGAAGCTAACATAGAGAACTCCTTCACAAAACGGCGGTAGTATTCAGCTAAACCCAGAAAACTACGAATCTCTGTGACATTTCTAGGTGGCTTCCAATTAAGGATAGCTTCTATTTTACTTGGATCTACCTTGATGCCCTCAGCTGATACTATGTGCCTTAAGAAGGATATTTCCTTCAGCCAAAATTCAAACTTTGATAATTTTTCATATAGTTTTTTCTCCCTCAAAGTCTACAGTACAATCCACAGATATCGATCATGCTCCTCTGCACTCCTCGAATAAGCCAATATGTCATCGATGAATACCACCACAAACTGATCGAGGTATGATCTGAAAATAGTGTTCATCAAATCCATAAAAGCAGCCGGAGCATTAGTTAACCCGAATGGCATGACTAGGAATTCATAATGGCCATATCGAGTTCTAAAGGCAGTTTTTGGAATACTCTGCTCTTGCACTTTCAGCTGATAATAACCCGATCTCAGGTCAATTTTGGAGAACACAGCTGCACCCCTCAACTAATCAAACAAGCTGTCAATGCTGGGCAATGGATATCTATTCTTTATTGTCACCTTATTCAACTGCCGGTAGTCAATACATAAGCAGAGAGTGCCATCTTTCTTCTTAACAAACAACACTGGCGCTCCCCAAGGTGACACACTAGGGCGAATGAAGCCCTTGTCAAGTAGTTCTTGCAACTACACCTTCAACTCTTTCAATTCTGCTGGTGCCATTCTATATGGTGTTATAGAAATTGGGTCCCCATCAGGCATGACATCAATCTCAAACTGTACCTCTCTTTCCGGAGGTAATCTTGGCAACTCATCAGGGAACTCCGGAAAGTCACATACTGTAGGGATGTCCCTCAATGCTGGACTTCCCACTTGGTTGTCTATCACATGTGCCAAGTATGCTTCACACCCCTTTCTGATCATCTTCCTGGCTAGTGCAGCCGAAATGATGTTTGATGGCAATAACTGCCTCTTCCCATGTATTACCACATCACCGTACAAAGGGAGATCAAAAGTGACTGCCTTCAGTCTATAGTCAATCATGGCATGATGCCTGGCTAACCAATCCATATCTAAGATGATGTCATAATCTCTAAAGGGTATTTCAATCAAATCTGATAGAAAAAACATGTCCTTGGATCACCAAAGTACAAACTTTATACATTCTGTTAACCTTGACCTCTTGTCCTAACGGACTAGTTACTAGCACCTCAAAATCCATTTTGACACATAGAACAATAAGGGAACTAATGATGCTAGTACTAACATATGAGTGGGTAGAACCCAGATCAAACAACACAAATACTTCTTGCTCAGAGATAGAGAATGTACAGGCCACAATGTCAGAAGTTTCAGCTTCTTCCCGCTGTCTCATAGTGTAAACTGTAGTCGGAGCACTACCTTGTTCTGACTGGTTTACTGTACCCTGACTGCCTGAAGTGCTGCCCCACCTCTGCCTCTACGTTTGCTAACTGGTTGTGAACCTCTAGTAGTAGAACTCTGAATGGATCCTTCTGTAGTGGTAGGAGCTGGCCCAAATCTACGGGCACTAGTGCAGTCCTTGGCCAGATGGCTCGTGCCCTCGCAGTTAAAACAGGCTCCTGAAGCCCAATAACATATCCCACTATGGGTCTTACCACACGTCTCACAAGGGTGAAGAGGGTGAGAACTTCTAGACATCTGCTGCCCAGACCAAGGGGGTCTCTGCCCAGAAAATCTACCTCTACCAGACCTTCCACCTCTACCTGATCCCCCAAATTTCTTTCTTTTTCCAGTATTGCCACTAGCACTTTGATCTGCTGACTTTTCACTTTTCTCTTTTTCTAATTTCTCTGTCTTTTCTGTTTTCTCTTTCACTGGTGCCCCTTCTGACTCAATTCTTTCTAACTCAAGTGCTTGAGAGATGAGCTCAGAGAAGTTATTATGTCTGAATCCAACCACTTGCATCCTCAGACTAGACTTTAAACTGGTCTCAAACCTCTTTCATCTTTCTTTGCTAGTAGATAGGAGACTCCCTACATAGTGGCTTAAGTGGGAGAACTCCCTTTCATATTCCGCCACTGATCTGCTTCCTTATTTCAGACTTAAGAACTCTTGCAGCTTCTGGTCCAGATAGGCATCGGGGACATACTTTTGTTTGAACTCTCTGATGAAGTCGTCCCATGTCAGTTCTAGGGGTTCAACCAAGCTATGGAGGATAGTTTTCCACCAATCATGTGCATCCCCTTGCAGTAATGACACTGAATACTCAAATTTCAATTCATCTATGCAGTTCAGCTTCTTGAATACTCTATCCATTCTCTCTAACCACTGCTCTGCCTACAAAGGGTCCACTATACCCTTAAACTCTGTAGCCCCAAACTTCAGTAATTTATCATACTGTCTGGCTGGAGCTTGAGGTTGCACCACCGGTGTCTGAAGTGGAGCTTGAGCAGGCATACTTCTGGCCATCTGTTGGAACATTGTAGCCATCTACTGAACAAATTATGCAGGAAACTGCAGCATTGGTAGTGCTGGTGCCATTGATCCACTAACATTTTGAAGGGCCGGGGCTTCCTCTTGTGCCTCAACCTCTACAGATTACTCAACTGAGTGGTCCCTTTCTTCCAATACAATTTGGGATAGGATATCTCCTGAATAAATAACACAAGGAGATTTTCCTCCGTTAGTTTATATTTATATTGTAATGTACTGTATATATCAAATAAGGACATTGAGCAGTTGTACTTATCAAAGAAAATATACAAATTCACAAATTAAAACATACTTTAAAATTTTGCTTTGATACCACAAAAACATGTCACACCTTACCCCTCTATAAGGCATAACATGATCCCGTAGTATACCTAATGAATTACCAACTCCATCTACCAATTACCCATTACATATACTACAAGGGATTTTAAAAAATTTTTTTACTTTTTGAGAGTGGTGAGCTTTTCTAGCAGGTATTAAAAACATTTACTTGAAGTTTAAAGATTTGGTAAAAATTTTGTCTATTTTTATTTTTCCATAAATTTTAGAAAAATTTCGGCAGAGTACCGACTATATTTGAGAAAACTGAAAATTTTACCTGTACAAAACACTTTCAATATAACACTTCATCAATTCACAACCACCATTATAACTCAAATCAGCATAGTTTCCCCCAAACTCCACAATTCAATCAATATTTCACAATTATTTCCAAAAATAGTAATAATTAATTTCATACACATTGCATTAAAGAAAAATTAATTTACATTTATCAGTCCAAAATTACATTAGAAAATCTAAAATGATATTATTACAAAATCTGTACAAACTGCTCAAGACCAATTTATTAATGTACATACAGTTACATACATCAAAATAAATATGTACAATCAGGGTATAAAATTATACCCGATAAAAGGTTCAAAGTAGCATCGAAATCCTCAGTAGCTCACTCCGCTGCTCTACTAGTCTCTCTATCTGCGACAACAATAAACAGTCATCGCTGAGTACTATGACTCAGTGGTTCACAACATACTAAAATAAAATCTTATGCATAAATCAAATCACGTTTATTCCAATATGGTACTGAAAATGAAAACAAATACAAAACACAATTTATAATTTTAGTCAAAACAGTCTTATTTCAGAAGTCCCAAAACAAATTTCATAAAAACACACAATTATATCATACCATCAGTACAATGTTCATCTCAATAACCGGAGGCTTATGAGGAATCTCAAGGCTAGCTAGCTCAATCTATGGGTACCCATTCAATTTCTTCCTCTACTGGCACACACCTCAACACTTCAGCCAGAGAGGGAATTCAAAATTTAAAACTAATTCCTTCCACTAAGCATGCTAGTGAGGCATTTAGATATATAGTCATGACACTGTGGTTTCAAAACTATCTTAACATTTTACTAACCATTTATTAACAATTCAAACACATAAAATTAAATTCCAACAATTTAGGTCAAAAGCATAATATTCATTTCATTCACAAATTTGCAATAAAAATAAATCACAATTTATTCATCAAAACAAATTATCAAGAGAATTTACAGAAAAATTTTATGTTGTGCACAAATCTTGTGCGAGTCGCCTCTAGGCCTTGACTCGATGTCTCGGGTTCTTTCCCGGTATTCTTTTCAACTGAAACACACAATTTTACAGTGTTTCAGTATCATAACGTATAATAAATTCAATAATAAATTCACAATTACATATGCCTAGCTCTAATATGCTTAATTTAACGTTCTTTGAATTTTGCATTTCGGGTTTACTATTCACGATACTATTCAACTCAAATTGTTGACTTTCTTATGTTTAACAGGTATGGAAATTTCAATTTCACCCACATGCCACATTTTGGTTGCTTAATTTGTTGATTTTGGTTGCCACTTCAATTTTTAGGTCTCCTAGGCACAATTTCAAATTTTTAGTTTTGATGTCCTGTTTTTCACTGTTCTATTGGTCATGTTACTGTGGGAATTTGGCTAAGTGTTCTTCATAGAAGTTATTCCTTATTGTCTTAGCTTTATTCTCTTTTTTGAATCACTTCATTCAGAGTTTTGTAGCCCAAGATATGGCCATTTGAACATGGCTGGCTGGATTGGTTTAACCCAGATTTTCTGGGCACCTAATTAGTTCTGGCAGTTTTGGATCTCTAACTTTGGGTGGCAAAATGACTTAGTTATGGGCAGAATTTGGGTTGGTTTTCTTCATGAAATACCTTTCCAATTCCACAAAATCAGGTTATTTGGACCTGTATAGCCCAAGTTATGGCCAAATGAACAAACATTGTTCATTTGGTCATTTTGGTATAGTGGCATTGCACTACACCCGAGTTTGACCTAATTGTTCACTATGTTAATGTCATTTTCTAGGCATAGTTCCTGAATAAAAAATGTGTCATTATGTGTCTATTTTCGTTCCCAATTGGCTCACACCATTTGGGTTGATAAATTTTCAGTTTAATCCCTGAAAGAGACCTAGGTCAAGATGTCAAAATAGTGTCCCTAACCAATCCAAATTGCAATTTCATTCTATCAATTCATACACATAACAAATAGTCCCAATTGACCATTTCTAACCTCAATTAGGGTCAATTGCATCAATTGACCATTTCCTCAATTTATCAAGAGAATTAAGAACCCTAATTACACAATTATGCAATCTAATACAATTAAAGTTTATAATTAACCTCTATACACTCAATTCAACTTAACTAATACTTCAATTCCATCAAAATCATGAAATTTCAATACCCCTTAATGCTGGCCAAATTTCCCATCTAGTCCCCCATAATTGTTTTCTTTTAATTTTAAGTTAATTTCTAGGTTAAATGAACTAAAAGCACAAGTATTAAACTAGAATTTCAAATTAAACTACTAACCTCAACTTTGATTTTCCAATCACCAATTTTCTTCTTTTTTCCTTCTTTGTTTCTTCTTCAATCTCCTTCTTAAGTTGAGATAACAAGGTTTTATAGAGAATTTTTGGGGGGAATTTAGGTTTAATTGATGGAATCAAAAGCTTGAATCAAGCTTTAATGGAAGGTTATCTATAGAGGTGGGGTGAAGAAGGGTCTCGGCCAAGTTGATGGAAAGGGAAGAAAGTGATTTTCGTTTTTAATTTTTTTTAATTATGTATATTTGACTTGGTCAAAAAAATTGGGTAATTAAAATTTAATTTTGACATCATTCATGATGTCACCAAAGTGAGGTAATAATTCAATTTTCCTTACTTTTTCTTTTTCTTTAATTTTTCAAAAATTCTTTAATTTACTTCTCAATTCTGAAATTTTCATTTTTCTGATTTTATTAGGCAGTTAGGTCAGGAGTCACCTCTAGGGGTTATTTAACTAAATTGCCCCTCGCCGGTCTGATCCAATTTGCAAGTAATTTGATATTTCTTTTGGATCCTTGACCTAATTATTTGACCTACTTATCAACTCTTTTCTATGATTTTCTCTTTTTCACTAGGTTTGCAATAGTGCTTAGGACCGCAGCGTCACATTTTCTGGTTCAAAATTTGGGTTAAGACTGACCTCACAGTCACTCCCAGCTCATTTAACCTTTTATGTTCTGTTTTTCTTATTTATACTTAACTATCTAGCAATCACTAATTATTTGCATTCAGGGCTTATCTAGCTGTCTTAGATGTGATTCTAATTCTCTTAATTGTGCGGACCGACACCGGTCACCGGAACAGTAAAATGTACCAGGCTATGCATATAAGGGTGTTACATTCCTAGTTTTTCCTTTTATGGAAGTAATGAGAAACAATTTCTCAATGATTAATTCAAGTGTATTAACCTTTAATACCCTTGAATCAAGCTTGAAAGAAGGAAGAAATTTTCTTTATCTAAGGAGAAGGGATGTTCGGCCAAGGAGAAGAAAAGAAGAAGATCAAGTTTGACTTCTTTTCTTTTCCTTTTATTAACTTAATTTTCTTAATTAAAATTAAATAGACAAGATTCAAACAATCATTCAACTCTTAAATGTGTTTTCTCTATCTCATTGGAACACCTATCATTCTTTAATCTTAATTAAGAAAATTAAACTTGATTCATTAGTATTCTTAATACTAATTAATTTAATTAATTGACCATTAACAAATTAAATTTTACCTCCCATCTTTGACCAAGTTAAATGGTCAAAGTGTCAAACTTTGAAAAGTCAAACTCTCCAAAATTTTGACCAAGTCCATAATCTTTTTCTTCCTTTAAACTTAATCCTTCAAGTTTATATTAAATATTTTAAATATTAACTTGAATACTTGCATAGGCAAATTTAGTTTCAAGTCATGCTAGGGATTTTATAATCTAATTACAAACTAAATTTATTAATTTAATTAATTAATTAAATCATTTAATTAATTAATTAAATTAATCTTGATTTTATCAAGTTGCTCTTATATGTGTGACTTACTAGATTTATTACCAATTGGCAATGAGAATAATATTAACTTCTTAATATTATTAGAATCATTTCAAACTTAAAATGAAATTTCCCTTTAATTTAAGTTCTCATAAGTCATAGTTGACATATAGCATAATGTGCTATGACTACCCAATTAGTTCTGAATTAATTCTCTAATTCATGAACCTTGATCATACATGCCATGCACTAGAATCTCTTTATTAGAAAATCTCGATTCTTACTAGAGTCATGGTTTCACATCAAACTCTTATGCTTAGAATCATATGTCCTTCTTTTAATTCTAATTCTTGATTAATAAGACTTTTCCTGTCAGAAACTCTTTTCTGACTAAGTGTATCTGTCTTGGCCAGGAACTTTGATTCATCAAGAATAATTAAATAGATATAGGATTTTATCCCTATTTACTTTGGGTAATGGATCCCATCTTAACTAACAACTATCTCCATATATAACTAGTCGGAGCCAGCACATGCCCATATACCCATACATAGTATAAGTATGAAAGCAGTATCAAACTCAAACCACTTATATATAAGATAATTGTATTATCTCAGGTCAAGTGATTATATGCACTATTATAATCTAGATAACTTTGTATTGATAAGAGTAAACTCCATGTATAAGTCATCTTGTGCCACTAATTTGGCCTACTTATCATACAACTGCCCACCATGTTTGTCTTATAGTATGAGACTCACCATTCCATCCCATTAGTATCTTATACTAATCCATGAAAACAAACATAAGTGACAATCTTTTCGGATAAATCATGCCCAATGAGGTATCCTTGATTATGAACTGGATTTATAATATCTTATACTAGAATGTTCTGTCACTCATATTCTTAACAACATTTCTCCATAATATTCAAACCATTCAAATATAAGAGAAATAAATCATTTGCCATTAAATGGGAATAAATGTTTACAATACACAACATAAAGGCAGAGGTGGAAGGGGATTGGAGCTCTAACATATTGGTGCTCTACTCAAGAATGAGGGTATTAGAGCACTATCCACCAACCCTATTGTTAGGGAGAGAGCAAGTAGAGGTGAAAGGGGAGAATCTTCAAGAGTTCCTAGAAGATCCTTTAAAGTCAGCAGGGAGACTACATAGTCACCCAAAATGTTTATAGATGCACAAAAGAGTTCCCATGGCTTCTCCCAATAGCATAAGAATCCTAAGCCTTTTGGTGTGATAAGGATGGGAGAAAACAGTTTTGATAAAGGAGGAGATGAGTCAGAGTTTGTATCTCCTCTATAGCCAAAACTAGAGTATGGGTTTGGGTATTAATATCCTCAATAGGGAATTTTTGAAAACTCTGGGTTTATGGGCTATCCCTAATATCCTCCCTTCAGGCCCTACATAGCTTACTTCCTACCATAGAACCCATATTCTATGTACCCTCCATAAAAATAACCCCATAATTATTCCACCACCATAGGAACTTAAAATCTTATGAAGGGAGTTACAAGAGAGCAAGTGCCACCACCACCCCTATAGCTCATATAGTTCTTACGTAAGAAATAAAGACAAGAAGTCGAGCTAAAGCAAAGATGACAAGCTACTTAAAGTCAGATGCTCTTAAGTATAAAGAAGGAGATGATCTTTTTGAGTACGTTAAGGTAGTCAAAATAATAGCCGACAAATTAGACACCAATGATAGTAGAGCCATTCAGATGGCTGGCTTTACCTTAAAATATAAAAAGGTGAAGGATTGGTATAAGTCCTATATTGTTGACAGGGTCGATAGTATAACTTAGTCTCAGTTTGTGACAGAGTTTACTAATTGGGCTTTCCCAGAAAGCTCTAGGGAACTAAAGGTGGTGGAGTTTGAGCAGTTGAGACAAACTGCTGATATGAGTGTTGATGAGTACAAAAACAGGTTTGTTAATCTTCTACAGTATGGGGGCAGGAGTATGAAACGGATAAAAAGGCAACGAAGAGCTACACTTAAAGGTTGCACTCCAGATATTCCTCATTAATTTTTGGTTGCAAAAACCCACAGCTTCCATTCCATAGTAGATGCTGCAAGAAAGATGGAGGCTAGGGCTATCATTGAAAGGAGTCTAAAGTTGGAAAATACAAAAGCCAAGCAATTTGCAATTCCTAAGGCTACGAATGTAGGGAGGTTCGATCATTTAACCAACACTATTTCCTCATTTGAAACCAAGAAAGATAAAGGAGAGAAGTTTGACAAGAAGTAAAAGAAGAATAAGTTTTAAAATAGAATCAAGTCAGGCCTTAGGATGGGAGATCTAGTTCGGGTTCAGATACCTCTGACTGTGTCAGATGTGGGAAGCCTCTTTGAGGCATTTCTAGGTTTGGAACCTCCTAATGCTACAAGTGTGGTAAAGAGGGGCACATGTCTAGGGAGTGTCCTAACATGGAAAGTGTGGCCTCACAACAGCAAACTGGGTCAGTGTGGCTTAAACTTCTTTAGGTCCCTCATTAAAAAGAGAATAAGGTAAAGCACAAGGTTCTTCTTCCTCTTCAGCAGGCTCACAAGGAAGGAGTTCAACAACACCGATACAGATCTTTACCATGACACAACAGGAAGCTAATACCTCTAACACTGTGGTGTCAGGTAACCTCTACATTGGAAGTTTCAATGTGTATGTTTTGATTGATCCCAGTGCATCCCATTCTTTTGTTAAACCTAATGCAGTTCTATGATTTGGTTTAGTAGTTTTGAGTCTACAATGTTCATTACTTGTTAGTGGGCCCAAGTGTGATCTTCAATGACAGAGATGATCTATTACGCCTGTCCAATAATGGCGTAGGATAAATGCTTTTTAGCTGACCTGGTGGTCCCAGAATTGACTCATTTTGATGTCATTCTAGAGATAGATTGACTCTCAACCAATTATGCCACCTTAAACTATAGAAACAAGGTAGTAAGGTTTAAAAAACAGGATGGGTCAAAGGTAGTTTTTCAAGGAGATCAGACATCATCAATGAAGGGGGTGATCTCCACCATACAAGCTAAGAAGATGCTCTAAAAAGGATGTAGAGGGTTTCTAGCCCACATTAGAGAGTTTGTGGAGAACAGAAGTGGACCGAGATCAGTTCTTGTGGTAAGAGAGTTTTCGGATGTGTTTCCAAAGGAAGTACCTAGGTTGCCACTTGAAAGGGTGATAGATTTTGAAATTGATCTAGCGCCTAGTACTAGACCCATATCTATTCCTATTTATAGGATGGCTCCTGTAGAGTTAAAAGAGTTGAAAGAATAGCTATAGGAATTAGTGGATAAGGGATTCATCCAACCGAGTACCTCTCCTTGGGGTGCTCTAATACAATTTGTAAAGAAGGAGGATGGATCCTTGAGGCTGTGTATTGACTATAGGCATTTGAATAAGCTAACCATAAAGAACAAGTATCCTTTATCCCATATTGATGACTTGTTTGATCAGCTGGCCAGTGCTAACTATTTTTCCAAGATAGATTTGAGGTCTAGATATCACCAGTTGAGGTTTAAAGAGGCAGATATTTTGAAAACTACCTTTCAGACTAGATATGAGAACTATGAGTTTCTTGTGATGCTGTTTAGGTTAACCGATGTCCTAGCTGCGTTCATGGATCTCATGAACAGGGTATTCAGATAATATTTAGATCGCATTGTAATTGTGTTTATTGATGATGAGCATGCACAACATCTAAGAATAGTTCTTCAAACGTTAAGGGAGCATCAATTATATGTCAAGTTCTCTAAATTTGAGTTTTGGCTAAAAAGTATATCCTTTTTAGGACATGTCATGTTAGAGAATGGAATAAAAGTGGATCTTAAGAAGGTAGAAGCAGTGGCAGATTGGCCAAGGCCAATCACAGTAATGGAGATCAAGAGTTTCTTAGATTTGGTTGGCTATTATTGGAGATTTATACCTAATTTCTCTAAGATAACTACTTCAATGACTAGGTTAACTCAGAAGAATAAGAAGTTTGAATAGAGTGATGAATGTGAGGAGAGCTTTTTAAAGCTTAAGGGGGCTCTAATTTCAGCACCAATATTGTCTCTGCCTACAGGCAATGAAGATTTCACTGTCTATTAAGATGCCTCTGTAGTGGGTTTGGGATGTGTTCTCATGTAGAAGGGAAGAGTAATAGCTTATGCTTTAAGATAGTTGAAGAAGCATGAGGCTAATTATCCTGCAATGACTTAGAGATGGCGGCAATAATCTTTGCCTCAAAAATGTGGAGACATTATCTTTATGGAGTAAAATGCGAGATCTTCACAGACCACAAGAGTATCTAGTACATCTTCAAGCAGAAAGAGTTAAATCTCAAATAGAGAAGATGGGTAGAACTGCTCAGTGATTATGATTGTTTAATCCAGTACCATTAGGGAAAGGCACACGTCATTACAGATGCCCTTAGCTAGAAATGATTTGGCAGTTTGGCTCATATATCCATAGAAAGATAGCCCATCTTGAAGGAGTTACACCAGCTGATTGGAGAAGGGTTACAGCTGGAGTTATTAGCTAAAGGTACCTGGATAACTCTTGAACGAGGTACACTAGCTGATTGGAGAAGGGTTACAGCTAGAGTTATTAGCTAAAGGTACCTAGATAGCTCAAATGAAGGTGACACCAGTGTACCTAAAATAAATAGTAGAGAAACAATATGAAGACCTTAAGTTGGTAAAAATAGCAGAAGCAGTACAGAAAGGTAAGATTAGTGAGTTCTGTTTCGATGGAAAATGGGTGCTAAGGTATGGCAACAGGTTGTGTGTACCAAATGACATCCAACTCAAAGGAGACATTATGAAGAAAGCTCATAATGCTAAGTATAATGTGCATCCTGGAGCCACCAAGATTTATCAGGATTTAAAGAAGGTGTATTGGTGGCCTTCCATGAAGAAGGAGATTGCACAGTTTGTGATTGCTTATGAGATTTGTTAAAGAATGAAGCTAGAGCATCAAAATCCAATAAGATTGCTCAACCCACTACCCATTCTAGAGTGAAAATGGGAAAATGTGGCCAGTTGTGGGTTTACTAGTTGTTTCCAACTGACATGAATCAATATGGGTTATAGTGGACAGGTTGACCAAGACTGCTCACTTTATTCCTATTAAAGCTAACTATTCTATGAAAAAGTTAGCTTAGGCCTTCATGGAAGAGATAATAAGGTTGCATAGAGCTCTAGTGGCAATAATCTCTGACATAGGACCAGTTCACATCAAGGTTTTGGCCCTGTCTTCAAAATGAGTTAGGCACCAGGTTAGACTTCAGCATGACTTTTCATCCTCAGAAAAGAAGGACAATCAGAAAGGATGATATAGTCTTTGGAGAATATGCTGAGAATGTGTGTACTTGACTTTGGAGGATCATGGAAAATGTACCTTCCCTTAGTGGAGTTTGCATATAATAACAGCTATCACTTTAGTATCAGAATGGCACCATAAAAGCTCTATATGGAAGAAAATATAGGTCTCTTGTGTGTTGGGAAGAAGTAGGTGAAAGAGCCTTAGTGGGAATGGAGTTGGTGGAAGTCACCAATCAAGCCATGCCCTTAATCAAGGCAAGGTTAAAGACAGCAATTAGTAGATAAAAGAGTTACACAACGTTACAGGACTAGAAGAGTTCTTTAAAGAGTGAGCATCAGGGGTAGCTTTAGCCTTTTTCTTTATGTATGATGTATGGGTAGATGGAAATGTAAATTATGAATGGATAGTATTGTGCTGCTAATTTAATAAATTTGAAGTTATGTATTATTTTTAAGTATGATGATGTATATGCCATGTTAACCCTTTTTGGGAGTACATATGTCTAACCATTGCACTTTAGAGCTTGTGTATGATAAGGTTCAAAGTCTAAACCAAATTTATGTTATAAATGTTTAAGTATGTATGAAAAGACTAAAGTATAATGGTTTAAAGTATGCTTAAATGGTGAGGTACAGGAATATGTGTATGTTTTATGAGCTTTAGGCTTGCTATGGATTCTGACAGTCTTAAGCTGACCCGATCTCTAACGTCGGTAACGACCCTTGGTTAAGGTTATTACATTGACCTTAAGAATGCCAAAGGTACAAGCAACTAGTTCATGCCCTTTTTATACCCTAAGGTACGTGCTATGGGTTGTAGAAATAAGTTGACTTACCACAAGCTCAAATGGAACAGAGGCCTCTTCAATATTATCCCTACAGAGGAACATCACATTATGGTTGATTATGCTTTTATTGTGTGTGCAAATGATGTGCAATGCGAAGGAACTTGATAAAAGAAACAATAATAGACTAAATGAACCTAGTTGGAGTAATTATCCTCAATTCCTAATGGAGTGGCTAAGAAACTATAAGCCGTTTTGATTGACTATACGCCTTTTAGCTGGTTTAGCATTGTCTTATCATAACACTACCACGATGCTTGGATATTAATGCTATAAAGGCAGAGGAAAGGAGTTGCCACCTGGGTGATAATTAGGACAAATTCATAAGAACTGATATGGGTGGCAACATACCCCTTATAGAGGTCCACTACCATTCTTTTATCATGAACCCAATGGCCTAAGTTAGAGATAGTGGGTATAAGAGGGGGAAGGTGTTAGGCAACCTCTCCGTTTGGACGTACTTTTGAACAAGCGCCAGCCTCTATTAATGATTCCTAAAATCTGTCTTATTGTTTCTTTTATTAAATTTCTTATTCACAAATTTATGCAAACTAATTATTACACACAAATTTTATTCATACAAGCACATATGCATAGTTCTTATCTAAGTTTAGTGATGTTGGCTTATTACCATATTGTCCTAACATGTGATTTAAACTAAGTTAATTATATACAACCCCTATTTACATGTTATAAAACATACTAAAACACATAAAGCATGTAGAAAGGTTTAATAGGGCATTTTAGTCATACCATGCGTGTAATAGGGGGATTCCTAAACATGCCTTGGTTTCTATATTGTATACTTAAGCCTTCTATTTACCAAGTTATCCTATATGCATCCTCACTAGTTCCATTTACATGTCAAAGGTTCATTTTAAAATAACATAAAAAAAAGAGGTTCAAATAAATAATTAAAAATCCTAAACTAAAGAAAGGGAAGGAGAAAACATATTAAAATTATAATGGCCTTTACAAACAATGAAAATATTCTACTAACTATTACATTGCTCAACAACTCATTAAAATCACGCAAGAGGCCTGGAGTTCCATCTTGAGCTTCAACGGGCTTGGATCCTCTATTTGATTGAGTAAAGTCATTCGAACTCCATTGGGCGTCACTTATGCAGATATGATAGCCATATTGGGTTTAATAGGCTTTATTTGACTTATTTAATTAATTTACATGTAAAAAAAAAAGGACTAAAAAAATAAAAAAGAAATATTTAATTTAAAATAAAAAGAAATTAATTACATTAAGTAAACAGAAAATACAGAAAGAAAGTCAAATATAATATCAACCTAATTATCTAAATCAAATCAAAATAGGACTAGAACTAATTTTAACCAACCAAGTTATGCTAAATTAAGCCAATCATTTAATCATAATTCCAAGAGATCTAAGATGCATAATTATCACCAATTAATTAGTAAAAAATGGAAAATTAAAAAAATAAATAAAGGAGCTTAATTATAACTAAAAGAACTTGAAGCTGAAAAATTTGAGATTTGTATATAATTTTTGTAAAATCCATAAAAAAATTTAAATTTTGTCAAAAAAAAAAATACTAAAGTTCCTAAACATACCAAACTTTAAAATGGAAAAACAAAAACAATCAAATTTGATGACCAAACATGCAGAAATCCTAAAACTAAGCAGCAACTTTATAAAATCAAGAAAAAATATTAAAATGAAAATTCATAAAACTTTAGAAGTTATCTAACATATCAAATATGGAAATTAACTGAATTGACCAAAACAAAAATCTGGATAGAATTACATAATAATTTGGCAAAAATTACTCACACCAATCTACTAAGGATTTTGTAAATCTAAAAATATGGACATAAATTAGACATCCTAATCATGCATCAGACAAAAGAATGACTCAAAGCATGCAAGATTTTACCTCTAGTTAAATTTCACAAGATTTAACCGTTAGTTAAATTTCACAAATTCGGGTAACACAAAATTGTTCAAAATCAAGTCATTACTTCAAAATTTAATATCTATGGTTAGAAAAATGCTTTTTAGTTGATTCAAAAGGCTATTCCATGTGAAAAAGACCTAATGAACCCATTAAAATTATTTTCAAACACAAAATGTGAAATTTACATGATAAAAACACATAAATAAATAAATTGATGAAAATGCACTATTAGAGTTGTAGCCTTGTAGGTGCCCAAATTGGAACATACCTTGTTTAAAATTGATCTTTTTGGAATTGGAGGATCTCCTTAGCTCCTTAGAAACTCATGAATGGTAGAAATTCAATGAACTCAATTAATTTGCTGAATAATTTAATTAATTAGCCTAAATCTATACGAAAACTAAATGTGATTGTATAAAAGTGTAAGAAGAATTTTATGTGGAATTGAGGAAGAAAGAAAACTTCTATAGAGAAGCTGTCCGACACACCAATTTGAGTAGAAAATACCATAGATTTTCTTAATTTTAGATGTCCCAAAGAATAAATGAGCCCAAGTATTTATCGAGAAAAGATAATTAGATTAAGCTAATTATAATCAACTAAAAGATGAAGGCAATAATAAATAAAATAATTTTTGGGATAATATCTCTTTAAATTTTAGTTATGATGGGATATTATCCCTAATTATTTTTATTTTTATTTTTTATTTTGTTATTTGATTATTAATTAAAAGGTTTTTATTTTTTAATTTACAAGGCATATTAAAATCTAAAAACCCAGTTCACCTATCTTAACCTTGAAATTAGGCCTAACGAGCCCAGTCACTTGGTTAACTTAGCTAGTGGTTCTCCTTAGGGGTGTTCGGTTCCAGTTCAGTTTGGGATTTGCCTAGGAACTGGAACCGAACCAGAATTTTGAAATTTTGATACAGTTCCAGTTCGATTCTTCATTGTTTCGGTTTCAGTTCGGTACAGTTCTCGGTTCTTAAAATAATTTTATGTAATTGTTTCCTTAAAAAGTCATACTTGAGTTAACATTTAAGTTTTGAATTAAATTATTAATACATAATATATCATACAATATATCTTTTAACCATACCTAAATTATATAATCTTTAATTATAAGATGCATATATAACTTAGGATTAAATATATTATATAATATAATAGTATATCATATAATATACATTTTAACTATTTATTAATTATATAATATTTAACTATAAGATACAAATATAATTAAGAATTAATATATATATATAAAATTTTAATGAGTTGAATGATAATTGATATATTATATAATTAAAAATATAATTTCTGTTTTATCATAAACATGAGTAATCTTAAAATAGTAAATGGATAAATTCCAACTTTTGACGTCCCATATTTTCTGCACCTTTATAGTTGAGTCAATTACCTTTATAGTTGATTCCTAATTGACTCTAATGATTCATTATTTGAAGTATAGTTGATTGACAGATTAATTGCAATTTGCTTAAAAAAAAAATACACAAATGGTTTTCTTTCTTTTTTTTTCTTTCTAATTGTAATTAAAAATATATTTAAAAATTGATAGAACAATTTGATCTATTACACGTATGCTCAACTATGAACTATAGAATTCTGCAAACTCATGCTCAACTATTAATCGCATTTTTTTTTAAAAATCTAATAGTTTAGATTTAAAATTTGAGCTCGGTATCTGCGAAATAATCATCTTAAATATATAAATTTGAATATGGAATTTATCTTTAAATTTATTTAAATAGATGAGTTAATTGATATACGAGTGAAAACTGAAAATTGATCCATATGCTATCTAATTATTAATAAAAAAAAATTTTATTTTAATGATATTATAATTAATTTTTAATATTATGAGATCTTGAATTTAAATTTTAATTAAAATTATAATATAAAAAAATTATAAATATAAAAAAATATTGATTTAACATATTACCCACTTGTGACTTCTCCCAATAATAAGAGAAAGTTGCCATGATTTTTTTTTTTTAAATATCTGATTTTTCTGATTTTATAGGTAAAATTTATCTGGAATCAACTCTATATTAATAATCTACTTGTTGGATTTATTTTTTTGTTTGTCAGTGTAGATAATAATAACATTATTATTATTATTATTATTATTATTATTATTATTATTATTATTATTATTATCAGATAGCTATCACGTACTTGCATAGTTATATCCCACCAAAATGAAAGCAATTTGATAGGGAAAACTCCTAATTAATTAACATATCTACCGCCATTCAAATAGAGTAACGTCTCTTGCATTACTCAAATACTAGAATAAATAGCTGCGTAATTGAATTCGTATCCAAGAAGAAGTTGATCTTCGCAGATTTTTTCTAACTTTAAATCGTTGAGGAAGCTGCCCTCTTCTCTTCCCAATTCCCGTATATCGATTAATTTCTCCTTTATTGATCTTCTTAATTCTCTCTTTTAATCCCATCAATGGAAAACAAAAAATACCATGACCAACTCAAAGCAATTCTTCTTTCATTGCTATTAGGTATAAGTTGTGGGATTTTCCTCTTAACAATTTCTCAAGTTCCCCCATCATTCCATCTTGATTCAGTTCATGTCTCTTCTTTCAACATCTCTGTCGCCGGTGGCGACCATCCCTTCAGTACCTCTCCACCCTTCTCAGCTAACATCACCGCCACATGGTGCATTAAGTTTCATATCATAAACCCTAACACGATTTTCTCAAATATATCTTACGAACCTCTAGAGGTTTCTGTTAACTATGGAAACTACAAGATTGCCTCAGCTCTAACACCTCCTTTTTTTCAAGATACTAAGACTCATCATGCTTCTGTGCTCGTGGAGGCATCGTCTAAATCAATAGACAATTTGGTTGCATACCAGATTGCTATGGATCACTGGGTTCATGGAGTTGTGAATTTCAATGTTAGAGCTTATGGTAGAGTTCATCTGGGTCCTTTGCATAGATTCTGGGTCGGGCTAGTTAAAGAAGTTGAGGCTATATGCAACTACTGGAAGAGTTCTGAAACCTTGTATGCTAAGATCAATAATGCTGGAAGAAAAGCTTTGAGGCTACGTTTAGAATGGGGATTTTGAGTAGAGAATTTATCTTTCTCTGTTTCTTTTTTTTTTTTCTTCTTACGTTAATTTGTTAATTAATTATGTGGTTTAGTAAATATTATATAACTTGCTCATATGCTTAGACAAGTGCTTTAGAACTACAGACCTCTTTGTTATCGAATGTTTTTTTTTTTCATTATTTAATTAGGGATTTTTCATGCATAATTCTATATATATATATATAAGCAAAAACTCGTATTTAAAATGCTATTTATGTATGTTAAATATTCTATAATTAAAATATTGATTAGAATTATTTTTTAATGTCATAAAATCTCGAATTCAAGTTTCAATTAAAATTAATTATACTAAAAAAATATATATTTTAGAGTTAGAGTTTGTAACTAATTATAATTATTATATCCATCACAAGTTGAACTACCTAACTTAGGTATGAGGTCATTCATCTGCTTGAGGGCTGCATTTAATTTGCAAAAATTTAAAATGATTACTTAAGACCTTATTTGATTCAATTTTATAGTAAAATTCATTATAAAATAAATAATATATAATAAGTGAATAATTGTCACTTGAAATATATATGATTTTAAATTTAGAATTCATTCATAAATTTTAACAATTTTGATGAAATTTAATTTAGTTATAATAAATTTCATAAAATTAATTATTAAAATTTTAAATGAATTTTCATTTGAACAAAATACTAAAATTTTAGATTTACAAATGAATTTTATAAAATTACACTGAATTCATTTATATCAAATACTATCTTAATTTTAGAGATTGAATTTCTATTTATTTTAGGGAATTTTTTTTATGGCAACATTGCTAATAAAATAATTCCCCTCATATGCTGTTGTTTGAAGCATAATGCTACATGGTGGAAAGTGTCGATAATAAAATTATTGTAAAAAGAAAATTAGGAAAAAAAGGTAAAAAAAAAATGTTCATGAGACTAAATTCAACACTACTAATCAAATTATCAGCTTTTGCTTTAAATTTAATAAAAAGTTAAAAGTTAATGATATTTTTTATCTAGCTTAATTTTTTATGAATTTAAAATATAAAATATATGGTAATATTTTCTTTTAATTATAAAAGGTAAAACTTTTCGAATATGACGATTGTAGATTCTTTAAATTGAGGTTTGAAATTTAACGCTTTTAATTTAAACTAACCTCACAAAAAAGAACTTATTATCGAATCCCAAATTTAAGATAACATCCAATAATTCAACAATTAAATAAAAGAACCCAACGTCTTAAATTTATAATAAATCACGTTGAGGCAACAACTTTCTGTTAAGTTAAATGTTGTACAGCATGGATTCATTAATTTTAAATGAGTTAGGCCTCTAGAAGACCAACAAATCAAACAACATATTTTCCCTTAATATATTTTTTTTCTAAAAAAAATCATTTTCCATTGTTATATTCTCTTTACAATCATTATTATCACGCGAAAATGTACTATTTCATTTTAAAGTTTTATTTTTAAAAGTTTTTAGATAATAAATAAATAAATAAATAAAATATGGGATTGGCACTAATATTGGACTTCAAAGAATTTAATAAAGTCATGAGTTTTTCAAAATGATGAAATTCTGACCATAATTGCCGTATTCAAAGTCTCTCGCAACAACAACTAGTAGACTTGTTCACCGTCACAGTCTAGAATTTGCTTGGCCCTCTTTAGTACTTGGCCTGTGAAAAGATTGTTCAAATTAACACAATATTAATAATTAAGTAATTTATTAATATATTAATTAAATAGTAAGTTATTCAAAAAATACTTTTTATCTTAATTAATTAACCTGATTCCGATTCATATTTAAGTTTAAAATTTCATAATATTAAAGATAATTTTAATATTACTCAATTAAAGCCAATTAATTTTAAAGTACATTTTATTAATTAATTAAAAAAAAGATAATGAGAAGAAAATTTATACATACATAAAGTAGTAAGGAATTTTAAAGATATTTATATATTGTATTCTTTTTCACGGTATTATCATGTAGCATAATATATTATATTATTATGTGATTTTTTTATTAAATTTTTTATTTTTTATTAATTAATTATTTAATTACTTTATATTATAATTAAGTTATTAATTTTCTAATTGTATATGTAAATTATAAGTTATTTAATAATTACCCTCTTAATACTATAGTAAGTAGTAATTATTTTATACATATGTTATAATGTACTAATAAATACATATATTTATATATTTATACTTATTACATATATATATATATATATATATATATATATAAATCTTTATTAAAAACTTAAGCCTTTGGGCCTAACAAAAAAAGTAACTTGTGAGTTAGAAGTGCTAAATTAGTATACAAGTCATGTTGGTGTCAGGTATTCAAGTGATATGAGATTTTTACTCCACACGTCCTTCGCCCTCTTCTTAGAAAGAATCTGAGTTCTGATATCACTTAAGCCTTTGGGTCTAAATCAAAAATTGACTTGTGAGTTACAAGTGCTCAGTTAGTATAAAAACCAGACTGGTATTAGATATTCAAGCGATAGGAAATTTTTACTCTGCATACTCTTTAAAATTAAAAATATATACATATATATATAAATTAAAATTATTAATAACCACATGCACTAGCTAAGAGGGACACTTTTGATGAAAACACCACACCATATCTAATAGGAGAGCACTGCCGGTCTCTGCTCGTCTCAATAAAACAATAAAAAACCATACCGAGTAACATAACCTTTGAGCCAAAGACTAATCTGGTTATTAGGGAAAGACAAGGATGAAAACCCAATGGCCATTGAATTAGTGGGCTGAGGACAACTAAAACACTACAATCAACCAGAGGAAGGAAGTGGAGTTGCTCTTTGGCGTTTCAATTGCGCCTTCCAAACTGACCATGCTGTCAACGTTGACCCAAAAGATTTTAGATTGCAACTATCTACCCTCAAAATACTCATATACTACAATACCTTTTGTTTTAAACCAACCCATGCCAATAAAGTCGATTTATAAACAATTGAAATAAATAATATCAGAAAAATGTCCAAATTAAATTATTTTAATCCTATTTGAATTATTGATTTGATCAGATATATCATAAAGTAAATTAATAAAATTAAATTAAAGACATTCAAATAATATAATAATAAAATATAACAATATGAACATAAAAATTAATATGTATAAAATATAAAATAAGTGAAATTTTATAAAATGTCTATGAGTTACCCTTCCATTCCACACTCTAGATTCACTTCTCTCTCTCTATATATATATGTCAAAAAATTATATTTTTTTCATCTCATTTTAAATACTTTTTAAAATTTTTATGTAAGAATTAAGAAAATAATTGGATAATCTTATTTTTATATAAAAATACTAATAATTAACTAAAGTATTATTATAATATTCTTAAAATATAAAAAAAGGAATAAAAATATAAATATATTGAAAATAATAAAAAAAACACGAATAAAATTCAAAAAAAAAATATTTCCTTAATTGTTTTTAAATACAAATAAAATGGGACAAAAAAAATTTTCAAAAGCATCATGTCAAATGGGAGGAGGGAGTAATATTAATTTTTTTAAAATTTAAACATTATTAATTTATATATATATATTTTTTTTTAATTTTTTTACAGTATTTGGGTTTATAGTTCAGAAATTTTATCAATATTACACTAGAGTTTAAGAGAGCTCCAAATATAAAAAAATAAAATGAAAAAAAAAATATGTATGTACTTAAAAAAAATATTTTTCACAGAATAAATGAAATTTTAAGCTCGATCTGATTATTTTGCTGTAAAATGTTTTATACAATTTCCATTGTTTATGCAGTGCGAAACAAAAAGAATAAATGAAAAACATTTTTCTTAATTAAAGAAAAATGTTGCCTTTATTGAAAAAATATACCTTTCGTTTTGAGAACAGAAAAATCATTTTCCTTACTTGGCTTGTTTAGCTTTTTGTTAACCAGTCCTTTTTTTAAATTAAATGATAAAAAATTTGCATCTTTACACATATTTTTAATATAATTTTATCAATTTACTTCAAAATTTTTATTATTACTTTTAGTTTGAATAATAAAATAATTTTATTTAAAATTATTTAAGATTAATTATTTTTTATTTGTAAAAATATTTCTAATGATAAGTATATAAGTAAAATATTAATTTTCATTGATGAATATGTCATCTTAAAAAATACACATATTTTTATCTATTAAATAATTTACTATTAAAATTAAATAAATAATTTATAAAAATATGTTTAATGGTAAGTATGTAAATAAAAGGGAAATTTACACTTTATTACTTTTTGGTTTACACTTTTTAGGTTTGATATTTTTTTTTCTCCTGTACTTAAGGGCCTATAATATAACATTGTTAACACTTAAGGGATAAAGTGACTAACGTCGTCAAATAAGTACTGACATGGCACTGATATAGTTGGTGTGGTGTTGAAATCAGCATCCCGTCATCAATTTTTAATACCATTATTTATTTTGAAACTTAAGTGCAAAAGGTTGAAAAGTACATGTCCATTAAATGTCAAAAATAAAAAGCTCTACCCTGAATGCTGAAAGTGCTGAAAGTTCAAAAGTATAGGATACTTAACGCTCAGTTTGGTTCAATTTTATGATAAAATTCATTTTATTTTCAAATGCATTCTATGATAGAATTCATTTACAAATGAATTCTTGTATTTGGCATATTTTATATTAAATATGAAATGTGTTTGATATTAATAAAGAATTCAATTCAAAATGTTATTTTTCTAAAAATACCCTTCTATATACTATTGCATATAACTTTTTTTTAATTAAAACTATGAACATTTAAAATAGTGATAATGCCATTTGTTTGTGTATGCATTTTTCTATCTATCTACGCTTGTATATGTTTGTGTCTAATATGTCTATCTATATCTTTTTATTTCTGTTGTTAGGAATATGCAAGTGTAGAATTTCCACATTGTAAAAAGATGGGATTAGTGAGAAATATATAAGTAGGAAGGACTCTTAGATCAATTGCCATAAAATTTTGGATTGTATTTGAAGTCAAGCCTATAAGTATGTTCTTTCATATTAAGAAAATGAGAGACTGTAAATGAGAAGTGAAAATAAAATAAAATGATACATAATAAGAAATGATAATTTTGTCACTTAAAATATATATGATTTTAAATATGGAATTAATTTATAAATTTTATCAATTTTTATAGAATTTGGTTTCATTATAATAAATTCACGGAATTGATTATTAAGAATTTCAAAAGAATTTTTATTTAAACCAAACATACAAATTTTAGATTTGTAAATGAATTTCATTAAATTTTATGGAATTCATTTATATTAAATAGGACCTAAGTGTACGGTTCTCTTTGATTTACTAATAAGCTCTTATATTTTGACAAATATGTCTTTAAATATTATAATTATTTCTAATCCTTTTGTATATGTCTCTCCCTCTCAATCACTTTTTCTCTCTCTCTCTCTCTCCATGTTTTTCACCCTATTTCTTTTCTTATTTAGGTCTCTCTCTCCATCTCTCTTTCTATCTCTCCATCTCTATCGCCTCCTTTCTTTTTCTATTTGAATCTCTCTCTCTCTCTCTCTCTCTCTCTCTCTCTCTCTCTCCTCATTTTCATATCTCTTTCTTATGTATCTTCATAGTCTCTCCTATATCTCTCTTTCCATATTTCTTAAAGGTATTTCCAAAATCCATAAACAAGTTTTAAAATTCACAACTCCAAAACAAATCTAAAAAATATGAGCAAAAAATTTCTATATGTGGTGTCAAAATCAAGGAACATTAACTTGATTGCAAATGGTAATCATTTAAGTGAAAGGTGATTGGAATGAGCCATTTTACATTAGAAAGGGATGAAAAGTGAAAGGTATTCATAAAGATGTGGTTTGTCTAACTGCATAGCGCACTTTTGTGCTTGGTGATGGTGAGGCTTATGTTACTGGTATGCCCTAGAGCATATCATTTAGTATGTATCTTGTACATATTTTATTAATAAAAGGCATTTTCACTTTTTCGTTTACATAATATATTCATATGTAATAGAAAAGGTCCATTGATATTTTGTTAGAAATTCTATTCTTAAGTTGTTAAGAATATAAGTGACAGTATTTCTAGCACAAAGTATCATAAATTGGTTCACAATCGAGGATACTTCACAATAAGGACATGACTTATCCAGAAAGATTGTAATCATATTTGTTCCCAAGTTATTTATAGGAGATGTAAATAAGATGGAATGGTGAGTCTCATGCCATATAACAAACATGATAGGCACTTATACATGATAAGTAGGCCGAACCAGTGACATTTATGACAAGCACATGGAGTTTACTCTTGTCAATGCATTGTCATAAATCATATCAGTGTATATAATCTTTAGACCTGAGATAGCACAGTTATCTTGTATAAAGGTGGTTTGAGTTTGATACTGCTTTCATACTTGTACTGTGTATGGCTATATGGGCATGTGTCGGCTCCTACTAGTTATATTTAGAGGTAGGTGTTGATCAAGATGGAATCTGTTATCCTAAGTAAATAGGGATAAAATCCTATGTTCATTTAATTGTTCTTGATGTTTCAAGTTCCTGGCCAGGACAGATAGATTTAATCAGAAAAAAGTTTCTGATGAGAAAATCTTTTTAATCAAGAACTGGAATTAAAAGAGAACATAATATTCATAGCAAATGGGGTTTGATATAAACCATGACTCCAGCTCGAATTAAGATTTTGTAACAGAGAGATTCTAGTGCATGCTAACATATGATTATAGGTTCATTTAAGGTAAACCTTATTACTGATTAGGTGGCTATGGCATGCTATGCTAGGTGTTAACCATAGTCTATGAGGTATATAAAATAATTTAGAGAAATCATTTATGGTAAGAAAGGGTTCTGATGATATTAAGAGTTGATATCATGTCTCATTGCCAATTAGTGATGAGCCTAGCAAGTCACACACATACATAAGTAATCACCAAATTAAATATGATTTAATTAATTAATTAAAGAGTTTAATTGATTAATTAAATAGGTTTGGTTTGCAATTAGATTGCAAAGTCCCTAGCATAGCTTGAAACTAAATTTAGGTTATTGGATGTATAGTATAAGTTAAATTTATATTTAAAGTGTTTAAATATGAATTTAATTAAGAGAAATTAATTAATAGAGATTAATTAATTAATTTATAATTGATATAAATTGATTAGAAGAAGAAAAATAATCATTTTGGGTTGAGAACTCAAAATTAAGACACAAAAGTATTTGTCATTTCACAGGGTAACATGTGGCACCATGAGATGGTGACACATGGCACTACACATAAGCTTGCCAATTGTCTTTTATCATGTAAGATGATCAAAGACAAGATTAAATCTAAGTTTAACACTTAGCACAATGTGATTGGGTTAATTAAACTAAGAGCCAATCAGAAGGTGACATATGGCAAGGGTTTTAAGTGGTGACCTAGCTATATAATGTATTGTTATGAAAAGAAAAATAACATAGGCTGCTGTTCTTCTTTGGTGCCGCCACCCAAAGAACATCTATCATCTCATCTTCTTCATCTCTCATCAATTCAAAGAGAATTCCCAACATTCTCTTGAATTAAAATTGCTATAAATCGTTTCTAGTGTCCTGTATACATTTATAATATCTCAAAAGGCAAAACCTAAATTTCTAATTTATTGGAAAGGCTTGAGAAGCTATTTAAGGGGCTGCCATTGGTGATCTTAGTGTGGACAAGCTAGAGGGACAACATCTGGTGTCCTAGGCGAATCCCAAAGGTACCAAACACATTACAGTGCATCAAAAAAGTTAATGCACTTTGTTCTTGATCTAATCTAGGGTTCTAATGAATTAATTTGTTAATTTTAAAATCTTAATTGGCAAATGTAGATCCAAAAAACATATTAAAAGAGTTTTAATATGTTGTTTATCATTGAAATTAAATAAATAAAAATGAATCTTACATGATGCATGTGACCCTAGATGAAAAATTTTTTAAATTCTATGATCTAAACTTATGTTTTTCATGCTTTCACTCCTTCAATTAGTATCAGAGCTATTATATTTGCCATTTAGATTATTGATTATATGATTTAATTGTGTAATTTGATCATGAGATACTTGTTTCATTGCTGGTTGGACCAACAAAGGTAGCGGCTTAAGGTAGAACACCATGGTGCGCATGGTTTGATCCATCTAACCAAGCGCATGGTTGTTTGGGCTTGTTTGTGGGCTTGGTTTCAAGGCCCACAATTAGGCCCATGACTAATTAAAGTGTTTAATTAGGAGTTTTAATCACACAATTAAATTTTAATTCATTTGTTTGAATGAGATTCAAATCTTAATTTTAAAATTGTTTGAATGAAATTCAAATCTGAATTTTTAAATTTGGTTGAATGAGATTCAAATCTGAATTTAAAATTTGTTTGAATGATATTCAAATCTTAATTTTTTTAAATTTGGTTAAATGAGATTCAAATCTGAATTTTTAAATTTGGTTGAATGAGATTCAAATCTGAATTTTAAGTTTGTTTGAATGTGATTCAAATTTGAATTTTTAAATTTGTTTGAATGTGATTCAAATATGAATTTTTAAATTTGTTTAAATCATATTTAAATATGGATTTTTAAGTTGGATATGAGATATTCAATTTAATTTAAGTATGTATGTTTTATTTAATAGCTAAATAGTGATATGCATGATGGATGATCATGGACAATAAAAGACCAATGTGATTGGATTTATTTCTTTTATGTTTCTTTGGTTGTAAATTAATTTATTTATTTTAATTTATTTTGGTGGCATGTATTATAAAGGTTGTAATATTTTTAGGTTGTAATTTCATTTATTTAGTTCTTGTAAATTCGCCTTGGTATGCCAAGGATTACTATATAATTAGATTGTAAGAAGATCAAGGAGGTCAAGAGCATTAGTGAGACCAGTGGAAGGAATTCAAGATCAAGTGTTGATCATGTACTCCTTCAGCAACTCTTGTAATATGAATGAATGAAATGCATTTTGGGAATGCCCTAATTCAATTCTTGGTGGATCAGAATTAAATCCCTTAGAAAGTCCATGATCATACCATATTTATTGATTATCCATGAATGCATGAGATGTATGTGAATGTATGCAAGTATATGATATATGCATGCTAATTGGATAATATGCAAAGTGAGACCTTAATAGTAATTAGGACGACCACAAAATCTTCCAAACAAATGATTAAGTTGGATATGATATAATTAAAGTAATAATAATATGGGCCCTCCATTGAGGTAATTATTTTAAGAAATTTTAAATACTTGCATATGATGCAATTAATTTAAGAGATTTTCTTAAGAATAATTGTTAAGCATGAGATGTTGTAAATATGTAAATGGTTTGGTGGCCAATATTGGATGTACCTGAGGACATTAAAATTATTTGCATGTTTACTGGCTCAATGGGATCAACTTAACTAATACAAGATAAGTCAATAATGGATGTACCTGAGATTTTGAGCATTAGGAGCTAGGTAAAGGATTGAACCTCACATGAGATGTGATGAGCAAGGAGTTTCTCACTTATAGTTTATTGTAATTCCAATAATGGATGTACCTGAGGATGATCAATAGGATTATAAGAATTCAATCACCCACTAGAAATCCATCCAACTAGGATTTCTGTTTTCTACTTTGAAAGTGTAGGATTCACTAAGTTAGTGGGATGACCAATTTGATTAAAAAACCATAATTATTTTGGTTAATTACATAATACATTTACTAATTAATCTGGTTATTTTCTACTGTTAATTTTCTAATAATAATGAGCACACCACAACCACCACCATCCAATATCCTTGCAAGCATACTTGATCGCAATAGGTTGACAGGACCTAATCTATTTGATTGGCTAAGAAATTTGAAACTTGTCCTGAACCTTGAACATATAGGATATGTTATAGACTCAAATGTTCCTAGTCCCTTACCTCCAGAGGCCACTCAAGAGGAACATGAAACTTTGGACAAGTGGAAGGAGCATGATATGAGAGCCAAATGTTACATGCTTGCTTCTGAGTAATGAGTTACAGATGTAACGATCGGGCTCTAACTACTAGAGGAATTTTCCGCTTTGGCCATGAGTCTCACGATTTTGTCCCATAGGTGAAATGGAGAACTTCCCAGGAGGTCACCCATCCTAGGATTTCTCTCAAGCGAGCACGCTTAACCCTAGAGTTCTTCCAACTCTCCAGGCCATTCTATCAAAAGGTGCCTGTAGTGATTAGTTCCCCCATTTTATATATCATTACTTTTTGAACCCAAGACCATCTCCATGCTTTGCCGATGTGGGATTTGCATAAGGGACCTTTCTCCCCCTCTTTCGGGACTCAGCGTCCTCGCTGAGGTTTGCCCCACTATCGCTCAAGAGGACACGTGAGCGGCTCTGATACCAATTGTAACGATCGGGCTCTAACTACTAGAGGAATTGTCCGCTTTGGCCATGAGCCTCACGGTTTTGTCCCATAGGTGGAATGGAGAACTTCCCAGGAGGTCACCCATCCTAGGATTTCTCTCAAGCGAGCACACTTAACCCTAGAGTTCTTCCAACTCTCCAGGCCATTCCACCAAAAGGCGCCACTAGTGATTAGTTCCCTCATTTTATATATCATTACTTTTTGAACCCAAGACCATCTCCGTGCTTTGCCGATGTGGGATTTGCCTAAGGGACATTTTCTTCACATTTTTGGTCTCTAAACCCTAATGTTCAAAACCCTAATTTTTCTCCCATTTGGCCAAAACCCTAGTTTAGGTTTCATATATGTTTTCTTTCATTTTCTTATGAAATTTCATCATAAATTAACTTCATTCCAAGCTTATACAACTAATCTAACATGAAAAGAAAATTACCTCTTGTTGATTTCTTTCCAACTTCACTTTTTTTCCAATTCTTGTTCTCCTTACTTTTAATCTCTCAATCAAAGATCTCTTTGATATTTTCTTTTAGTGGGCTATGGAATTTATGAAGGGAATTTAAGGGAATTAAAACTTGGGAGGGGAAATCAATGAGAGGAAGAAGTGGAAGAAGAAGAGAAAAAGAGAGAGAGAGAAAGAGAGAGGAGAGAGAGGGTGGTGGCCGCTTATGAAAAAAAAGAAATGAAGAAGACATTTGTCTTCTTATTTATATATATATATATATATATATATATATATATATATATATATATATGTATATATTTATCCCCAAAATTAGCTTATTAAAATTATAAATTTTAATTGTGTCATAAGGATAATTAAACTTAAATTTTTATTCCCTTTTTTTTTTACATTTACACTTAATTTTTCCTTTTAATTAAATAATTAAATTTAACTATCAAAAGCCCATAAGTCTTTCATTTTAATTTTGTCATAATAGAAATGAAAGTTTAAGTTTTCATTTCTTAAATTTTCCCTCACATATTTTTATTTGAATTTTTCTTCAATTTTTACCCCATAATTCAATTTATTAATTTCATTTAATTTAATTGACATTTTGGTCAAAAGTCAACTCTTGAGGTGAATTGACCAAAATATCCCTCATCAGGTCATAATCCTTCTTTTTATAATACTCGATGAGTCCTTAACCTTTTTGTTCACTAGAATTTTTATTGTGGCTATCTCAATTAATTTTCTATTTATTTTTGGTCCTCGAGGTGTCTTTGAATAGTATTAGTCACAGACAAAAATGATACTGTTCATAATTCGGAGGTTCGGGGTGTTACAATTCTTCCCTCCTTAAAAATAAATTTCGTCCTCGAAATTTTACCTGGTCTCAGTCTCTGAATAACTGTGGGTGCTGTCTCCTTATGTCCTCCTCACACTCCCATGTAGCCTCCTGGCCTGAATGATGGTTCCACAGCACTTTGACTAGAGGTATCTATTTATTCCTCAGCTGCTTCACCTCATGTGCCAAGATCTTTATGGGATCTTGATCATATGTCAGGTCTGGATTCACCTCAATCTCCTCTATTGGCAAAATGTGAGAGGGGTCTGATCTGTACCTCCTCAACATGGAGACATGGAAGATATTGTGAATCTTTTCTAACTCCAGAGCCAATGCAAGTTTATATGCCAATGGACCCACTCTTTCCAGAACCTCATACGGCCCAATGAAGCGAGGACGTAGTTTCCCCTTTCTACCAAATCTCATGATCCTCTTCCATGGGGAAACTTTTAGGAACACCTTGTCACCCACACTATACCAAATATCTCTTCTCTTTAGGTCAATGTAGGACTTCTGTCTATCCGTTGCAACTTTGAGTCTGTCTCTAATGAGCTTAACCTTTTCTTCTGTCTGTTACACTAATTCTGGACCAATCAACTTCCTCTCGCCCACTTCATCCCAACACAAGGGAGTTCTACACTTCCTGCCATAAAGTGCTTCGTATGGAGGCATTTCGATGCTTGACTGATAACTGTTGTTGTAGGCAAATTCAATTAAAGGCAAGTGTGTGTCCCAACTCCCTTCAAACTCAATCACACAAGCCCGAAGCATATTCTCCAAAATCTGAATGATCCTTTTGGATTGGCCGTCTGTCTGTGGATGGAATGTTGTACTGAAGTTCAATCTAGTTCCTAGGGCTTTTTGGAGACTACCCCAGAATCTAGAAGTGAACTTTGGGTCTCTGTCCTACACAATAGACACTGGCACTCCATGTAACCTCACAACATCATCAATGTACAGTTTGGCCAATCTTTCCAGGCTGTAATCCATTCTCACTGGCAAAAAGTGTGCAGACTTGGTCAATCTATCAACAATAACCCAAACAGCATCATGATTCTTTTGTGTACGTGGAAGTCTTATCACGAAATCCATAGTGATTCTTTCCCATTTCCACTCGGGAATTGGC
This sequence comes from Hevea brasiliensis, assembly GCF_030052815.1. Lineage (NCBI taxonomy): Eukaryota > Viridiplantae > Streptophyta > Magnoliopsida > Malpighiales > Euphorbiaceae > Hevea > Hevea brasiliensis. Next base: position 24,522,006 of record NC_079497.1, on the reverse strand, counting down.
AATGGCTGTAGCAACCCTGCAGGCACTTGGTGTTCTGCCTTTACTTGCTGATAAGTTAGGCATTTGGCAACATATTCTGCAATGTCTTTCTTCATTCCTCTCCACCAATAGTGCTCTTTCACACTTCTATACATTTTGGTTCCACCAGGGTGCATTGCAAAAGGTGAATCATGTGCTTCCTTTAAAATGGTCTGCCTCAGTTCAACATTTTCAGGAATGCACATTATGCCCTTATATAACAACAAGCCCTCATCATTTACTGATAATTCTGTTTTCTTGCCATCCCGAGCCTCTTCCATCAATTTCACATACTTATCATCCTTCGTAAATCGCTTTAATTTGTTCTCACAAGATTGGCTTCACTTGCCAAGTAGCTACCATCTGCCCATCTTCATTAATCTCCAAATTAGCATGCAATGCCCTTAATTCATGCACCATGGACAAAGGAGAAACCCTCAAACCAGCCATAGTCTTGCGACTTAAAGCATCAGCTACAACATTTGCCTTTCCAGGTTGATAGTTTATCAAACAATCATAATCTTTTATCAGCTCTAACCATCTCCTCTGCCTCAAATTTAACTCCTTCTGTGTGCCCAAGTACTTCAAACTTTTATGATCTGTGTATATATAACATCTCTCCCCATACAGGTAATGTCTCCAGATCTTCAAGGCAAAGACAATGGCTGCCAACTCCAAATCATGCGTGGGATAATTCCTCTCATGCGGTTTAAGCTGGCGTGAAGCATAGGCAATGACGTTTCTATCTTGCATCAACACACAGCCTAATCCATTATGAGAAGCATCACTATATATGATATACTCCTTACCCAAAGTGGGCAAGGTTAAGATGAGAGCTTCAGTTAAACGCCTTTCTAACGCATCAAAACTTTCCTAGCACCGATTAATCCACTGAAATTTTACATCCTTCCTAAGTAGCTCGGTCAGTGGAGATGCTAGCATGGAGAATCCCATCACAAACCTTCGATAATACCTAGCTAAACCAAGAAAACTCCGAACTTTTGTGACATTTCTCGGTGGCTTCCAATTAAGAATGGCATTTACTTTGCTATGATCCACCTGGATACCTTTTGCAGATACAATATGCCCCAAAAATGAAATCTCCTTTAGCCAAAACTCACATTTCGATAGTTTGGCATACAACTGCTTCTCCCTCAAAGTCTACAATACTATCCTCAAGTGATTGTCGTGTTCCTCTGCATTCTTTGAGTACACCAAAATATCATCAATGAACACCACAACAAACTGGTCTAAATATGGCTTGAAGATAGTGTTCATTAGGCCCATAAAAGCAGCTGGAGCATTAGTCAACCCGAATGGCATTACCAAGAACTCATAGTGGCCATACCGAGTCCTAAAGGCAGTTTTAGGAATACTTTGCTCCTGCACCCTTAACTGGTGGTAGCCCGATCTCAAGTCAATTTTGGAGAATACAGTTGCATCCTTCAATTGATTAAACAAATCATCGATCCGTGGCAGAGGATATCTATTCTTTATGGTCACCTTATTCAACTGTCTGTAATCTATGCATAGGCGGAGAGTACCATCCTTCTTCTTCACAAATAATACTGGTGCTCCCCAAGGTGACACTCTAGGGCGGATGAAACCCTTATCTAACAATTCCTGCAATTGTGCCTTCAACTCTTTCAACTCAGCAGGTGCCATCCTATAAGGAGTGATAGAGATTGGCTCCACACCAGGCATAGTCTCAATTTCAAACTGCACCTCTCTTTCCGGAGGCAATCCCGGTAATTCTTCCAGAAAGACATCCGAAAAATCCCATACTGTAGGAATATCTTTAAGATCTGGACTCCCTACCTGGGTGTCTATCACATGAGCTATATAAGCTTCACATCCCTTTCTAATCATCTTTCTAGCAAGTGCAGTTGAAATGATGTTGGATGGCAATAACTGCCTCTCCCCGTGTATCACTACATTTGCATACTCGGGAAGACCAAAAGTGACTATCTTCAGCCTACAGTCGATCATGGAGTGATGCCTGGCTAACCAATCCATGCCCAAGATGATATCATAATCTCGGAAGGGCATGTCAATTAAGTCTGACAGGAATGTATGTCCTTGGATCACCAAAGGACAATCCTTATACAATTTGTTCACCCTAACCTCTTGTCCTAAAGGACTAGTCACTAGCACATCAGAATCCAATTTCACACAAGAAATAGCAACAGAACATGCAATACTGGCACTAGCATAAGCATGTGTAGAACCAGGGTCAAACAGCACATATACATCTCTATCAAAAATGGAGAAAGTACCAGCCACAACATCTGATGTCTTAGCTTCATCCTTCTGGCGCATGGTATACACCCTGACTGGTGCACCACTCTGCTCTGGTTGGCTCACTGTGCCCTGGCTGCCAGAAGTGTTACCTCTACCCCTGTCTCTGCCTCTATTAGTTGTCTGTTGTCCTCTGGAAGTAGAACCTTGAACAGATCTCTCAGTGGTAGTAGGAGGCCCAGATCTGCGGGCACTAGTGCAATCTCTAGCAAAATGCCCACTTCCACCATAGTTGTAACAGGCTCCTATGGCCTTATAACATACTCCTCCATGAGTCCTGCCAGAAGTTTCACAAGCATGGGTAGGAAAGGAACCCCTAGATGTCTGCTGTCCGAATCTAGGTGGCCTCTACCCTAAGAATCTTCCCCTACTAGATCCTCTGTTACTTGGTCCCCCAAAGCTCTTCCTCTTATCCGAATTGTTACTTGGACTTTGACCTGTAGGCTTACTGCTCTTCTCTTTTTCAGTAATTACCTTCTCAAATGCCCCTTCTAGTTCTATCCTTTCCAATTCAAGGGCCTGTGATATCAACCCAGAGAAGTTGTCATGTCGAAACCCAACCACTTGCAATCTCAAACTAGGCCTCAAACCAGCCTCAAACCATTTGCATCTGTCTCTACTGGTAGTGAGTAGGATTCCAGCATAGTGGCTGAGGAGAGAAATTCTCTCTCATACTCGGCTACAGTCTTGTTCCCTTGCTTCAAACTGAGAAACTCCTGTAGCTTCATATCCACATAGGTATCAGGAACATACTTCTGTCTAAACTCCCTTAGAAAGTCATCCCATGTCAGCACTGGCAGCTCAGCCAAACTGTGGGGAATGGTCTTCCACCACTCATATGCATCTCCATGTAGCAAGGAAATTGAATATTCAAACTTCAACTCATCTGTACAGTGCAATTTCTTGAAGACCCTCTCCATCCGTTCTAACCATTGCTCAGCTTCCAATGGGTCCACTGTACCTTTGAACTCTGTTGCCCCATACTTTATTAACTTGTCATATTGTCTGGCTGGGGATGGTAGTTGCATTGGAGGTGCTTACACAGGAGCTTGGACTGGTATATTGCCAGCCATTTGCTGAAATAGTGCAGCCATCTGTTGAGCTTAATCGAGCGTAAATCGCATGGGTGGGATGGGTGCAGCCGATCCACTGGCATTCTGAGGAGCTGGGGCTTCCCCCCGTACCTCAGCTGCTACTGATTTCTCTATTGTGTGATCCCCCTCTTCCATATTAAATCACAAGGAATTCTACTCCCTGAACAACCAACACAAGGAGATTTCCCTCCATTAGTTCATATTTATGATGTAATGCACTATATGTATCAATAATGACAATTGAGCAGTTGTACTTATCAAAAATTTTCAAATATGCAATTTCAAAACTTGTATAAAAACCAAAGCTCTGATACCACTAAAACATGTCACACCTTATCCCTGGTAAGGCATGACATGTTCTCATAGCATACCTAATGAATTACCGAACTACACCTACCGATAACCCATTAGTTATGCTACAAGGGATTTTAAAACAAATCATAGCTTTTTGTCTTATCAATTCTATTGCGGAAAATTGCATGAGAATAGTTAAAATTCCATGTAAACATTCATTGGAAATAGTAATAGAATAAATATTGCAAAAGTTACATTTCCATAAGTCTCAAAGTGAAATACAAAATAGTTACAAACTCAAAATGTGATAGCAATGCAGTGCTTTTAAATACAAACTGCTCAATGTCCGTACATCCATACATATAGGTACAAAATACATCGAAAAGAAATTACAGAGGTATACCTACTATATATACCCACAATCAAAACCAAAATGTTGCTTCCAAGTCTCTCACTCAGCAGCCTTCTCCTTTCCCTTTCCTGCGACAGCATAAAGAACTATCGCTGAGTATATCACTTAGTGGTGCACAACTAATAACTTTAAAACTTAAGATAAAACACAATTTGTCAAAGCATAATAAATCACATTTTTCTTAAGCATGAAAACTTCACAAGAGTTCTAAGTTCATAAGAGCCATTTATTTGAATAACATTGCAAATGAGAAATCATACTTCATAAATCACAATTTACAAAGCATTAGTGTTGCCAACACCAACACACAGTTTAGGCTATGACACAAAATTTCACGATCAGTGCCGTGTTGTACACCATGACAAAGCAATCTCAACCTCACTAACCGTTATTAATGAGGGAAGGGCTAGCTAGCTAATGAGTACTCATGTAGTCTTACCCCACTAACCATTATTAATGGGAGACATAATCAATATCAATTATAAAACCCCAAGTAGCAGTTACTACTGGAGAGTTCCGAAAGGGACTGTCATCCTAACTGTGGTTTCAAAACAGTTTTCAAAATTTTCCATTCAATAATCACATTTAAAAATCAATAAACACATTTAAATGCATCATAATATCCAAATAAAGGTGGCAACACCTAAATTTCTTAAATGCAAGAGAAAAACCATATTTCAGTCAAAGTAAACTTGTTCAAAGCAAACTCATTCAATTTAACACATTCCAAGCAATTTAAAAATTTAAAAACGAAGAAAATGTTAGTTGTGCACAAACCTTCAATGCTCTCCTTTATTGTTACCTACTTCTCCTTGTCCGTTCCAACTTCTTTTTCTATTGAAAATACACAAATAGAATACCTCAATACCAATCTCAATTGCTGCCAAGAACTTATTATATGCATGTCTAATGCATCCCAAGTTAGCTTTGAAAATTTTAGAATATTTTGGTTTTGGGACAGCTTAGTGCCCCAATTTTTGAACCCAAGTTTTACCTAGTTTCGATCATAATTTGGTGAGGTGTTCTTCATGAAAATTGTTCATTTAGGTCTTAGCTTTATTTTCCTTTCTGAATTGCCTAATTCGGAGCTGTGTAGCTAAAGTTATGCCCAAAACACCATTACTGTTCACGTCACTGTTCATGCTGCAGATTTTGTTCTGGCAGATTTATCGATCCAACTTCGTTCAGCAATTTGACCAAGTTAAGTCCATAATTTGGTCTAATATTCTTCATATGAAATGTTCTACTATATGTCTTAGGTTTCCATCGGTTTAAGAATCGCCTAAATCGGAGTTTTCTAGAGAGAGTTATAGCCTTGCAAAGTTTACTGTTCATTTGGTCAATTTTAGGGGCCCAGATTCTAGCAGATTCGGTGACCCAAATTTGTTTCGCAATTTGATTGAGTTAAGTTCATAATTTGGCCTAACATTCTTCATATGAAATATTCTACTATGTCTTAGGTTTCCATTGGTTCAAGAATCGCCTAAATCGAAGTTTTCTAGAGAGAGTTATAGCCTTGCAAAGTTTACTGTTCATTTGGTCAATTTTAGGTGCCCAGATTCTGGCAGATTCAGTAACGCGAATTCGTTTCGCAATTTTATTGAGTTAAGTTCATAATTTGGCCTAACATTTTTCATATGAAATATTCTACTATGTCTTAGGTTTTCATCGGTTCAAGAATCACCTAAATCGGAGTTTTCTAGAGAGAGTTATAGCCATTGAAACTTTACTGCTCATATGGCAATTCTGCAGTTTTGCAGATTCAGTAACTCAACTTTGCTCAATAATTTGATTGGGTTAATGGCATAATTTGGATTTGTGTTCTTCATGAAAGTTTTAGGTCTATATCTCATCTAACTACTGGTAAAATTTCAGGTCATTTTGACCTGCCTAGCTCGAGTTATGATCCAAACACGATTACTGTTCATGTATACTATTCATACTGCAGTTTTTCAAGTTTGGTCAGTTTATTCACTAGGTTTTGGTCACTTTTTTATCATGCTTCCCGAATGAAAATTGTGTCATTTAGTGCCTATTTTCAGTCCCAATTGGTTCTATACCAATTGGAGTTGTAAAATTTCATTTTTGGTCCCTCAAAGTTGACTTTTGGTCATGCATCATACCCAATCTGAATTTGGCTTTGATTTAAACACTTCTAACACACTTAATTAGGTCACAAATGGCCATTTCTTTCCTAAACTATGTCAAAGACATCATTTAGCACTTCTTCACATTTTTGGTCTCTAAACCCTAATGTTCAAAATCCTAATTTTTCTCCCATTTGGCCAAAACCCTAGTTTAGGTTCCATATATGTTTTCTTTCATTTTCTTATGAAATTTCATTATAAATTAACTTCATTCCAAGCTTATACAACTAATCTAACATGAAAAGAAAATTACCTCTTGTTGATTTCTTTCCAACTTCACTTTTCTTCCAATTCTTGTTCTCCTTGCTTTTAATCTCTCAATCAAAGATCTCTTTGATGTTTTCTTTTAGTGGGCTATGGAATTTATGAAGGGAATTTAAGGGAATTAAAACTTGGGAGGGGAAATCAATGAGAGGAAGAAGTGGAAGAAGAAGAGAAAAAGAGAGAGAGAGAAAGAGAGAGGAGAGGGTGGTGGCCTCTTATGAAAAAAAAGAAATGAAGAAGACATTTGTCTTCTTATTTATATATATATATATATATATATATATATGTATATATATATGTATGTGTGTATATGTATACATACATATATATATATATATACACACATACATATATATATATATATATATACATACATATACATACATATATATATATATATACATACATATACATATATATATATATGTATATGTATGTATATATATATATATATATGTATGTATATGTATGTATATATATATATATACATACATATATATATATATATACATACATATACATACATATATATATATACATATATGTGTATATGTATGTATATGTATGTATGTATGCATGTATATGCATGCATACATATTTATGTGTATATATATATATACATATACATATACATAAGTCTTTCATTTTAATTTTGTCATAATGGAAATAAAAGTTTAAGTTTTCATTTCTTAAATTTTCCCTCACATATTTTTACTTGAATTTTTCTTCATTTTTTACCCTATAATTCAATTCATTAATTTCATTTAATTTAATTGACATTTTGGTCAAAAGTCAACTCTTGAGGTTAATTGACCAAAATGCCCATCATCGGGTCATAATCCTTCTTTTTATAATACCCGATGAGTCCTTAACCTTTTTGTTCACTAGAATTTTTATTGTGGCTATCTCAATTAATTTTCTATTTATTTTTGGTCCTCGAGGTGTCTTTGAATAGTATTAGTCACAGATAAAAATGATACTATTCATAACTCGGAGGTTCGGGGTGTTACAACAGAAGTAGCATGAGAACATGCAGAGTGCGAGTGAGATCCTCCTTCACCTATAAGAGTTGTATGGTGAGCACAGCAGGAATGCTAGGTATGAGATATCTAGACAGCTGTTCCGCATGAGGATGTCTGAGGGACAGAATGTTGGGGATCATGTCTACAAGATGATTTGGTTGATTGACCAATTGGAACATCTTGACTTTAACATGGATTTCCAACTACAGACGGATTTGATTCTTCAGTCCCTTCCTAAGTCTTTTAGGAATTTTGTGACAAATTTCCATATGACTAAATAGGAATGCACCTTGGCTGGTTTACTCAACATGCTGGTTATTGCCCAAAAGAATATGCTGGGTAATAAAGGAAAAAAGGTAGCTTTGATTACATCTTCTTCTGCTGGAAAGTCCAACAAGAAGAAGGGCAATAAGAAAAAGAAACCTCGGATTTCTGGTCCTTTCAAGAAAATAGCTATACAGAAAGGAAAGACTAAAGCTGATAGAGGCAAAGGAAAGTGTTTCCACTGCCAGCAGGATGGGCACTGGAAAACGAACTGCCCAGAGTATAGCAATCTAAAAGAATGCAAAGAATGCAATGCCATGGTGAGAATCAACTCAAGTTTAAAATATATTTGGCACTTAAGGTTAAGTCATGTTGCAGAAGATAGGATTGCAAAGTTGGAGAAAATGAGGATTTTATCTTCATTAGGTTTTGGACCTACTTCAACTTGTGAATCCTGCCTTCAGGGCAAAATAACCAGATCACCCTTTGTTGGACAAGGGCGAAGAGCTAAAAAATATTTTGGAACTAATACATAGTGATGTATGTGGCTCATTTAGAGAAATGGCTAGAGGTGGTTTTTATTACTTTATTACCTTTACTAATGATAAATCAAGGTTTGGGTATTTGCATTTGATGAAATATAAACATGAATCCTTTGAAAAGTTTAAAGACTTTAAATCTGAAGTAAAAAATCAAACAGGAAAAAGTATTAAAGCTCTTTGATCAGATCGTGGAGGTGAATACTTGAGTAATAAATTTGATGAATACTTGAGAGAGCATGGCATTGTTTCCCAGCTGACTCCTCCAGGAACACCACAACTGAATGGTGTATCTGAAAGGAGAAATCGTACCTTATTGGATATGGTACGTAGTATGATTAGCTATACTGATATGACAATCTCCTTTTAGGGATTTGCATTACAATCAGCTTTGTATATTCTGACTAGGATTCCATCAAAATCAGTATCTTCCACAACTTATGAGATATGGCATGGAAGAAAACCAAGTCTTAAGCATGTTAAGATTTGGGGTTGTCCAACTTATATCAAAAAGCTGAGCACTGATAAATTGGAAACTAGATCAGAAAAGGGTCGATTTGTTGGATATCCAAAAGATAGTTTTGGATATTATTTTTATTTGTCTACATCACAAAAAGTTGTGGTAAGTAGAGATGCCACATTTCTTGAACAACAGTTTGTTCAAGAAGGAGGCACAGGAAGGCAAATAGAGTTAGAATTGGAGAATTCTGACTAACCAACTGATCAGATGGATATAGATCCATCTAGTCAACCTACACCTATTGATGAAACATCTATAGCGGTTCCTCATAGAACAACCAGGACATCTCACCCACCAGTGAGATATGGTTTTCTTCATAAAGAAGAATAAGAGTTGTCTACTCATGAAGAAGTAGATCATGGAGATGATCCACTTACCTATGAAAAGCCATATCAGATATAGACTCTTCGAAATAGATTGATGCTATAAAATCCGAGATTGATTCCATGTATAAGAATCAAGTGTGGGATCTTGTTGACCCACCTGAAGGTATTGTACCTATAAGGAACAAATGGGTTTTCAAGAAGAAAATTAGTTCTGATGGAAAGATAAAGACCTATAAAGCAAGGCTAGTAGCGAAAGGGTTTTGCCAAAGGCAAGGAATCGACTATGAGGAGACTATCTCGCCTGTTGCCATGCTTAAATCAATTAGAATTCTATTAGCAATAGTTGCATACTATGATTATGAGATTTGGCAGATGGATGTCAAAATAGCTTTTCTCAATGGATACATTGAAGAAAACATTTTCATGGAACGACCTAGGGGTTTTGAATCCCAAGATGGTTCCAAAGTGCGCAAGCTAAAGCGATCCATTTATGGGTTAAAACAAGCTTTGAGGAGATGGAACATCCATTTTGATGAAGCTATTAAGTCATTTGGTTTTATCAAAAATGAGGATGAGCCATGTGTATATAAGAAGGTTAGTGATAGTGCTGTCACTTTTCTTGTCTTATATGTGGATAATATTCTGTTGATAGATGACACAGGTATGTTAACAACTGTAAAGTTATGGTTGTCAAATACATTTTCCATGAAAGACTTAGGGAAGGCAACCTATATTCTTGGATTCACATCTATAGAGATAGAGCGAAAAGAATAATTAGTTTATCCCAAAGTTTATACTTAGAAAAGGTGTTAAAGAGGTTTAACATGCTTGATTCCAAAAGAGGATTGTTACCAGGGAGACATGGTATCCACCTTTCTAAAGAGATGTCTCCAAAGACACCTGAAGAAAGAGATAAAATGGCCAGGATTCCATATGCTTCGGCTATTAGAAGTTTGATGTATGCGATGTTGTGTACTAGGCCGGATATCGCATATGCTGTTAGTTTGACTAGCAGGTATCAATCCAATCCAGGTTTAGAACACTGGATAGTTGTCAAGAATATTCTTAAGTACTTGAGAAGAACTAAGGATTTATTCTTGATATATGGAGGTGGAGACTTGCAATTGGATGGTTATACTGATTTTGATTTCCAATCAGATATCGATGATAGAAAGTCTACCTCTGGGTATGTGTTCATTTGTAATGGAGGTGTAGTCAGTTGGAAGAGTTCCAAACAGAGTACGACTGTAGATTCCACTACTGAGGCTGAGTATATTGCTGCATCAAATGCTGCAAAGGAAGCTGTTTGGATAAAGAAGTTTGTGGCAGAACTTGCAGTAGTTCCTTCCATTGAATCAGCAGTTCCACTTCACTGTGACAACAATGGAGCAGTCATACAGGCTAAGGAACCCCAGTCTTACTAGAAATCCAAACACATAGAAAGGCGCTACCACATTATCAAAGAAATAGTTGGGCAAAGCGATATAGCCATGCAAAAAATAGCATCAGCTGAAAATCTAGCTGATCCATTCACTAAGCCTTTGTCACAAACTCAGCTAGACCGACATTTTGAGAAGATGGGTCTAAGATGTTGTAATGAATGGCTCTAGTGCTAGTGGGAGATTTTTAGTAGTATGCCCTAGAGCATATCATTTAGTATGTATCTTGTACGTGTTTTATTAATAAAAGGTATTTTCACTTTTCTGTTTACATAATATATTTATGTGTAATAGAAAAGGTCCATTGATATTTTGTTAGAAATTCTATTCTTAAGTTGTTAAGAATATGAGTGACAGTATTTCTAGCACAAAGTATCATAAATTGGTTCACAATCGATGATACTTCACAATAAAGACATGACTTATCCATAAAGATTGTAATCATATTTGTTCCCAAGTTATTTATATGAGATGTAAATAAGATGGAATGGTGAGTCTCATGCCATATAACAAACATGATAGACACTTATACATGATAAGTAAGCCGAACCAGTGACATTTATGATAAGCACATGGATTTTACTCTTGTCAATGCATTGTCATGAATCATATCAGTGCATATAATCTTTAGATCTGAGATAGCACAGTTATCTTCTATATAGGTGGTTTGAGTTTGATACTGCCTTCATACTTGTATTGAGTATAAGTATATGAGCATGTGTTGGCTCCTACTAGTTATATATGGAGGTAGATGTTGATCAAGATGGAATCTGTTACCCTAAGTAAATAAGGATAAAATCCTATGTTCATTTAATTGTTCTTAATGTTTCAAGTTCCTGGCCAAGACAGATAGATTTAATCAAAAAAGAGTTTCTGATGAGAAAATCTTTTTAATTAAGAACTGGAATTAAAAGAGAACATAATATTCATAGCAAATGGGGTTTGACATAAACCATGACTCCAGCTCTAATTGGGATTTTGTAACAGAGAGATTCTAGTGCATGCTAACATATGATTATAGGTTCATTTAAGGTAAACCTTATTAATGATTGGGTGGCTATGGCATGCTATGCTAGGTGTTAACTATAGTCTATGAGATGCATAAAATGATTTAGAGAAATCATTTATGGTAAGAAAGAGTTCTGATGATATTAAGAGTTGATATCATGTCTCATTTCCAATTAGTGATGAGCCTAGTAAGTCACACACATACACAAGTAATAACCAAATTAAATATAATTTAATTAATTAATTAAAGAGTTTAATTGATTAATTAAATATGTTTGATTTGTAATTAGATTGCAAAGTCCCTAGCATAGCATGAAACCAAATCTAGGTTATTGGATGTATAGTATAAGTTAAATTTATATTTAAGTGTTTAAATATGAATTTAATTATGAAAAATTAATTAATAGAGATTAATTAATTAATTTATATTTGATATAAATTGATTAGAAGAAGAGAAATAATCATTTTGGGTTGAGAACTCAAAATTAAGATACAATGGTATTTTGGTCATTTCACAGGGTGACATGTGGCACTATGAGATGGTGACACATGGCACTACATATAAGCTTGCCAATTATCTTTTAATAATGTAAGATGATCAAAGACAAGATTAAATCTAAGTTTGAAACTTGGCACAATGTGATTGGGTCAATTAAACTAAGAGCCAATCAGAAGGTGACATGTGGCAAGGGTTTTAAGCAGTGACCTTGCTATATAATGTGTTGTTATGAAAAGAAAAATAACATAGGCTACTGTTCTTCTTTGGTGCCGCCACTCAAAGAACATCTCTCCTCTCATCTTCTTCATCTCTCATTAATTCAAAGAGAATTCCCAACATTCTCTTGAATTAAAATTGCTAGAAATCGTTTCTAGTGTCCTGTATACATCTGTAATCTCTCAAAAGGCAAAACCTAAATTTCTAATTGATTGGAAAGGCTTGAGAAGCTATTCAAGGGGCTGCCATTGGTGATCTTGGTGTGGACAAGCTAGAGGGACAACATCTGGTGTCCTAGGCAAATCCCAAAGGTACCAAACACACTGCAGTACATAAAAATGGTTAGTGCACTTGTTCTTAATCTAATCTAGGGTTCTAATGAATTAATTTGTTAATTCTAAAATCTTAAATGGAAAATGTAGATCCAAAAAACATATTAAAAGAGTTTTAATATGTTGTTTGTCAATGAAATCAAATAGATAAAAATGAATCTTGCATGATGCATGTGACCCTAGATGAAAAATTTTTTGAATTCTATGATCTAAACTTATGTTTTTTATGCTTCCGCTCCTTCAGCTTAGGGGACAAATCCATGAGATTAGGTGGGTTGAAGCAGACAATAGTATGCAATTGACTACGACATTATTGTTATAGCCCAATTCTATGGGTTAGATTGGCACCAGAGCTTGGGCTGACATAAGATCCCTTAAACTCGTAGTAAACCTTATTATTCACTAATCCCATAATCAAGTCAACTGAAAGCCCAAACTCAAATAAATGATAATAATAAATTAATTTAATTCAAATATGGGGAATCTAACTCTACCTAATTTATAACACAACAATATTGTCGAAATATTGACACCATTTGCAAATCATATTATTAAATAATAAAATATTAATAAATAACATTTTAAATATTTAAAATTTATTTTAAAAATTTCTTGGTGTTATAGTTATAGTGTGGATTGCTTAGAGAAGAAAATGACATAAAAGAAGGAAAATTTTTCAAAACGAAAAAAGAATGATAATAATTTAAAATTAGCATACAAAATTTTTTTAAGAAAAGTATATTTAAGTACTTTTAAACTTTAGCATTCAAGGAATGAACTTTCTTTTTTTTTTTTTTGACATTTAAGGGACCTGTGGTTTTCATCATTTTGCACTTAAGTTTCAAAAATAAATAATGTATTAAAATTGCTGATCGATGTAGTGCTAACATTTTAGTGCCACGTTAGCCATGTTAGTTGTGATGACTCGACCCGGGAAAACGGTCTGATGAGGACGGAGAGTGGCTTAAGAGATTAAATTCCATACAGGCTTTTAGGATGGCGAGGCTACTTAAGGTAGTGAAATGCGGGGCACAGGAATAAATCTAATCATATATTAAAATGTGGGAAACTAATCACTAGAGGTGCCTTTTGATGGAATAGCCTAGAAAGTTGGAAGAACTCTAGGGTTAAGCGTGCTTGCTTAAGAGAAATACTAGGATGAGTGACCTCCTGAGAAGTTATCCATTCCACCTATGGGACAAAACCGTGAGGCTCAGGATGAGGTGTTGGAGTAAAGTGTTACATTAGTACCACGTCAACCACATCATTACTCTGTCAGTGCACCATTAGTCACTTTTGCCCTTAAGTGCTAACAACATTATATTACAAGTCTTTAAGTGTAAAAAAAAAAAAAAATGCTTAGGCTCTTTATAGGATATTTGGCTTGACTATTTATTTTTGACTTAAAATATATTTTTTAACTTATAAGTTAATTTAAAAATAATTAATTAATTATTTGATAAAATTATTTAAAATAACTTTTAAATAATTTAAGTATTTAGTTAAAGAGTGATTAAAATAAATTTAATTTATCAAAATAACTAAAAAAATATATAATTGAGCGTTATAGTTGTTGTAATAAAGAAAAGTGTTAATATTTTTAAAAATTATCATGATAATATTGTATTTTACTTAGTCAAAAAATAAATTTAAAATAAATAAATAAATTATATGGATACAATAAAAAATTTCTTGTGATAAAGTTGAGGGTGTGAAAATAAAAATAATTATAATTTTTATTTGCTTTTTTTAAAAACTGAGGAAATTGAAGTCTGAAGGGCAGGGAATACCGTTATTTATCCCTCCACACCAGTCTATCTCACTGTCGCTCTTCATTCTCTTTTTGTATTCCAAACTCTCTCTCTCTCCCTCTAATCTCCGTTTAAATCCATGTCTGATCTGAAGTCGACATTCTTGAGGTTCTACTCTGTTCTCAAGCAGGAGCTCCTTGAGGACCCAGCTTTCGAATGGACACCAGATTCCCGTCAATGGGTCGAGCGGGTGCATCCCACTCCCTCTGCATTTCTTTTTTTAAGACTCATTGTTTATTGGAGCTATTTGTGCTACACTGATTCGATTTTCTTGTTTTGCTTGATTTGTTTTCGGGGTTGTGATTGAATCTTGATTCTTGTTGAGCTTGGAAATTCTGCTTTTTTTGAGATTTCTATAAGTCATACAATATGAACAAGAAGAACCCAGAACGATATATACACTCAAAAGAGATGAAAGAATGAATTTACTTGTTAGCTGATATACAAACATGAAAATTCAACTGATTAGACGTTGATTTTTTCGATAAATGTGCAAGACCGATTGCTAGTTTGGTAAGTTGAACCAGTGAATAAGAACTTGATCTGAGTGTGGGAATTTTGGAAGTTATCCCAAAGAGAATCAAATTCCCTAGAAAGGACACATTTTGCCAATAGGGATAATCATAAAAGATGGAGTCCGGAGAGGTTTTTGCTCTTGTGTTGTTGAGTGTGCTTTTTAGTGGCAGCATTTCACCACCATCCAAAACTTTTCTTAGCTACTTTTTTTAATCAAGGAAAAAACTTTCTTAGCTGAGTATTGTATAGAAGGGGGAAAAAGTTTTGCTATTTTACTTGGTTTGTGTAATTTTTACAGTACAATTTTTTTTTTCTTGGTGCTCACAATGTCTTTTAAGACCATTCTTTGTTATCATCGATCATTGATGCAGTGAATATAGCCCTGGGACCAAGATATATAGAATGAGGATCTCCTGGTTTTAAATATAGCAGTTAAGAGAACTGAAAACAGCAGTGACCCATTGCAGCCAATAGCATTCAAATATGGTTTTGAATTGTCATAAAGTATTAGCTCTGGAGCTTTCAGAATGATGCATTATGCCATGCATAACCAGTATTCCTGACTTTGTCCAACACAAAATCATTCCATTTTTCTTTATCACTTCTAACTCATGACTCTTCCTTCCACAATTTGTTATGAAGTTCATTAATCATTGTTAGAAATTGAGACATCCTCAGTATTAACCCTTAAAACTTATTTTCTGCATTTTTAACCTGATTATGTTTAATGTTGGAAAACCTTCTCTGAGTTCACTTTGCAATTATTAATAGCATTTATGGAGCTTTAGTTCGGTTTTCTGACTTTTCCATATGCTCTATTTGTTGCAGCTGGTGGAGTACAATGTGCCTGGAGGTAGGAATTGAATATTTATAACAATATACTAAAGAAATTTATTCCATGTATATCTGATTACTTGCCATTTTGTGAAACTTCTATTATCAGGGTTAGAAAAGCAGAAAAGAAAAAAAAAAGGTCACTGTATGAAGAGTTGAACATTACTGAAATGGTTATCAAATGTAATTCTTTTTTCCCAGGAAAGCTGAACAGGGGGCTCTCTGTGCTTGGAAGCTACAAATTGTTGAAAGAAGAACAGGAATTAACCGAAGAAGAAAACTTTCTTGCAAGTGCTCTTGGTTGGTGTATTGAATGGGTATGGCCATGAGAACCACTGGTTTTCTCTTCTTAGGATGTTTGACAAGTCTAATAGTTCAACTTGCATTTTTCCATTAAAGGCATAATTTTCTTATTCTTTTTTTCATTACTATTGCAGCTTCAAGCCTATTTTCTTGTCCTTGATGACATTATGGATAGTGCTCATACACGACGTGATCAGCCTTGCTGGTTTAGGGTCCCCAAGGTATGTGCTAATTCTGAGCTTGTCTTTTCCACTGTCTTTAAGGTTTCTGTTGCTGGTGGAACAATGAATTTTTTTAAATTGTATTTTGAAGGTTGGTCTGATTGCAATAAATGATGGAATTTTGCTTGGCAATCACATTTTCAGGATTCTTAAAAAGCACTTCCGAGGGAAGGCATACTATGTAGATCTTCTAGATTTGTTTAATGAGGTAATTGGCTTGCTAATGTTTGTATTAATTCGTTGCAAATATGGCAATATGATTATAGTTTATTCATGCTAAGCTTGCAGGTGGAGTTTCGAACAGCCTCAGGGGAGATGATTGATTTGATTACAGCACTTGAAGGAGAGAAGGATTTATCTAAATACACTTCGTCACTGTGAGTGAACCATTGACATATATATATCTATATATATATATATATATATATATATATATATATATATATATATATATATATATATATATATATCCTAAAGTTATGGGTGGAACTAAATTTTTAAGATTGGGGAGCCAAAAGTAAGAATGACAAAGATAAATGAAAATAAAGATTGTAGGGCAGTATGGACATTTTTCAAAATTTCGGGTGCCATATCCATACTATAAACAATTAATATGAAATGTAACATGTGTACAAAGAACAATTTAAAAAGTTTTTCAAAACCCATATCCGTACTAATAAAAATGCTAGTAAAAATTTGCATGAAATATCCCCTAGCACAAAACAAAAAAATTGAAGCAATAATGTAGGATTGACCTACCACCATGCCTATTTAACTGCTTTTCATAAATAAAATTGTTGAAACAATTATTTTTCGGCAAAAAAATTATTTATTTCACTATATTGACTCTGTATATGTCGGTGGTATTTATATACAAAAGATTTAACCTAAAGAAGGAATCCTAAATGCACAAAGAAAGGGAATCTCATATACAATGGAAGACTAACATAAATAGGAAAGAATAAAAATCTCTATAATTCAGTAATACAACACTACAAATTCCAATACTCCTCAAGTTGGTTCATGCATATTACACATGTCCAACTTGCAAACTAGAGTATGGAACAATTTGCTGCTTAGAATCTTAGTAAACACATCGACCAATTGTTCCTTTGAAGACACATGAGAGACACTCAAAGATCCATCTACTATTTTCTCTTTTATGAAGTGCCAGTCAATCTCTATATGCTTGGTTCGATCATATTGAACTGGGTTGTTCACAATACGTATAAAAACTTTGTTGTCATAAAATTAGGACAAGCTGTTTGTTTCTAATAACTTCATCTCCTCCATCAACTTTCGCAACCATAATAGCTCATAGATTCCATGTGCCATGGCTTTATATTCCACCTTAGCACTCAAACTTGTTGTCACATTTTGCTTCTTTCTTCTCCAAGTTATTAAATTCCTATCAACAAAGGTTCAATAACTTGATGTTGATCTTCTATAATTAAGAGATCTAGCATAATCTGCGTCTGTAAAAGCTTTTATCTGGAGATGATCATGCTTTGAGAAAAGAAGTCCTTTATTAGGTGCAGATTTCAAATACCTCAAGATGCGAAAGACAGCCTCGAAGTGAGATTTTCTAGGATTATGCATGTATTGACTTACTAGACTCACATGATAGGCTATATCTGGTCTAATGTGAGAGAGATAAATCAATCTCCCAACTAACTTCTGATATTTCCCAAAGTCAACTGATTCTCCAACTCCTGCTTGTAGTTTGTTATTAGTTTCCATAGGAGATTCATCAGGTTTACAGCCTAACATGCTAGTTTTCTCTAGAAGATCCAATATGTACTTTCTTTGAGAAGTGAAGATTTTTTGGTTTGATTTGGCCACCTCTATTCCAAGGAAGTACTTCAATTTACTCAAGTTTTTAATCTCAAATTCACGGGCCAAGAGTTCTTTCAGATTGGCAATCTCTTCCTTGTCATTTACTGTCACAACTATGTCATCAACATAAACGATAAGTAGTGTAATCATACCTCTACGATGTTTCATAAATAGAGTATGATTAGCATTGCTTTGATAATATCTAAAGAAAATCATGGTCTCACTAAACCTGTCAAACCATGCTCTTGGTGATTGCTTTAGATTATATAATGCCTTCTTCATTCTGCAGGTTTTCCTTTCAGTTTTTTGATTATCAAATCCTAGAGGAATTTTCATATACACCTCCTCCTTCTCTAAGTCACCATGCGAAAAAGCATTTGACATTAAACTGCTGTAGATTCCATTCAAGATTTGTTGCATATGATAATAAGATTCTGATAGTATTCATTTTTGCAACAAGAACAAAAGTCTCTTGATAGTCCACCCTGTATGATTGAGTGAAGCCTTTTGCTACTAATCTTGCCTTGTATCTTTTAATGAAACGATCAACTCTATGCTTTATAGTGAATACCCATTTGCATCCAACTGATTTTTTTCCCACTAAAAGAGTAACAAGATTCATGTCTCATTTTTTGTCAAAACCTTCATCTCCTTTACCATAGCTACCCTCCATTTTGGATCAAGATATGCTTTCTTTCAATCATGTGGGATAAAAATAGAAGAAATAGACAACACAAAGGCTTTATAGATAGAGGACAAAGGGTCATAGGAAACAAAATGGGATATAAGATGTTTGGTATAGGTCTTGACTCATTTTCTAAGAGTAGTAGGAAGATCAAGATCATTAATAGAAGAATCAGAATTAGACTAAGAATTAGAAGGAGACTCGCCACATACCTCCTCAGGACTAGGATGTTTAAGAGCCAAATCTAGGGGTTCTGACTAATCTGGTGTATCTTGCTCAATGACTGTATCTGTCTTTTCACAACGATTGTAAGTTCTTAAATCTACCCTATTGAATCTTTCTCTAGGTTGAGAAGCAATTGTTTGAGGAGCTAATTAGATTAGGTCCAAGTTTAATAATCTCTCTCTGAAAAGGTGTAGGGAAAATAACCTCTTCTTTTTTATTCTCCCCTTGAAGAAGTGACTGGAAATAATGTTCAGATTTTCTAAAGGTGATATCTATGCTCACAAAATATTTCCTTGAAAGAGGATGATAACACTTATACCCCTTTTGAGTTTCAGAATAACCCACAAACTCACATTTCAGAGCTCTAGGTTCTAATTTCTCAACATTAGACTTATGAACAAAACAAACACAATCAAAGATTTTTGGAGTAACTGTATAAGAATTCTTACCTTGAAGAGCTTCTAAAGGACTCTTAAAGTTCAAGGTGTAAAGAGACATTCGATTGATAAGATATGCTGTAAAAGGAACAGCATCCCCCCACTAAGATGTAGAAAGATTCATAGTGAACGTAAGAGACCAAGTTACTTCAAGTAAGTATTTATTTTTACTCTCAAACACCCCATTCTGTGCAGTAGTGTTAACACAGCTAGTCTGAAGTAAAACTCCCACATGAAACTAAGTGAGACTGAAACATTTCATTCATGTATTTTGTACCATAATCAGTTCTTAGAAGTTTAACTTGAGCATTAAACTGAGTACAAATCATTTTATGAAACTGTTGAAAATAAGAAAATACTTTACTTTTTGCTGTCATCAAATAAATCCAAGTTATCTTAATGCAACAATCAAGAAGGTAACAAACCATCTATAACCAAATAAAGAGACTGTTTGAGTGAGTCCTCATACATCAGAGTGAATAGTCATAAAAGAAATCAAAGTTTTATTATTTGTTGAAGGATGAGAATTCTTGTGTGTTTGGTAAGTTCATAAGCATCACAACAAAAATAAATGAGCTAGTGTGAACAATTTGTCGGGAAAAAACCAGAGTTGCATGTACCATAGAGTTGCATGTACAAAGATCGTGTTATAATTGAGCTATTTTGAGGCTATTATTTGAAATCAATCTCACTAATATATTGACAAGGAATAGATACAAATAAAACATATTAGCTACGTACATAAATGTATGTAATCAACTGTTGATCACCTAGCTGTGTGTATTGCACCAACGGCTTGATGCCTGAAACATTCTCGGTTAATTGGCTATGAACAAGTGAAAAGGTTTGACTTTAGAACAATTTCTTGTGGTGGATTGGTGTGAAAAGCTTAGTTATGCTTTTGAATCTCAGCATGTAATTTACTTTTCAAGTAATATTTGAATAGGTAAAAGTTATCTTTTCAAGTTTTCTTCTTTCCTGAATTGATGTTGTTTGTTAATGTATATATTGGTTGGGAATTTATCCAGTCACCGGCGAATTGTTCAGTACAAAACTGCATACTACTCATTTTACCTTCCTGTGAGTATGCACATCCTGATTTGTTAGCTTTCCTCATCGCACTATTCTCTTAAAAGGAACAATATCCGCCAAAAATTTAGCGGCTTAGTTGTGGTTTGACCATTCCATTCGCACATTAAAATTATACAGGTTGCTTGTGCATTGCTAATGGTGGGTGAGAATCTGGATAATCATATTGATGTAAAAAACATTCTTGTACAGATGGGAATCTACTTCCAAGTGCAGGTAATTTTAGACATGATTACCTGAACTTTTCCTGGATTTTCCTTTTCTCTGTCTTTGTTGAATCATAAATTGCATTAAGTTTTCCTTGAAAATGGAGGTCTTGAGTTATGTTGTTAAGTGACAGAAATAGGTCCAAACAGGATGTCTCTGTCCTGTATTGTTATTTATAATGTTTTAAGGTAAATTGCATGTTTAGTTCACACTTGGTGATCAATTTCATCTGAGCCAATTATCTACCTGTTTTTTTTTCAGTATTTTTTCTTCTCCTTGTGCAGGATGATTATTTGGATTGCTTTGGTGATCCGGAGACAATTGGTAAGGTGAGTTCAAGTATGGTGGATGTATAATGTTAGTACATAGTTCACGCAAGCATGCACTATATATATATTTGGAGAGAAGAAAAGTAGGTCTGTTTGTCTAAATGGAGTTCTTGAAAATGTCCTTTTGTGAACTCAGATAGGAACAGATATTGAAGATTTTAAGTGCTCTTGGTTGGTCGTGAAGGCTTTGGAACAATGCAATGAAGAGCAAAAGAAAGTGTTATATGTAAGAGCGATGCATTCCTTGCATCCTCTTTGTTGCTTGTCTGATACAAAGTAGCTTTGCTTATTGACTATGCTATTTCCTTCAGGAGCACTATGGGAAAGCTGACCCAGCATGTGTAGCAAAGGTGAAGGTTCTCTATAATGAGCTGAACCTTCAGGTATGAGCAGGATCTCAAGAAATGGATGCTTTACAATTTTGAAATAAAAAATAGTAAATTAGCATTTCATTCTAGCAACGCCAATGTACTAATATTTGCTTGCTTTTCCTTAGACTATGTTTGCCAAATTAATTTTGGGGTGAATAAATATTTGCCTCCTGTGATTAGGCCATTATTATTAGTAGGTCTTGTTGTTTGAAAATCAAGTTTCTGTCTCTTATCTGTTTCTTCAATTTCAATTCAATAGGGGGTATTTACGGAGTATGAGAACGAAAGCTATGAGAAACTAACCACCTCCATTGAAGCTCATCCTAGCAAGTCGGTGCAAGCGGTGTTGAAGGCCTTTTTGGCCAAAATTTACAAGAGACAGAAATAAAAAATGGGTTTCCAAGAACATGGACAAAGATTGGATGATGTTGAATAATGTTGGTTTAGTTTGTAGTTGTATCTGTGGTTTCCTCATCCTAGAGATTCAAATCTATGGGGTCGATAGTAAATTGGATGAATTAATATGAATTAACTTATTATTCATTCGATTTGATCGATTCTTTTTTTATATAATTATTAGACTCTTTATTTTCAAGATTTTAGATTTCACTTTATTTTTATTATGAAATAATTATTTTTTCTACATATTATTTTAATTTATTCCATCAAATTATAAATGAATAAAATATTATTGCATGAAATAAATTTTGGTCCGATTCTGAGTCCAACCCAAATAATGGCCGGCCAACCCAAACAGTGGGTCAGTGGCTACAATTCTCTGGACTGAGCTCATTACATTAATGGCCTTCTTCATTGCTGATGACCATTGACCAACAAATAGTAGGGTAGCTTACCCAAATTCTCCAGGTACAGTTGGGTTCTGGCAAATTAATTATGACAATAACTGTAATGAAATCTGCTATTTGGAGCTTTATGTTTCCTGTGCAAGTAATGATGCTACTGTTAATTTTAGAGGATGTTTAATTTAACTGTTAGACACAGTTAATAATTGATATGTATATTTATCAGTTACTTTTTCTATCAACTTTAATTATAGAGTTGTTGGTGAATGGTAATAGAAATTTCTTTTTATTTATCATATGATAGAAACAAACTTTTTTTTATCAGAAAATGATATTTCATTACTGAAATAAGGATTACCAGGCCAAATAAGGATTACTAAGCCAAGTTCATAGAATAAAAATTACATCAAATCAACCCAAATTCAGAAGAGACTCAAAATCAAAAGAAACTTGGAGCCCTAGACTAATCGGGTTGATCCATATCTCTTTTTCATCAGCGACCTTCTGCCATATTCAATCACAGCCACCATAACCTCTTCCACCAGCAACACATCAATTGCCATCAAAGGAGAAAGCAGCCAGGTAGATTGGAGAAACTAACATGCAGAAAGAAACACAATTTCCTACTCACCCTCAAAGCCCAGATGAAGAAAGCGGGGGAGATGTATTGCCGGACGAACCAGGAACAGCAAGGCAACAATGACTAAAAACGGTATCCACCTTCTAAGCTGCCTGCCAATCTTACTCCAAAGAGCTTCACCACTCGCATCAAGAGAGCTCACTACAGCATGCATCCCAAAAGCAAACACACAAAAGCCCCATCTAGTGGAGAGGCACTGAGACTCTAAAGGGAGACTGAAGGAAACTAGGACAACGAAAACTAGTTAAAAACTTACAAAATGATGATCTAACGGAAGGGAGGCAGAGGGAAGGTTGATGGCCAAATGGCCAGACCTCCCCCTTAAACTACACTGTGTTGAGGAACTTTTTAAGAGAGCGGGGAGACGTTTTTTGCTAATGGATTTTTTAGGTTTTTGGCTAATGGATTTTTTAGGAGCGATAATAGAAATAAACTTGCCCATTCACAGAATAAAACTCGCAATACACAGGTGCAACATTGCGAGCTTTTTTGTTTGGTTATGAAATTCCTGGACAGGATTTCACATCACACTATTTTTTTTCCCGATAAAGTGGACTATTGGATTCAACAATTGTATTATTATATTTTAAAATTTATATGTATTTAATCATAAATTTAAATGAAGAAAATATATAATTTAGTAAATAATTACTTATTTTGTTGTAGTGTGAACGTTAAAATTAAATAATTAATAAATTAATGGTTAAATAATAAATACTAATACTAAAATATTTTTATATGATCGGGAGATGTCATGTCAAAAATTATACATATATGCCAACGTGGCTTTTTATGATTTGAAAAAAATTTATCATTCACTGAATAATTGATAAATGATATAATATAATAAATTGATTATATATTTATTTTAATAATAAATAAATAATATTTTATAATATTTTTATTAATTATTTATATATAACAAACAATAATTAGACAATTTTATTAAATATTTAATATAAATAAAAAATTTATCAGTTACCAATCATATACAACAACTAAACTAAATACAACCCGCAGTCGGAACACAATTTCTCATTATTTTCATTGGGGATGATAGTATTGGACACACCACTAAATAGCACACCAAAGCATTATAAAAAATTGGCCCAATAAATAAAATGATATTTAAGTTCTATTTAGAAAGTCTTGTCATGATCTTAATTTTTATTCTAATCATTTATCCTTATAGTTTCATTTTTTAAAATTAATAAATTCTTAATTAAAATAAATTATTAATCTATTTTATCACACATATATTAATATAATAAAAATATAAGTGTTGCTTTCATTTCTTTGTTTTTCTCATTTATCCTAAGCTATTTAAATTAAGGGTTGGTTTACTTATGAAAAAATTGACAGTGTTTTTCGAAAAAAGTTTTTAAGAAAATTGAAAAGCATAGTTTTATCTTCATATGTGCCAGTTTTCTAAATGCAAAATCGAAAAACTAAAATTTAACTAAAATTTGAAAATAGTTTTGAGTTGTTTTTCAATTATTTTTCATTGAAAAATAATGATATTTCTATAGATAAAATTATATTATAATTTTTTATCATTAAAATTAAATAATTATTAAAAAAATATTTATTTATAATGATAAAAATTAATCTTATTATTATAAAATAAATAAATAAAACATATTGAAATTAAAAAAAATAAGTTTTTAAATATATTTTATAATAATTTATTTTTAATTATAAAAATATGAATATTTTCTAATTTTTTAAATTAAATTTTTTTTTTATAATTGACAAGTGAATACATTTTTATGTTTTTTTTTTCTCATTTTTTAAAAATAAAAATAAAAATAAAAATAAAAATTTTCTTAAAATATGAAAAATAAAAAGTTTTCCATAAATAAACAGGTACTAAAGAATTTGGAAAGAATTGCATCCTATATTTTGACCAAAACCAATGCATCGCGTCGCCCTCTAATTCCTAATCAAAGTATCCCAACAGCTGTGCCATTCGCTCTCTTCACACAGCCATCAACATATTGATAACCTTCCTGATCCTAATTCACCTCAAACACCAAAATCTAATCCCAATCCACTACCACGTGCCAACTCCCACTCAACCACATCATCAACCCTTATTAGCAGATGACCCACTCCCACTCAACCGCAAACTTCAAACCTAGATTATCTCTTGTAGTTGATTCTCGCCATTATTCATCGCAACAACTTGAGTCACCAGCTACTCATCCCTCCAACCAAACCACTTCAACGTGTCCACAGAAAATACATCCCATGGTGACACGCCTCCAAACGGGAAACTTAAATCCAAAGTATTTCAGCACCGAATGCACGCTTCCTTCTACACTGACATGTTATACACAAGCTGCTTCTCCTGAATGGCGTAACGCCATGAACTCAGAAATTTCAGCCTTGCTTCAAACGGGCTCACGGGAACTAGTACCCGGGACAGATGAACAGAACATTATAGGGTGCAAGTGGGTGTTCAGGATTAAATAGAAAACTGAGGGTAGTATCGATCGCTACAAAGCGAGACTCGTTGCCAAAGGGTATCATCAACATCCCAGGATAGATTACATTGAAACATTTTCGCTGGTCATTAAGCCAATCACCCGACGGGTCATTCTCTCCATAGTTGTCTCTCTTGACGGGGAATACGTCAACTTGATGTTTCTAACACTTTTCTACATGGGGACTTAGGAACACTGTGTTTATGGCCCAACCATCAGGATATGTTGACAAAGACTGCCCAAATCATGTGTGCAAACTTCGGCGGTCCCTTTATGGCCTCAAACAGGCGCCACGCCTATGGTACATGAAGCTGACACAGGTCTTGAGACAGCTAGTATCGATTGCCTCTAAAGCCGACATTTCATCGTTTCATTACACTAAAGGTACCACAAAAGCTTTTGTTCAATCACTCGACATGGATGATATTGTGCTCAAAGCTAATGACACCAAGTATCTCCATGAGGTAATTTCCTCTCTGCAAAAGCATTTTAGGGTGAAAGATCTCGGCTCCCTCGATTATATTATTGGGATTGAGGCTACTAGAAGTAGTGCAGGACTTCATCTTCACCAAAGTAATATATAGTCGATATTTTGTCCAAGGCCGTGATGTCCACTGGTAATGGCCTCTCAACTCCAGCTTGCACCAATAAAAAGTTGCAATCTGCTTTAAATGACCCGTTTCATGATCCTCAGCTCTGTAGAAGTGTTGTAGGAGCTCTACAATATATATCTTTGACACATCCCGATGTTACCTGTTCTGTAAACAGAGTTTCGCAATATCTCCATGCACCCACAATGCAACACTACGCAACTGTTAAATGGATACTTTGTTATCTAAAGAATACTCAAGATTATGGCCTTTTCATTTCAAAGTCATCTAATCATGATCTGCATGTGTATAGCGATGTGGACTAGGCCATTAACCCCAGACAATCGCAAATCAGCAAGTGGCTTCGTAATTTTTCTTGGCAAGAACCTGGTATCGTGGTCTTCAAAAAGACAACATATTGTTACAAGATCATCCATACAGGCCGAATATAGGGAAAAATTATACAGTGAGCATTTTATATAGAATGTCAGAGCAGCAATAAGAGATTGACAAGTATACAAATATAATTAATAAAATTAAAAAAAAAATAACTATTGGGTTATAATTTTTTGAGACTCACCGTGTATGTGTATATATGTTTATTCACTATTAATTTGCTATTTCATACCCACGTACCATATAATTTCTCGAATATAGGGCCATTGGTGCAGTGTCAATAGAGGTATCTTGGCTTGATTCATTACTCTAAGACATCAACTTCCAACTTCAACATCCAACAACCCTTTGGTGTGACAAAATTGGCGCCACATACCTATCTGCAAATCCCATATTCCGTGCTCAGACAAAGCACATCGAGGTTGGCTATCATTACGTGCGTGACATGGTTGCTAAGAAGCCGTTAAAAGTTCGCTTCATCTCCTCTTGTGACCAACTAGCTGAAGTCCTAACTATGGGGGCGTCATAAGCCTCATCATGTCATAACAAATCTTGTACATCTAATCATGATCTGCATGTGTATAGCGATGTGGACTAGGCCAGTAACCCCAGACAATCGCAAATCAACAAGTGGCTTCGTAATTTTTCTTGGCAAGAACCTGGTATCGTGGTCTTCAAAAAGACAACATATTGTTACAAGATCATCCATACAGGCCGAATATAGGGAAAAATTATACAGTGAGCATTTTATATGGAATGTGAGAGCAATAAGAGATTGATAAGTATATAAATATAATTAATAAAATTTTTTAAAAAATAATTACCTAGTGGTTATAATTTTTTGGGACTCACCTTGTATATATGTTTATTCACTATTAGTTTGCTATTCCATATAGGCTGTCTTACGTAGAATAACCGATGTACTGTATAATTTCTCGAATATAAGGCCATTGGTGCAGCGTCAATAGAGGTATCTTGGCTTGATTCATTAATCTAAGACATCAACTTCCAACTTCAACATCCAACAACCCTTTGGTGCGACAAAATTGGCGCCACATATCTATCTGCAAATCCCATATTCCATGCTCAGACAAAGTACATCGAGGTTGGCTATCATTACGTGCGTGACATGGTTGCTAAGAAGCCGTTAAAAGTTCGCTTCATCTCTTCTTGTGACCAACTAGCTGACGTCCTAACTATGGGGGCGTGATAAGCCTCATCATGTCATAACAAATCTTGTACCAATAGCTAAGGATAACCTCTTGTAATTCTATCTCTTATCTACTGTAACTTCATATATTGTACAACTTAATTGATTAAAATATTAGCAATTGGTGTACGTTTACACCAAACCTACACTTATTACCTCTGAAGAAAAAAAAGAGCTACTAGGCTTATTAGTTATTAGCTAGGTTTCGTTTTTAATTAACGATTGTTGTTTGAGTTGTTGGCAAACACATATAAATTTTATTGTTAACTATATGAAAGCATATTTGAATATCACAACTCCAAAGCATTGTCCTCTTTTTCTTTTTCCTTTTTACCAAGTGCAGCCATGCTCTATGCATGCCTTTTCATGCTCAGAGATTATGGTTCGCAAAATTTAATTCAAATTGAAAAAAATTTATTAAATTAATTGAAATTAAATCTAAGACAGTCAAAATAAGAAAAAAAGAAGAAGCTCAAGGTCAAACTTAAACCAACAAATTGAATTGAACATTTTCGCAAGGGTTTTGCGGTGTTCGACCAATTCTCACCGAAGTGGAAAGTGAGGAGTTACCACTTCAATTTTGAGAGAAAATTAAAGAACACCATTTTAGTTTAGGGGGATTCGAAAAGAGTGTTTACCAATTCTAGTTTTTAGAGATTCGTGGTTTGGGTTCGTATAAGTGTGGGGAAGGTGTTAGGCAGCCTATATCATCCCTCATTGAGGGTAGGCATATTTAAGAATGTGATCTTTAAAATTTAATGTCGATAATTTTATTGGAGTCTAACTTATGATATTGATTTCTTATGAAAGATGAAATGCATAAATACAGGAACGCTCAATGTAGAATGAGCCAAATACAAAAGTTAGTGGGATGGTTCTAAAAGTGAATTTCGATTCCATTAAATTCCTCCCTCTTCATGACTAGGACACTAATCTTGAAGAGGTATCGTTTAGTTTTTAGAGATTTTTAATGAATAATAAGGATTCTCAGCTTACTCATCATTAATCTTTATCATTGGTTCCCCAAACAATAGAGGGTGTTGTGTGTGAAGTGATATTAAAAGATTGATAAAATTGAATTAAAATGGGTTTCGATTTTAATTTCATTTTTATTGAGACTTCAACCCAAAAGAGAATGTGCCAAGTAATTGTCACACTAACCCTTTTGTAAGATATAACATGTTCCTATAGTATACCTAATGAATTATCGAACTACACTTGCCGATAACCCATTGAATATACTATAAGGGATTTTAAATGGATCATAGCATTTTATTTTATTTTTATTTTTATTTTTAGTTTACGAAAAAACTGCATGGTGTTAGTTAAAACTTTAGCAAAACTCAAAATTTATAACCTGTTAAAATCGTAATATACATCAAGTAAAAGATACTCTTCAATCCATTTCACAAGCATAATAATAGTTCATTTGCATTTCAATTAAAATATTTCATTTCAAATTTTACATTCATTAGAGATAATAAACTTAATATTACAAAAATTACATGTACATATATGTCTCAAATTAATATTACAAATATTTACAATCTCAAAATGTTATAGCAATGTAATGCTTTTTATACAACTGCTCAATGTCCATACTGTCACACCCTACCCCTCTGTAAGGCATAACATGATCCCGTAGTATACCTAAAGAATTACCAACTTCATCTACTGATAATCCATTAAATACACTACAAGGGATTTTAAAACTTTTCTTACTTCTTTTACAGTGGTGAGCACTATTTACAGGTGTTAAAAATTTTTTTGAACTTAAGTGAAAGAACTAACACATTTGAATTATTAGGAATTTCTGTAAAAATTTTGGCAGAGTGCCATCTGTGTTTTGGATAAAACAGTTCTTCAAAAACCTGTAAAAAGCACTTCAATATTTTTCTCAATCTCAAACTCCAACATAATTCAACACAATACGTTTTTCAACTCAAATCCACAATAATTTTTCAAAGACTGAGATTAAAGAAATACAGTACAAATTTGTACAAGTCAAAATAATTCACAATTTACTTTACGACTTCAATGTACAATTTTAATTCACAACAGCTCAAAACCAAGAGCAATATATACATACAGTGAACATACATTACAGTGCAAAATACAAAATGTGGTATACTCAATATACCCGATGATCTCTCGCTGAATGCACTAGCAGCCTAGTCTGCTGCCCTATCCGTCTGTTTACCTGTGACAGCAATAAAAGGCTATCGCTGAGACAATGTCTCAGTGGTGCACAATATTTATGAATGATGGATACGTAAAACCATAATTAAATTCAAGACAATGAATGTCATAAGGAATTTAAACTCTATTTCACAATATCACAATAAATCTCAATAGTCAAAACATGGTTAAATTCAAAAGACAGTGAATGTCAACAAGAATTTAAACTCCATTTCACAAATTATCAAAGCTCATAATAACGCAATTTAGTCAAATAATTTAAGAATACAGTGTTGCCAATTCATACACAACTTAAGCCATGACATAATTTTTCGATCAATGCCACGTTGTACACCACGATAAAGCAATCACAACCCCACTAATCGAAATCAATGAGGAAGGAAGCTAGCTATATAATGAGTACTCATCCGATCACCTCAACTGGTAAACCAGAGAGGGAGAAAAATAAATAATCATAACCCCATAAATGGAGAAGGAAAATAAACGATCACGACCCCATAAATGGAGAAGGAATGATGTGATACTGTCATGCTAAGTGTGAACACAAAATCAATTCCAAAAACTTTATTCAAATGATTCGTAAGAATCCAATAAATTTCCAAAGTTATAATTTCATTCACAAAATGGCAACACAATTTATAATTAACTTCAATTTTCACAAATCACACTAAATCAATTTTTTCATAATTTCAAACCATTTACAATGCTTTTCAAGCAATAAGTATCCATTCAAATACATTTCCATAATTGAAAACAATAATATACAAATAGTCATAATTTATTTCAATTGAAAAATTCAAAAGAAATAACTGTTGTACACAAACCTCTGATAACTGTCTCCTGGACTTGACTCAGTATTTTCTTCCCTTTTCCTGAGTCTTTGCAAACTGAGAAACACAATTTGAGGTGTCTCAGTACTCATTTAAACTGTCTCTAACGATAATGCTTGATAATTAATTCACTGAATTCTACTATTTGCTTAGTCAACCTAATATGTCGACCCTCGATGCATTCTAGGTAAATTAGGTTTTAATGTTACTAATATGTCACATTCAATAGTCTTTTAGGGTTGGTACATGTTACCAAACTCATTTCTATGTATCTTGCATTTTCTTGCAATTTGCTGGATTTCGGGATACTAGTTTAATCTAGCCTGACGACCTAGCTCTCTCAGTTTTCGGGTTTTGGTCAAAACTACAAACTTGTAGATCTATGTCTTATTGCATGCGGGGCAAAATTTCAGGTCAATCTGAGTTATGTAGACCAAGTTATGGTCATTTTACTATTGCTGATCAAAGTGCATCAAAATTGGTCACTTTAGGTCATTTTAGGTCAATTTTGGTTCGGCCAGTTTTTGGACCCGAACTTGTGCAAGCTTTTTGACTTGCTTATGGTCATTTCTGGGCTTTGGTGTCTTCATAAGACTTGTAGATATAGGTCTTAACTACTCATGGTCAAAATTTCCAGTCAATTGGACCTGTTTTGAGTGAGTTATGGCCTAAATACTAACTACTGCCCAAATGGTCAATTTTCAGGCCTTAATTGCACTAATTCGGATTTGGTTACTTTTCAAGTTACCTTACAAGCAGAATTTTGGCAAGCTTCCTTCATGAAAGTTGGCATATTTTGTGCCTAGTTTCACCTCCAATTGGTCTCATACCAATTGGAGCCACACACTTAAGTTTCTAAGCCCAAAACACAAACTGCCCTATTGCATTTTCTTCATTTCTCATCAAAGGTCACTTTTAGCATTGCCAAACTCTACATTCATGCCAACTTTGGTTTGTACCATAACCTGAACATATTTTACCACATATTTTTTATCATTTTGGCAGCTTACAATCACATTCAACATACACCATAAAGTGCAGAATTTGTCAAACTCAATTACAACAATTTAATCACCTATTCATGCTCATTTACATGCCCAACCTCACACCATCACACATATACCCAAGCTGCCCTAACAACTATCACAATTCAACATTAATATTCCATAATCCAAACATGAAATAACATCCTTATGGTTTACTAAACCAGGCTGCCGATTCATGCATTTACATTCCATTAATTTCCAAGCTTCAAATTTCAAATATACATTCACATATACTAAGTATACATCACCTAATAATTTCCTACACACCTAAATATTTAATCAATCCTTTAATCTACCATTTACAAGCAAAAATAAATTGTCTTCAAGGAGTTTCCATGGCTGCCAAAAATACAGCTCTCCCTTTAATCATCAAACCTCAAAATTCTTTCCACAATTCAAGTACCCATAACCTCCTCACAAACTTTAATGAAACAATAATAAAAAGCACAAACTTACCACTTTGGAAATTCTTCAAAACCTCACCAAAACTTCTTAAAATTGCTATCAAACTCTTCCTTGCAAGGTGAGGATAAATTTTAATGAAGACAAGTGTGGGAAAAGATGGCTTGATCATGGAGTTGTAATGGCTTGAAGGTGGGCAGCCATGGGAGAGGTTTGAGAGCTTTCATGCATTTTCAATTGAAGAAGATGAATTGCAGATTTGTTAGTGGATCTTTCTGTCCACTTAATGTTTATTTAACCCCATAGTGCTCCACTCACCATAAGTTAATTAATTAAATAATCAAGTTTTCATTTTTCCACATTAAGCTTCTCATTTTTGTTATTTACATTAGGTACCACTAATTTAATTTTTCATGACATTTTTCAAATATAATATCATGTATTTTCAATGGACATTTAGGTCAAAAGACAACTCGGGATGTCAAATGACCACAATGCCCCTGTTCGGGTTGCATTCCCGATTTTTTCGATAGCACCGGGTTTTGTCCGTTTTTCAATTTCTCACTTTTCTTTGTACTAATTAATTAATTTTTCTTTGATATTTATAATGATATTTATACTTCAATTGATTTCTCTTTAAGTCCTAAAAATATTTTTCAGGGTTCCCCGCGGTCCAGGGCTAGTCAACGGTCCACGCCGTGACTTCCCGGTGCGATCACCCATCGCTAGGGTTCTCGGCTCTCTTAACTTGGTTACATTTCTTTGCTATTATTTTTTCTTTGTTTTTCTTGTATTTTATTTTCTTGTATTTCATTATTTTATGTCTCCTCACTCATGTCAAAGTGTAGTTCTAGGCATCCTAGCTGTCCGGACAACACTGGTCACCAGAACAGTAGAACGCACTACCGAACATAGGGGTGTTACACATACAACCATACATATAGCTACAGAATAGATAAAAAGGAATTACAGGGGTATACCTAATATATATGCCCACAATAAATTCAAAAGCTGCTCCAAAGTCTCTCACTTAGCAGCTTTCTCTTTTCCCTTACCTGCGACAGCATAAATAAACTATCGCTAAGTATATCACTCAGTGGTGCACAACTAATAATTTTAAAACTTAAAATAAAGCACAACTTGTCAGGATATAACAAATTACATTTTCTATAATCATGAAATCATCACAATAATTTCTAAGTACCTGACAACCATTTATTGAAATCACCTTTCAATTAAGAAATCATATTTTACAAATCACAATTCGCGAATCACAAAGCATAAATGTTGCCAACAACAACTCACGGTTTAGACCATAACACAAAATTTCATGATCAATGTCGTGTTGTGCACCACGATAAAGCAAATCAACCTCACTAACCATTATTAATGAGGGAAGGGCTAGCTAGCTAATGAGTACTCAAATAGTCTCACCCCCCTAATCGTTATTAATGGGGGACATAATCAAAATCAATTATCAAACCCCAAATAGCCATTACTACTGGGGAATTCTGAAAGGGACTGTCATGCTAACTGTGCTTTTAAAATAAATTTTCAAGAGTTTCTCAATCGATAATCACATTTGCAAAATAATAAACACATTCAAATCATCATAAAATCCATAAAGGGTTGGCAACACACAATTATCTCAAATGTAAGGGAAAAACCTTATCTCATTCATATAAAGCTCATTCAAAACAATTTCAAGTTAAAAACAAAGAAGGAAGTTAGTTGTGCACTAACCTTTAATGATCTCCTTTCTCTTTACTTACTTCTCCTTGTCTGTCCCAACCTCTTTTTCTATTGAAAACACATAATTAAAATGTTTAAATACTCATCTCAACTATTTCCAAGTACTCATTATATGAATGTCTAATGCATCCCTAAGTTAGCTTTGTAATTTCATAGAGTTTGGGATTCTGGACAGCTTAGTGCCCTGATTTTTGAACCAAATTTTTACCTAGTTCCAATCATAATTTGATGAGGTGTTCTTCATGAAAATTGTTTCTCTTGGTCTCAGCTTTATTTTCCTTTTTAAATCACCTAATTTGAAGCTTTATAGCTTAACTTATGGCTAAATTACTAGTTACTGTTCACATGTACAAATTCTACAGATTCCAAGTTTTCCAGAATTTCCCTAGTCTTGCATCTAACATCCAAGCCTTTTATGCCCAGAATTGGGATCAGGTCCCTAAAACAATGTTTTAGGTTTTTGTCTTAGGTTTCCAAATAATTTTCAATCACTTCAATTAGAGTTTTGTAGAAAAAGTTCTGACCTAATAACCATGCTGGGGTCACAGGCCAAAA
Source organism: Hevea brasiliensis (assembly GCF_030052815.1). NCBI lineage: Eukaryota > Viridiplantae > Streptophyta > Magnoliopsida > Malpighiales > Euphorbiaceae > Hevea > Hevea brasiliensis. Next base: position 24,487,541 of record NC_079497.1, on the reverse strand, counting down.
ATTGATATGTAGGGATTTCTAGGTTTGGCATTTCTAACTTAATCTAATGTTTTCTCTAATTTACCTTAGGAACTGGGTTCTGGTCAAAACATGAAATTTTTAGTTTTATGTCTTACAATTTTAGCTTTAGAATTATTGCATTTGCAGTTTTGTAGCTCAAGTTATGGAAATTTTGCCAAAACTGGTCGGATGACCATTTTTCCAAAATTTCCAGGTTGGTCCAGGCTTAGGTAGATTTGTTGACCCAACTTTGCTCAGCAATTTGGTTGAGTTAAGTTCATAATTTGGCGTTAAGTTCTTTGTATGAAATGTTCTACTATGTTTCAAGTTTCCATTGGTTTAAGAATCACATAAATTAGAGTTTTCTAGAGTGAGTTATGACAATTTTAAAAATACTGTTCAAGTGATCATTCTGCCAAGTTCAAAATTTCCACCTTCGTATTCAAGGCTCATTTAGGGTAACTTATGGTCATTTTCTGAGCAGGGTATCTTCATGAAAATTCTAGCTCTATATCTTATGTTTCATTTCCAATTAGTTTGACACCAATTAGAGTTGTGTAGCTCAACTTATAAGCTGCCAAGCACACTAGACTCAAGTGTCTAGAATTTCAGCAACTTAACACACTACCAATCCATCAATTCATCTCAACAACCAACTTCAATTCACACTCAATGTACATCAATTGGTCAATATTTGGACATAAGAACATTAGTTTCACAATATGGCACAAAATCCCCAATTTTCCTCAAACCCCAAACTCCCAATTTCATAATTCATGCAATTCCACAACATTTACTTCACCAATCATGTATACCTCATCAATTCAATATAAATTCTCAACTAAAGTATGCCAAATGATCATAATTAGGTCTTATAAACCTCAATTGCATAACATACCACAAAAGCCCTAATTCTACATAAACCTTAATCTTCCATTTTCTAATTCATGCAAATCCCATGCAATTTCCATTCGCAAATCTTACACACTACTTCATTTAAGCTAGAATTCATGCTCAATTTAAATCAAACCCATCAAAACCCTAGATTACCCAAGCTAGTTGAAAATCCCTTTCAAGATTCATGCATACTTTTCATGCTTTCTCATGTAAATTCATCACACTCAAACTTGATTCAAAGCATACTTAATTAATCAAGCATGAAAGAGAGTTCACCTTACTTGATGATTTTTCTCAGCTTCAAATTTCTTCTAATTTCTTATTCTTCTTACTTCTAATCATTCACCCAAGACCAAAATTTAAGTTTTCTTAGAGTAGGTTATGGAAAATATGAAGAAATTTCAAGGGATTGAGAGCTCAAATGTTTAACAATGGAGAAAAGTTAGAGAGAGAGGGAGAGGGAGAGTTGGCCAGCCAAAGGGAGAGAGAAAGAGGAAAATGCCTTTTTGATTTTTATTGTAATTGCCTCTTTTATATATTTATCCCAAAATTTAATTTATTTTAATTGAGTTGTCCAAAGTCCATAGGTCATTAGTTTTTAATTAGGTCATAATGGAATTAAAATTTTTAAGTTTTCATTTCTTTTATTTGCTTTACACATTTTTATTTGAATTTACCTCAAAAAATTTTTCATAATTCAATACCTTAATTTCACTTAATTTAATTGATATTTTGGTCAAAAATCAACTCTTGAAGTGAATTGACCAAAATGCCCCTCATTGGGTTATAATCCATATTTTTCATAATCTCATATAAGTCCTTAGGTTTTTTATTCACTTAAATTTTTATTGTGTCTATCTCAATGAATTTTCCCTTTATTTTTAGTCCTCAAGGTGGCTTTGGATAGTACTATCCACAGACCAAAAATGGTACTATTTAGAGCTAGGAGGTTCAGGGTGTTACAGTAATGCCTAGAGAATTTTATTCATTAATGAGGACTCTTACTTAATGAATCAAAGTCCCATCATTGGTATAATCGACCGTTATTCTTCAATGACTAATTAGTTATAGAAGCAGCATGAGAAAATGCAAACTTCTCTTGAAATACTGAATCACCTTCAAGAGTTGTTTGGTGAAAACAGTAGAATGGCTAGATATGAGATATCTAAACAACTGTTCAGGATGAAGATGCATGAAGGCCAGGATGTAGGAGAACATGTCCATACTATGATCCGGCTTATAGAGCAGCTGGAGGCATTGGATTTTTCCATGGACTTTTCTCTCCAGACGTATCTGATTCTTCAATCCTTGCCAGAAGTTTTATTACAAACTTCTATTTGACAAAACAAGAATGCACTTTGGCTGGTCTTCTTAATATTCTTGTGATTGCTCAAGGCAATATGCTAGGCAAGAAGGGCAAAGAGGTGGCACTTGTTGCTTCTACTTCATCTAGTAAGACCAAGAAGAAGAAGCCATCTTCCACCCCTAGTCCTTTTGGTAGAGTAGGCAAAAAGAGCCAACCAAAGAAAAAGAAGACAGAAGCAGCTCCTGCAGACAAGGAAAAGTATTTCCATTGTCTCAAGGATGGGCATTGGAAGAGGAATTGTAACGCCCTCACTTTAGGTAGTCCGTACATTCTACTGTTCCGGTGATTAACGTCTATTCAGACAGTCAGAATGTCTGGAACCAGATTTAAACTAAAGTGAAGAGCCATAAATAACCTAAATAACAACTAAGAAAAATTAAGAAGAAATTAAAGAAATGAAATGTAAATAGGTTAAAGGAGTCGAGGCTTCGGCGATGGGTAACCCTAACGGGAAGTGACTGTGAATACAGTTGCCAACCCCAGACTCATGGAGAACCCTGTGAGATAATTATTTAGGACTTAATTGTAGGATTAATGAGAATTTATGGCAATAAAAATGTCAAGAAAATGTAAGAAAATTTGTGCCAATAAGTAAAAGCAATTAGGATGCGATGAACACCATGAAGGGCATTTTGGTCATTTTACCCTCAGAGATGAATTTTGACCTAAATGTCAATTAAAATGAGTGAGAATTAAAATTTTAAAATGAATAAAAATCAAGAATTTATGCAATGGAAATGGGAAAAGAAAGAAAATAAAATAAAAGTCTAATTATGATATAAGCATGACTAAGGGGTGATGTCATTAAAAATTTAATTTAATAAAATGAAGAAAAATACAATGGGAAGAGACAAAATTGACTAAAAGCCATCTTCTTCCTCTCCTTTTTTCCTTGGCCGAACCACCCCAATTCTTTCTTCCTCCATTTTTATGCTCTTCAAACTCATAAAATCTTAGTTTCTCACCATAATTTCCATAACTCCCAACACAAAACTTTGATCTTTAACCTTGCTTGGAAATTTGAGAACAAAAAGAAGAAGGGAAATTGAAGAATTGGAAAGCTTGGAATCTTGCTTCAAGAGGTTAGTGCCTAAACCTTGCCTTCTCTTTCTTTAAATCTTATAATTAGGTGAAAATAAGCTAGAATTGCATGAAAAATGAAGAAAATGTGCATGTTTGAACAAAAGAGAAATCTGGCCAGCTTTTGTAGGAGTAGGATTGGAAGTGTTTAATTGCAAATATACTTGAAAATTTGTTTGAGTATGATGATAAGTATGATTAGTATGCTTAATTGGTATGGGTTGTATGAATATTAAATTGGGAACTAGGGTTTTGAGGAGAAAATTGGGGATTTGTTAGGATGTTATTGAATTGATGTTGTTAAGGTCAATTAATGACCATTTGATGCGGTTTGACTTTGAAATGGAGTTGGTTTTGGAGTTGAAATATTAAAATGAGAAGTGCTCCTTTGTGCAAGAATTCTGGACTTTGAGTTCAGTAGGTTTAGGCTATCATAAGTAAAGTTATATAGCTCCAATTGGTGTAAGGCTAATTGAAGGTGAAATTTAGGACATAATGCTATATTTTTCATGAAGAGACCCGACCCAGACAAATACAAAATGACCTAAAATTGGCTTGAATCCAGATTACTATATGCTCGATCTAGAGAAATGACCATATGAACAGTAAATGTTCAAATGGGCATAACTCATGATAGAAAGCTCCAAATGATCTGATTCTTAAACCCGTGAAAAGATTAGACATAGTAGAACATTTTTCATGAAGATCAGGAACTCTAATTCTGACCCTAACCCAATCAAATTGCTAACCAAAATTAGTCCAACAAAACTGTTAGAACCAAACTGACCAGAAAATCCTGGACATTGACCAACCTGACTAGTTATGGTAAAAATGCCATAACTTGGGCTAAAAAACTTCAAATTGAGTGATTTGAAAGGGAATTAAAGTTAACACATTAAGGAATAACTTTGATAAAGAAAGTGAGGTCAAAATTTCACTGTAGATTGGCCTAATGTAACAGTGAACTTATGTTACAAAATCTGAAATTTTTGAAATACTTTTATAATGACTTGAATTATGGTTGGCAATTAATGCCAACAACTTAATGAACAAAAATGTGGGATGAACATGAATATGGGACTAGTGTTCCCATTTTGTATGGCATAACTAAGATTTAGAATGAATAGTGCTATGAATAGTAACCATAATGACAAAATGTGTGGAAACCCAATTTTTATTTATTTATTTATTTATTTATTTTAATTATCTAACAATAATTTAAAATATTTATCTAGAAAAAAAATAATAAAATAAAATAAAGAATATTTTATTGGATGACTTGTTTATTTATTTTTTTATATATATATTATTTTTGAAATTAAATATATATCTGTAATCTGAATAACCCAATTCAATAATAATTCTTATCCCATTCTATACCTAATAGAACTCTTGAAATATATATACCCTAATAATCTCTTCTGCTAAACTTTACTCTCAAAACCCGTTTGTCACCTCTTTTTATACCAAATACTCTCAACAGGTATTTTCATCATCTTTTATTTATTGTTATATATGTATACATATAAATATATAAAAATTTATGATTTATAATTTGATGTGTGCAGAAAATCTCTAAATTTTTACTTCTCTATTCATCACCTTCGATTCTATTTTCAAGGTAAAAATTCCCTTTCTTTGTTCAATAATGGGTGAATTTGATTTTCTTTCTTTAAATTGTTACAACTACTCTAGAAATTTATTTATTTTTTCTTTGACTATTGATATTAAATTGGGTTGATCATGATTACTGTGAGATAATAATATTAAATTTAGATTTTATGTATATATAAAAGAGAGGGGAGCTGAGTTTTGTCTGGGTTGTCGTCTATCTGAGTTTCGTTTGGATTGTCATATATATATATATATAGATTATTTTTTTTCTTTTCCTTACTTTACTTTTACAATTTTCTAAAAATTGATTTGTTTATTTCATTATTATTATTATTATTATCATTATTATTATTATTAACTTTGGTTTCAAAATAAAATATATTTTTTATATATACAGTGAATCTGTCATATTAGTTTAATTGATCAATTTGTTTTGCTATATTTTGGGTTTCGAATATTCAATCTGTCAGCTAAAATTATCTCTCTTTCATTGAATATAACTATTATTTTGGAGATTTCAGGTGAGTAGTAATTATAATACATGACACCATTTTGATCCCTTTTAAAATTTCTTAGCATTAAAATTGTTATTAAATGAAATTTTTAATCAATATTTTAATAATTATTTTACATGTGATTTTATAGAGTTTTATTTTATTATTGAATTTTATTCCAATTTTGATTAAATAATTGGTTTTATCAATTACCTCTACAATAGAGCCATTAGAATTCCGAGAACAGGCTTTTAGTATATTTATATTGATTGATATCTGACTATAAAATTTACTGATGTGTTACACTTAATTTATTTGAGATTGATTTAATCTTATTGACTCTTTGAAATTATTGAAATAAACTATTGGAATTGCACTATCAGTTATTATTTGCTATCTGAAATTTTTTTATTGATTTTGATTGATTTGTATAAATTGATTTTCTGTTTTGAATTGGCACCTGTGCCCAGTATCTGTTTCTGTTATCTGGCCCCACCGTGTGGACTATCACAGTGTTAGGTTGCATTGTCGAGTCATGTATCATTGCAGTTTATGGTTTGCGTTAGTATCATATGCATTGATATCTGTGAAGGAGGAGGAAGGTATCGAATATCTGGTAGTGCGCTTATCATCTGGCCTTTGGTGATGTAGGGTGTCATCACCCTAGTGTACTGTACCATAAAATTTTATTGAATGAATTTCTTGTATATATATGTTTTATGAAATTATTTTATTAATGATTTTGATAGCATGAGCATGATCTTATTGAATAGAAAATTTATTGCAAAATTAATCAAGTGTCTGCCTGTTCCTGTTCCATTGTGTGCTATAATTATCATTCACTAAGCATTAGCTCAAACCACGTTTTCTCTATCTATTATCTGTTTTAGATCAGTAGAGTTCTGCAATTGATTCAAATATTTAGTCCATTTTCTAAAGAGGGATAATCTTTGATTTGTTCTCATCGTATGCTCGAATTTATGTTTCCTCAGGCTAATAATTAGTTTAGTTTATTGAACAGTTTAAGTTTTTATTTAAAAGCTGTAGAGACTCCATAGTTTACTTATAGGATATCTATGTTGTTTATTTAGTGTTTTGTTTATTTGGATTTTATCTATTTTTGGGATTAGTAAGTGACAATATATTTATTCAAGATACTCTGATAAGGCTTGCATGATTTAAGAATAATTAAATTATGTGCTGGTCACGGCTCAGAATTTTGGGTCGTGACAAAGTTGGTATCAGAGCGCAATTGAGGTCTTGTAAACTTGCGGAGCATAGGATCCTTAACGTCTTTTCAGTTTATTATTACTTTAGATATCTGCATCCTTTGTACTTTTTTACCTGTCTTAATTTGGCTCACATTTTTAGATTTAATGCTTGTTTATTAAAATGAATAGGTGCCTGGGTCTGTTAGACATAAGAGGAGAACTAAGGCTAAGGGTTTTAATGGTGCAAACCTTGATCTAACAGGGGAGGTACCACCTCAAACTATTAATCAGACATCTGAACAGATGCCCATGGCTAAGACTGGGGCACAATAATTCCAATTAGCTACTGCAGCTCAAGCACCTAAAGCTGGTCAAGTTACTGTGGCAGATCTGACAGCGGGATTGCATGCAGTGAATCGTGCTGCTAATACTATAACTGAGTACCTTACAACTCAACCACAGGAACCAGTGGTTGGCCCTATTTTAGCACCAACTCAGGATAGAGCTCGATTTCTTGACTCTACAGACTTTCTCAAGCTAAAACCAAAAGAGTTCACTGGAGAGGATGTATTAGCTGATCCCTTAGATTTTTTAGATGACATGGAGAGGTGTTATGACACTATGGATTGCAGTAGTGCTAGGATGGTGATGTTGGCAGGAAATTAGCTTAAGGGAGTTGCTCGTGAGTGGTATATCTCTAAGAAGAATGGGCGACTCGAAGGTTCTATCCTCTGGCTTGAGTTTCACTCTCTCTTCTTAGAGCGATTTCTCCCTCCTAGTGTTCAAGAGGCTAAGGCTTTGGAGTTTGAAACCTTGAAGCAAGGTAAAATGACAGTTATAGAGTATGAGATGAAGTTTACCAAATTATCTCGCTTTGGTAAACACTTGATTCCAAATGAGGAGAAAAAGGCTCGTAGGTTTGAAAAGGGCTTACAAAATAGGCTAATTGATCTTGTAGCTCCTTTACGACTTCCTAAATATGAGGAGGTGGTTGATGGGGCTAGACAGATTGAGATATATGATGATGAACATTAGGCTCGTGAGCAGCACAAACGGTTTAAGAAAGATAGTCAAGGTAATCAGTTTAACAGAGGACAGAGTCATCAGGGTTCTTATCAGGATAATAAGCAGGGTTCTCAGTCTATAGTTGGCAATAGGGCACATCAATTTGGAGTTGGTCAGGGACGTGAGCAGAGGACTCATGTAATGAATGCTCGGTATAATCAGATTAGCACTGGGCCTGTTGCCACTCCTTATCAGCATTGTGGTAAGCCACATAAGGGCACTTGTTATTGGGTCATGGGAGCATGATTTGGTTATGGATAGCTGGGACACCGTGGACAGGACTGTCCTACTAGTGGGACAACTCAAGGTGCTGGTCAGGCAGCACATTCTGCTCCCTCTCAAGTTCAGCCAATTTCAGAGTATAGTGGTAGAAGTTAGGGTTCTGATGGTCATGGTCATGGTGGTAGAGGATCTGCTCAAACTCAGGGATAAACATCTGGTGGTAGAGGTGAAGCCAAGGTTTTTACTTTGACTCAGCAAGATGCTCAGGCATTTAATGCAGTAGTGATAGGTACGCTTTCTATTTGTTCATATAATGCTAAAGTACTGTTTGATCCCGATTCCACTCATTCCTTTGTTTCTCCATACTTTTCCATGAGATTTAGTACACCACTTACTTTGTTAGAGTATCATTTATCTGTATTAACACCTATGGGGAATGTAATAGACACTGATATAGTGTATAAGGGATGTATAGTTCACATTAGAGATAGAGAATTTGATGCAGATCTTGTTTCTTTGGATATGTTTGAGTTTGGTGTGATTTTTGGCATGGATTGATTAGCCACTTATCACGTTTCATTAGATTGTCATAATAAAGTAGTACTCTTTAAAATTCCTAGAGAGGCAGAATTTCAATTTCAGGGAGATCACAGTATAGCCTCTAGTAATCTTATCTCAGTAGTGAATGCTAGCCGATTATTGCAAAAGAGGTGTAAGGGATATCTAGCTTATGTTAGAGACGTTCAGGTAAAAGGTGCAGGTTTGGAGAATGTTGCAGTGGTTAAGGAGTTTCCTGATGTGTTTCCAGAAGATTTATCAGGATTACCCCTAGAGTGAGAGATAGAGTTTGGTATAGACTTAGTTCCTAGAACTGAGCCCATATCTACGCCACCTTATCGTATGGCACCCGTAGAACTTAAGAAGTTGAAGGAGCAGCTACAGGACCTACTAGATAAGGGGTTTATTCGCCCTAGTGTTTCTCCATGGGGTGCTCCTATGTTATTTATACGGAAGAAGGATGGGTCTTTGAGAATGTGCATTGATTATAGGTAATTGAATAAGGAGACTGTGTGTAATAAGTATCCTCTTCCACGCATAGATGACCTGTTTGACCAACTTCAAGGTGCAAAGTGTTTTCCAAGATTGATCTTCGATTTGGGTATCATTAATTGAGGGTCAAGAAAGAAGACATACTCAAGACGGCCTTTAGGACTAGGTATGGACACTATGAATTTCTTGTAATGTCTTTTAGTCTTACTAATGCTCCTGCCGCTTTTATAGATCTCATGAATAGAGTTTTCAAGCCTTTCTTAGATCAAATTATTATAGTGTTCATCGATGACATTCAAGTATACTCAAAGAGTAAAGAGGAGTATGAGCAGCATTTGAAAATTATCCTTCAGACCTTACGGGAACACAAGTTATATGCCAAGTTCTCAAAATGTGAGTTCTAGTTAGATAATGTGGCTTTCCTAGGCCATACAGTGTCTAAGGATGGGGTGTGTGTTGATAAGAAGAAAGTTGAGGCAGTGCTTCATTGGCTAGACCCACAACTGTGTCAGAGATTCGTAGTATCTTGGGTTTAGCAGGGTATTATAGACGATTTGTTTAAGACTTCTCTCGTATTGCAGCACCTTTAACTAAGTTAACACAGAAGAATGTGAAATTTCAGTGGTCTGAGGCTTATGAAAAAAGTTTTCAGTAGCTTAAGACTCATTTAACTACAGCACCTGTGTTAGCCCTTCCGTCTAGATCAGGGGGTTATGCAGTGTATTATGATGCTTCTAGGATTGGTTTAGGATGTGTTTTGATGCAGCATGGACGGGTTATTGCATATGCTTCTCATCAGCTGAAAAGGCATGAGCAGAATTATCCAACTTATGATTTGGAAATGGCTATAGTAATTTTTGCTTTGAAAATCTGGAGGCACTATCTGTATGGTGAGACTTGTGAAATCTTCACTGACCACAAAAGTCTCAAATACATCTTTGACCAACATGATCTTAATCTTAGGAAAAGGAGATGGGTAGAATTGCTGAAAGATTATAATTTCACCATACAATATCACCCTGGAAAAGCTAATATGGTGGTTGATGCTCTAAGTAGGAAGTCTTCTGGTAGTTTAGCCCATATATCTACTAAGAGGAGGCCTCTGATTGGTGAATTACAAGAGTTGTTAGATCAGGGAGTAGAGTTTGAAATCATAGCTGGATCATTCTTAGCACATTTTCCAGTTAGGCCTATCTTGATTGATCGAATTAAGGCTACTCAGAAGAGGGATTCTCAATTGTGTGAGATTATAGATAGTATTCATCAAGGCCAAGCTCAAGGGTTCATGTTAAATGATGATGGAGTTCTCCATTATGGCACTAGACTTTGTGTCCCCAATGTTGATGAGTTGAGAAGAGAAATCATGGAGGAGACACACCATTCTGCTTACACAGTACACCCAGGTTCAACTAAGATGTACCGTGATTTAAGGGAGTATTGTTGGTGGGGTGGCATGAAGAGGGATGTTGTAGACTTTGTTGCTAAATGTTTGACTTGTCAACAGGTTAAGGCAGAACATCAGAGACCATCTGGGTTACTTCAGCGCCTATTCTTGAGTGGAAGTGGGAGCACATTCCTATGGACTTTGTTGTGGGTTTACCTAGTACACGAGGTGGTTACAATGCAATCTGGGTGATAGTGGACAGATTGACAAAATCTGCTCATTTCCTTCCTGTGAAGACTACATATGACTTTGCTAAACTTGCACAGTTGTATATAGACAAGATTGTTAGTTTTCATGGTGTTCCAGTTTCCATTGTCTCTGATCGTGGTACTTAGTTTGCTTCTCGATTTTGGAAGAAATTCCAAGAAGCTTTAGGAACACGAGTAAACTTTAGTACTGCTTTTCACCCTCAGACAGATGGACAGTCAGAAAGGACCATACAAACATTGGAGGACATGCTTCGTGCATGTGTTATGGATTTTGGTGGCTATTGGGATCATCATTTGCCTTTAGTGGAGTTTGCTTATAATAACAGTTATCAGGCAAGTATAGATATGGCTCCATATGAGACATTATATGGTCGAAGGTGTAGGTTACCGATTTGTTAGGATGAAGTTTTGTAGGTTACCGATTTGTTAGGATGAAGTTGGAGAAAGAAGGCTTACTAGACCAGAGTTGATACAATTAACTTCAGAGAAGGTTCGGCTAATTCGTGATAGACTTTTGACTACTCAAAGTCGATAGAGAAGTTATGCTGACCCTAAGCATAAAGACGTAGAGTTTATGGTTGGTAATCATGTATTTCTGAGAGTTTCACCTATGAAAGGAATCATAACGTTTGAGAAGAAAGGGAAGCTTAGTCCTCGTTTTGTTGGTCCATTTGAAATTTTGGAGAGAATTGGAGAAGTTGCTTACCGTTTAGCCCTTCCACCTGGTTTTGCACGTGTACATTCAATTTTCCATATCTCTATGCTTAGAAAGTATGTACCACATCCATCTCATGCTTTGCAACCTCAGACCATACAATTTAGGGATGATATGTCATATGAGGAGCAACCAGTAAAGATTTTAGATCGACAAATTAGGAAACTTTGGTTTAAGGAAATGGCTTTAGTCAAAGTCTTGTGGCATAATCACTCAAGTAGTGAGGTCACATGGGAGGCAGAATCTGAAATACAAGCCAAATATTCCCACTTATTTGATTCTTCAGGTTAGAATTTCGTCTGTTTAAATTCGGGGACCGAATTTCTTTTAAAGGGGGAAGTATGTGGAAACCTAATATTTATCTATTTAATTATTTATTTATTTTAATTATCTAACAATAATTTAAAATATTTATCTAAAAAATATAATAAAATAAAATAAAGAATATTTTATTAGATGACCTGTTTATTTATTTATATATATATATATTGTTTTTGAAATTAAATATATATCTGTAATCTGAACAACCAAATTCAATAATAACTCTTATCCCATTCTACACCTAGTAGAACTCTTGAAATATATATACCCTAATCATTTCTTCTGCTAAACTTTGCTCTCAAAACCCGTTTGTCACCTCTTTTTATACCAAATCCTCTCAACAGGTATTTTCATCATCTTTTATTTATTATTATATATGTATACATATAAATATATAAAAATTTACGATTTATAATATGATGTGCGCAGAAAATCCCTAAATTTTTACTTCTCTATTCATCACCTTCGATTCAATTTTCAAGGTAAAAATTCCCTTTCTTTGTTTAATAATGGGTGAATTTGATTTTCTTTCCTTAAATTGTTACAACTACTCTAGAAAATTTTTTTTCTTTGACTATTGATATTGAATTGAGTTGATCATGATTACTGTGAGATAATGACGTTAAATTTAGATTATATATATATATATATATATATATATATATATATATATATATATATATATATATATATGTAAAAGAGAGGGGAGCTGAGTTTTGTCTGGGTTGTCGTCTATCTGAGTTTCGTTTGGATTGTCATATATATATATATATATATATGATAAGTGCATAATTTATTAATTTTACTCCTATCACATTTAGTGTTTCTAGTGTGTTTTTATGTTTAATTCAGTTGGTTAAGTATAATTATCATCTAGGCATATTTTTAGAGAGTTGTTGGAATAATTGTGTTAATGGAGAGACTTTCAGCATTTGCATTAATTTGACCTTTGCCGTGTTTTTCAGGTGTTTCTGAAGTTGTGGATCTCCGAATCCAATGCTATTTAATTAATTGAAAAGCTAAGATAGAGCGCTACAAATGATAAAAGGGACCAAAGCCTAAATCAGTCTCCAAGATTGTCAGAATGGGCTATGGATCTATTACAAAAGCCCACGCTTGATGTGTCACGACCAGTCTTGGGATTTATTTTATATCTGGAGCTTTAAAAGTCCAAATGAAGCAAGCCCAAGCCCAATTGAATCTTAAGAGCCACCTCTACAACTTCTATGAAGGGCTGGAAGAGAAATAAGGCCGTTTTGATTGTAAAAAATGGCAATGAAGTCGTCATTATGGGCTGGATACTCTGTCAAGATCAGTCTCACTTTTTGGCTCATAACTTGGGCTGTAGACCTCGGATTTAGGAAAATGAGTACCCATTGAAAAGCTAAGAACTAGGGCTACAACTTTCCTAAAGAAGGCAGAGACAGATTAGAAAGGGAAGTGGCTGAAAAACGGCAGTGATTGTAGAGCTGCGAATCTGTCTCCTTTGAATTTCAGAACTTTTCTAAGTTTGGCTCCTATATTTGGGATTAAGTTTTTGATTATAAAGATCATCTTTGGGCAGCAGCCAAAACACACCATTTAGTAGCCTCTCGACATCAAAACCACCTTCATTCTCCATTCACATCCATAGTTTTAGATTTCATAATTATTTCTTGATTTTTCTGTAAGCCATGAGTAGCTAAGTTTTTAACTCAGTTCAAGGGATTCTAGTTCTTATGCATGATTTGTGAGACCAGGTTCTTAATTTAATTTATGTCTTTTTGAATATCTATTGTTTTTTGATTTCATTGTTTTTGATCTATTGAATGATTTGCTAAAAAGGCCTATTAGTTAATTATTTGATGAGATCAATTGCTAGTTCGTCTTTATAATCCGTAATTGATGTGTAAGATTGAACGTGAGTAGCAATTAGGTTTTATTAATTATGATCCAAGTTTTCGATAATAACCTAAGGAAACAATAGAATGAATTAAACGATTTATGCTTCATAAATTGTTGTTCAGTATAACTACTTCCTTTTCTTAAAGCAATTATTAATTTGATGAAGATTGCTTAATACCAAATCAGTTAATAATTAGAGTCAATAAGAGTGCTGGGCTCGAGTTGATGAGTATAGGGAAGTTAGGGGTTTTACCTCGCTGTTTGTTAAATCTATGTTAAGTATTTAATAAGAGATAGTTGTATTTCTTTTGTCTATGATCGAATCATGCATTGGAATGTGAATTACCTTAGACTGAAGTTTGTTTAATTTGAGAGTTTCATAATTAATTTTAGTTCTTTAATTTCTGATTTCTTCTGATTTAGAGTTTCACTAACCCCCCCAACCTTTATTTCTTTTTTCCATTACACAAGTGCACGAAATTTAGTAATTCAGTCTCTAGGGTTTGACCTGGATTTACCACTTACTGCAGAAAATATTTTATAATTGGTAATTTCAGTTAATTTAATTTCTGGTGGATTCGACAACCATCAAGAATTATATATATATATGTATGTAAAAGAGAAGATTGCGTTTTGGGTCCGTCCCTGCTCATCCGCGCCAAAATATATATTTATATATATATATTGATTATTGATCAAAGTTATTATTATTATATTATTTTTTTTCTTTTCCTTACTTTACTTTTACAATTTTCTAAAAATTGATTTTTTTATTTCATTATTATTATTATTATTATTATTATTATTATTATTATTATTAACTTTGGTTTCAAAATAAAATATATTTTATATATATACAGTGAATCTGTCATATTAGTTTAGTTGATCAATTTGTTTTGCTATATTTTGGGTATGTAGGAGATTCGAATATTCAATCTGTCAGCTAAAATTGTCTTTCTTTTATTGAATATAACTATTATTTCGGAGGTTTTAGGTGAGTGGTAATTATAGTACATGACACCATTTTGATCCCTTTTAAAATTTCTTAGCATTAAAATTGTTATTTAGTGAAATTTTTAATCAATATTTTAATAATTATTTCACATGTGATTTTCTAGAGTTTTATTTTATTATTGAATTTTATTCCGATTTTGATTAAATAATTGGTTTTGTAATTTATCTCTGCATTAGAGACATTACGATTCCGAGAACAGGCCTTTAGTGTCTTTATATTGATTGATATCTGACTATAAAATTTACTGATGTGTTACATTTAATTTATTTGAGATTGATTTGTCTTATTGACTCTTTGAAATTATTGAAATAAACTATTGGAATTGCACTATCAGTTATTATTTGCTATCTGAAATTTTTTTGTTGATTTTGATTGATTTGTACAAATTGATTTTCTGTTTTGAATTGGTACCTGTGCCCAGTATCTATTTCTGTTATCTGGCTCCACCGTGTGAACTATCATGATATTAGGTTGCATTATCGAGTCATGCATCATTGCAGTTTATGGTTTGCATTAGTATCATATGCATTGATATCTGTGAAGGAGGAGGAAGGTATCTAATATCTAGTAGCGCGCTTACCATCTGGCCTTTGGTGATGCGGGGTATCATCACCCTAGTGTATTGTACCATAAAATTTTATTGAATGAATTTCTTATATATATATGTTTTATGAAATTATTTTATTAATGATTTTGATAGCATGAGCATGATTTTGTTAAATAGAAAATTTATTGCGAAATTAATCAAGCATCCGCCTGCTCCTGTTCCGTTGTGTGCTGTAACACCCCTATGTTCGGTAGTGCGTTCTACTGTTCCGGTGACCATTGTTGTCCGGACAGCTAGGATGCCTAGAACTACACTTAGATATGGATCAGGAGACATAAAATAATGAAATACAAGAAAAGAAATACAAGAAAAATAAAGGAAAAATAATAGCAATGAAATGTAACCAAGTTAAACGAGTCGAGAACCCTAGCGATGGGTGACCGCACCGGGAAGTTGCGGCGTGGACCATTGACTAGCCCTGGACCACGGGAAACCCTGAAAAATATTTTTAGGACTTAAATAAATTTCTATTGAAGTATAAATACCATTAGAAATATCAAAGGAAAATTAATTAATTAGTACAAAGAAAAGTGAGAAATCGAAAAAACAAACAAAACTCAGTATTACCGAAAAATTTTGTCAATGTATATTGTACTATGTTTTAAATTATAGTTATGCAATACTGAGTTCACCACTCAGTGATAGCTTTGTATGCTGTCGCAGGTGAAAAGAGCATAGAGCAATTGAGTAAACTTCTTTGAAGAGACATTCAGATCAGCTCCAGGTTTATCCATGTACACAGGTTTTGATGTATGCATGTAATAATATATATGTAAATTATTTGAGCAGTTATATAAAAACTCTTGTAAATTATTTTGGTATGTAATTAAATGTAAATTATTGTAAATGTAAATTTGAGATTTCATTTACTTGAATAATTTTGTAATATAAATTTTGAGTCTTGTAATCAATGAAATGTTTTTTTATGATGAGATTAGTTTGAAAATAAATTGATTGTTTATTGAGAATTGAAATGAAGTTATTGGAGTTGTATTTGAGAAAACATATTGGGAGCATTTTCTTTTGCAGGATTGAAGAACTGTTTTCTCAAAATACAGCTGACACTTTGCCGAAATTTTGAAAAAAAAATTTTATAACACCAGCTTTTAATCGATGATTTAAATTTCATGAAAATTGTTTTAAAATCCCTTGTAGTATATCTAATGGGTTATCGGTAGTTGAAGTACGGTAATTCATTAGGTGTACTATGGGATCATGTTACATCTTACGAGGGAGTAGGGTGTGACATGTTTTGTGGTATCAGAGCAATGGTTTTAAAGTAAATTTCGAACTATGAATTTAAAATCTTTTTGTCAGTAACTACAACTGCTCAAATGTTTGATACATATATTACATTTACATCATAAATATGAACTAATGGAGAGGAATCTCCTTGTGTTGGTTGTACAGGAATAGAAAATCCTGTGAAAAGATATGGAAGAGAAGAATGAGATAATAGAACAGTCTGTGATGGTAGAAGTACAAGTTGAGGCCCCAGCTCCACAAAGTGTTGAAGGCCCGACTGTACCAGTTTTATCGGTACAAATTACTGCACAAATAGCCCAGCAAATGGCCACTTTCTTTCAACAAATGGCTGATATTTTGTCAGCTCAAGCTCAAGCACAAACCCAACCCCCACAAGGGCAGTGTGAAATAGAGAAGAGGGAGAAACCTATGGGTCAGAGCTCGAACAGTAATTTGGGGAAAAGAAAAGAATTTGAGGAACCTTGAGCTCAGAGATATGACAGAGGCGGATCATCAGGGCAGAGAACACCAAGATCTAGTCATCGAACAACCAAAAGTTCCTATTCTACCCATTTCTACCATGTTTGTGGCAAGCTACATGGAGGTATTTATCGTAAGGCCTCTAGAGCCTGCTACAATTATGGAAAGCTTGGACACTTTGTTAGAGATTGTACTAGAGCACCTTGATCTGCTCTCCGGAGTTCATAGACTGTTAGTCAGAGTCGAGATAGAAATAGAGTTGGTACTCCTCACCACTATAACACAGTGAATCAACCCAAATATAGTAGCGCACTAGTTAGAGCGTCCACTATGCACCAAAGGGAAAGAACAGAAACTTTAGATGTAGCTGCTGGTAAGTTCTTAATTTTTGAAAGAAACAATTAGTTATTATTTGATCCCAGCACTACTTAGTTGTGTGTTAGTGTTAGAACTATATGTTATGTTGCTAATCCTTTACATGGGAATGAATTTTGATGTATTATTGACTAGTCTTTTAGGATAAAAACTATAATAACAAGTATGATTGACATTAATTTTGGAAGAATTATTAGCTAAAAGTATTTTCTAACACACCATAAATTATAAAGTTAATTGGCGAGCCTACTTAATGTAAGGCAAAAGGACCTAAAATTAAGTTACAGTAATAGAATTACTCTAGAAGAGGGCAAAGATGTTACTGTTAGTAATTGTCAAGGGACATTGTAATCAGAATCGATTTAGGATATTAGTGGATTCGAGAAAGATAAGATGTTAGAAAACCTAGTCCATGAGGTTATAATGTAGTGACTATGTAATGTTCTCGATGTCTGTATTGTAAGCTGCAGATTACAGTACCAACACGGGATTATTGTGTAGAGCTACGTTCTTCCTCGTGGTACAATAAATTAAGAATATTTGTAAGTAATCTATAAATTGATACAGTTGTGCCCGAATAGAGTACTATTATGGGAAATAAATGTGAAAATTCTAGGAAGTAAGAAATTTAAAACTTCGGAACTAGCCTATCGAAAGACTACACTTGTAAGGTAGCTAGAGTCAGTGACTCAGTTCCATTAATGTGAACTAATTGTACCATAGTAATTGCTATAAGCTTAGAGATATCAGTATGACTTATCATCCTTAGACGGATAGACAGTCGAAACAAGTGATTCAGGTAAATTTTAAAACTCATTAAGTTTCTATAAATAATGAAATGAAATGATAGTAATAACCTGTAAAATGTAATAAGCCCTCGAGAATATACTAAGAACTTGTGTCCTTGAATCCAAGGGAAGATGGGACAGATACCTCCCACTAACAGAATTTGTATACAATAATAAGTGTCAAGCTAGCATACAAACGGCACCCTATGAAACACTGTAAGGGAACAGATAACTATGGATTTTGTGATGAGACTTTCAAAGACATAGAATAGTCATGATGCAGTATGGGTTATAGTTGATAGACTAACCAAGTCTGCTCACTTTTTGCCAGTCCGGATGGACTATAGCCTGGAAAGATTGGCCAGACTGTATATATATGAGATTGTAAAACTGCATGGAGTGCCAGTATCGATTGTATCTGACAGAGATCTTAGGTTCACTTCTAGATTCTGGGGTAGTTTTCAGAAAGCCCTAAGAACTAGATTGAACTTCAGCACAGCATTCCACCCACAGATAGATGGCCAGTCTAAGAGGGTAATTCAGATATTGGAGGATATGCTACGGGCTTGTGTTATTGAGTTTGCTTATAACAACAGCTATCAATCAAGCATTGGGATGCCTCCATATGAAGCTTTGTCTGGCAAGAAGTACAGAACTCCCTTATGTTGGGATGAAGTAGGTGAAAGGAAGATGATTAGACTAGAAATTATTCAGCAGACAGAGGAAAAGATTAGATTGAACAGAGATAGACTCAAGGCTGCATCAGATCGTCAGAAGTCCTATGTTGGTCTGAAGAGAAGAGATATTGAATATGTAGTGGGTGGTAAGGTATTCCTCAAAGTTTCTCCTTGGAAGAGGATTATGAGATTTGGCAGAAAGGGGAAACTGAGTCCTCGTTTCATCGGACCATATGAGGTTCTGGAAAGAGTGGGTCCTTTGGCATATCGGTTGGCATTACCTCCAGAGCTAGAGAGGATACACAGTGCCTTCCATGTGTCCATGTTAAGGAGGTACAGATCTGACCCATCTCATGTACTATCAGTTGAAGAGATTGAGGTAAATCCAGACCTCTCATATGAGGAAGAACCCATAAAAATTCTGGCATATGAGGTGAAGCAGCTGAGGAATAAACATATACACCTAGTTAAAGTGCTGTGGAACCATCATTCAGCAGGAAGCTACTTGGGAACGTGAGAGGATATGAGGAGACAACACCCACAGTTGTTCAAAGACTAATGCCAGGTAAAATTTCGAGACGAAATTTATTTTAAGGGGGGGGGGGGGGGAGAATTGTAACACCCCTATGTTCGGTAGTGCGTTCTACTGTTCCGGTGACCAGTGTTGTTCGGACAGCTAGGATGCCTAGAACTACACTTAGATATGGATGAGGAGACATAAAATAACGAAATACAAAAAAAGAAAATATAAGAAAAACAAAGGAAAAATAATAGCAATGAAATGTAACCAAGTTAAACGAGCCGAGAACCCTAGCGATGGGTGACCACACCGGGAAGTTGCGACGTAGACCGTTGACTAGCCCTGGACTGCGGGAAACCCTGAAAAATATTTTTAGGACTTAAATAAATGTCTATTCAAGTATAAATACTATTAGAAATATCAAAGGAAAATTAATTAATTAGTACAAAGAAAAGTGAGAAATTGAAAAAAGGGACAAAACTCGGTGTTACCGAAAAATCGGGAATGCAACCCGAACAGAGGCATTGTGGTCATTTGACACTCCGAGTTGTCTTTTGACCTAAATGTACATTAAAAATAAATGATATTACACTTGAAAAATGTCATAAAAAATTAAATGGGTGGTACATAGTTTAAATAACAAAAATTGGGAGTTAAATGTGGGAATATGAAACCTTAAGAATAAACAAAAATTAAATTCTAACTTAGTGGTCCACTAACACTTAAAGTGGACCATTAATCTTCATCTTGGACAGCAGAAACACACTTTCTTCAAGCTCTCAAAATTCAGCAAAAAATGGTGAAGAAGAAGAACTCCATGGCCGCCCCACCTTGGACCTTCATGCAAGCATGATCCAACCATGGAAACCTCAAGCTCCCTTCACTAAAAGTTGTCCATACACCTTGGGAAGTAGATAGGCAGCAAGAAAATCAAGTTTTGGTGAAGTTTTGAAGAGTTTCCAAAGTGGTAAGTAGGTATTTTTGATGCTTGCTTCATTAAAGTTTGTGTGGATGTTATGGGTAGTTGAATTGTGGAAAGATTTTTGGAGTTTGATGTTTAAGGAAGATGTATATTTTTGGCAGCCATGGAAACTCTATAAGAATAGTTTTTCCTTGTATGTAAATGGTAGATTAAAGTGTTTATCGACACCATATTTTGGCCGATCCCTAGAATCAATAAAAATTCTTCTTTGAACAGCTAATCACGTTTCCGATCCCTCTTTGATAGGCGGTCACATTTCCGATCTCTCCTCACAAAGAATTGAATTAATGCTGAGTCCTCATATTCATTAAGGCCTCGCCGATCTCTCAAATCATTTACCGACCTCTCAAACCCGTTGTCGAATTTCCGGACCTGTCAAGTATATTCCTGATCTCTGTTGATAAATAAAATGAATTGGCACTAGATCTTTTCCTACCAGTTTTATTGCCGACCTCCTTTTCGGAAGATTAAGAGCTAAAGTTTTGGTTCGGTTTAACGAGGGTTCCGATCTTAAGTGTTCAAGTTAAATTTTCAATTTTAATCAAGTCCCGTTCAGCATTTCTCCCCCACCGATCTCATGCTTATTGTGCTTTTCGATCTTTTATACTTAGATTAATAATGGCATTTAGTTCATGTTTCGCTATGCTCATACAATCAAATACTTAGGCAATTCAAAGATTTTCCAATCACATCCATTCATTGAACAAAAGAGATATTCCATTTCATTTCATAATTTGTACAAGTTATTCGGCTGGGGGATCACCCCCAGCCTGATTTACATTCTGCTCACTCTCTCTCTCTCTTCCTCGCCTCCTCCTCACTATCTTCACCATCGCCCCGGAGCCGTGTCGTCCATCCAAGAGAAGTCCTCTTCAGATAGCGCTTTGGAGTTCGGCCAAGAGATCTTTATGAGCATTCACATAGGCTCAGGCTATTCCCGACACCATCTCTTCATCCTTTTCCTTAAGCTCTTTGTCTTTCTCCAAAGCTCCTTATCCTTCGTTAAGCTCCTCTACAAGTTGAGCGACTGAGCGCTTCGTTGGCTGAAGTGCCCGGACTTCTCCGAGAGCCCGTTCACTTTCACCAAGTCACGAGACCTTTCGCCACCGGTCTTCATGGTACTTCGCTGTCCCTCAACTTGAGATATATAATCTTGAGCGGATGAGAGTTGAGATCGGAGGAAGCCACTTCCGATTTTTCTTCCCGACCTCCTTACCCAGCGCTGAATCTTTTCCCGAATCATGGTCCGGTTCACTGCACACTCCACGCTTTGGCTCATGGTTCGAGTCAAGATATCATCGAGACCACTCCGGATAGCTGTCCCGATCCTCCCGAAAGAAGATGGTAGATCCCGTGACTTTGGCAAAATCGGGTTCTCCCTAACGATCCGGTTATTCTTCAAGCCGATCGAAGCATTTGAGCGCCACGAGAAGAGGTCCTCCCGAAGCTTGAGGAGGCCCCCTTCCGTGCTTGGGACAATCGAGAGAGGCGGGCTGCTCTTCCGATCTAGGAGGAGATCGGCGGTGGTCGGCGGACCGAAGGTTGAGGTGGGTCTCTTTGTATCTCCCTGTGTTCGTGGCCGGGTGTTTGAAGTCGTTCAACGCTTCATCTCCTTTACTTTCGGAAGATCTCTTTGTCCTTCTTCCGCTTCCTAGAACCCTCACCACCCGCCATACCGCACAAAGAAAAGGTTAGTGAGATCTCTAAGGTCCCGAACCGAGATATAGAAAATACCAATGCCGAGGTCGAGCGGAAGTTCGCGAGCTTGGCGGTGATCGATTGTCATGGTCCAATGGTGCGATTCGCGATCACCGCATTTGGACAGAATATTTTAGAGTGGCGGCACGACTTTTCGGCTCCATCACTCCGAGCTTTCCTCTTGACTCAAGGTAATGTGCTTGAGCGAGGCCTGGTACCACCAGCTACGAGGAAAGTCCTCAAAGCGGCTCGGATCTTTACTCCTCGGAATGAAGAACCGGTTCTTCCAATTCTTAAGGGATGAGGCGGATCGGAAAGAGTCCGCAATGAGGCTTCTGAAAGAACCGATGTTCGTCATCCTTTCGTGAGTTAGTCTGTGTAGCTCGGCGAACACCTTAGCCGTAGGTCTGATTCCCTTAGCTCGGCATAGACCTCGGAAAGCAACCAAGATCCGCCACGAGTTGGGGTGGATTTGAACAATGGATACTCGGTGAAATTTTAGGACCTCCTTATAGAAATCGTCTAGAGGGAACCTCAGACCGGCCTTTAACTGTTCCTCATACACCATAACCATGTCATCCTCTTCAAAAGAGTGATCGACACGAAGATCGCCATGGCACTTGATCAGCTCATATGAATCAGGACAAATGTTATATTCTTGAACAAACGATTGCGCAGATTCTGAAGAACCGAAGCGGAAGCTCGTCTATAGGAAGGGTCTCTCTCCTTGAAGGTGGTGCAAGCCTTGATGGTATGACCCGACCCAGGCACAGGCGAGAGACCCTAGGGGTTTAGGTTGCCTGTTGGGCGATCGCCTCTTCTTCATCGGGCGATGACCATGAGAACCGAATGGAAGGAGGGCTCGCGCTCTCGACCTTGGCACCGCTCATTTTCAAAAGAAACAAAGAACTTAAACTAAAAAGAGGATTAAAGCCCTTACGGAGTCCGATCGTCGGAAGAAGCGGAGAAAAGGAGAGAACTTGAAGTTGCGAACAAGAGGTGAAAGGAATGAGAGAACAAGCGGCTAACCCTCCCACCCCTATTTATACTAGTCCGAGCATTTAATGCTCGCGAAGTTCTAAGCGCGCATCGATTGGTGGGACTCGGCAATGTTCTCAAATAACCGAATGTTCTGAGATCGGTTAATTAGAGATCGGCATAATGAGTTAAAAATTTTGAATAAAGGATCAGTTAAGGGTCATTCAGGTAAAGAATCAGATTGGATAATCACATCAGAGATCGGAAAATAATCAATGCAAAATAATAAGATGATAACCGACAAAGTAAAGTCTTTATTTTCAAGAGATCGGATTACATCATTTGGGCGATCTCTAGGGATCGGATTACAATAAAGGTCTAACTACATCATTTGGGAGATCTCTAGAGATCTGATTACATTGAAGAATTACATCATTTGGGCAATCTCTAGAGACAAACGAAAATCCTATCTGAAGGGGCCGATCTAAGGATCAGTTTATAACTGATCCCAAGGATACCACCAGCCGATCTAAGGATCAGTTTATAACTGATCCCAAGGATATTGCCGACCGGATGCTTCATCCGCTGTCGGAACACCCAATGTGGATCGAGAATCGGAACACTCAATGTGATGAGAAGCGAATGAACTCGGTTGAGCAACTCGAGATCGGTACAACCGAGGCCCGCAATCTGGTCGGTCAAATCGGTTCTCTCACCATCGTCAATTAGGATCATCCAATCACCGGATCGTAAATTTTGATCGGTGAGAAAGGAAATCCATCGGAAAAGATCAAAGCCTCGATTATAGCGAACTTCTCTGGAGCGGCTAGAACAAGGTAAGTAAGAAATGAAGAGAGGAAAGTCAGATGAAGAAAATGTCTCCGTCGACAGGGGTATATATAGGGGAAAATGAGCATTTATTGCTGAGCGGAAAACGAAGCAGACGCTTCGAGAATCGAGATGCAATTAATGCTTGGACCGAATCGGTGATCAAGGGATAAAAGAGATCGGAGATAGGAGATCGGCATGAGAGATCGGAATAGGAGCTAGGGAGGATCGGAAGACAAAAAGAATAAGACAAATCCCAATAACCGTCGTCGAGAATCGGGCGAGGTAGTTAAAGCGTGGCGACGAGATCTCCACCGCACGCCTAAGAATCGCCATAATCTTTGACAGTGCGGGGTATGTCATGACAGTCCTGTACATCCCAATCTCCACCGTTGATCTCACTTGTAAGGATGAATCCGGAACCCTTGGATCAAAAGAGAAGACGACAATACCAGCGTTTTTCACTCTTAGCCCTCAGATCGTTCCGGACAAGAGGATTCAAGACCGTCAGATTAAAAGAGGAAAAGGACAAATATTCCGAGAAGCGATCTCGCCATTTGTTTTGATTCTCTTTAATTCTGAACATCCGATCATGTACTTCAAAATCTTGACCCTCCATCTCCTCAAAATAAATCGACCCTTCATGGGGAGCACCCGATTCCTATAAATACTGCATGAAAAAGCTGTTAGGGACGGAAAAAAATATAGACAAGAGGCTGCTATTATCGTGGAGGAACTCGAAACTTCATTGATTTGTTACTCTGCTGTTTTGTAGTGATTAAAAGACTTTTGAAAATAGTTTTATGGATTGTTTTCTTGAAAAATATTTTTAATACTGTATCTCTATATTTCCTTTTTGTTCATTATCTTGTAATACTCTCATCATCTCTGATTTCTTTCCCTCTGTTCAAGCTCAACTTCCTTCCACAGTTCTTACAGTTACCTTTTAGCTAAAGCATCTCTCGGTTTCACGATGGACATCAACTCTCGGGTGATCAATCCGCCATCTTCATCACTATTTACCACCTCATAGTTATTTCAATACATTTGGCTCCTCACAGACATCAACTCTCAGGCTGATCAATCCGCCATCTTCATCACTATTTACCACCTCACAGTTATTTCAATATATTTGGCTCCTCACAGGTAAGAGTTCATATTACTGTTTTATTAAGTATTTGCATTCTCTTTTCGCACTTTCTTTGTTCTCTTTACGTACGCGGTTTTCTCTAAGTTTATTCTAAGCAAAAAAAAATCTCAAAGAACGTTACTCTCGAATTATCTCTTTAGTGATCGGTCCATCATTTCATCAATTTTCGTCATTTCTGAATACGAGCTTTTAGCTCCTAGTAGCGTGTAAGTGGTCAGGCAAAATATAGGTATCTGCAACTTAAGGGTCTCTTTTAAAAGAGAAAGCTTGAATAACACGTCAGGAAAATAGCCAAACTATTAGGTGGCGTGAGCAAATCGGCAAGATACCATGAAGAGGAATAAAACCAAAATAAACTAGACAGAACAGATCGGACATTAATAGGTATGCGTAAAATGACTAC
Organism: Hevea brasiliensis; assembly: GCF_030052815.1. Lineage (NCBI taxonomy): Eukaryota > Viridiplantae > Streptophyta > Magnoliopsida > Malpighiales > Euphorbiaceae > Hevea > Hevea brasiliensis. Next base: position 24,462,223 of record NC_079497.1, on the reverse strand, counting down.
ATGGAAGGTCGGTAAATCAAGTTTAGTATTACCCATTTAGTCATAGGGTATCAAGAAACCTTATCTCCAGCATTTTTGAATGCCAGAAACCTTAGTTTTAGGTTCTTGTGACATGTAGCTGAAATTGAAATTCGGGAGATCGGCAAAGCCCCTTCCAGGCTCCTGCTAATCCGAAAGAGATCGGAGGAGGGTTCTTATCCGGTCTCCCCCCAAAATTTTAATAAACGTCTAAAAGAGATCGGAGGAGAGTTCTTATCCGGTCTCCCTTCAAAATTTTAATAAACATTAAATAGAGATCGGAGGAGAGTTCTTATCCGGTCTCAACTCAAAACATCAATAAATAACTCTAAAGGAGATCGGAGGAGGGTTCTTATCCGGTCTCCCCTCAAAATTTTAATAAACGTCTAAAAGGGATCGGAGGAGAGTTCTTATCCGGTCTCATCCTAAAAATAAATAACTTAAAGGGGATCGGAGGAGAGTTCTTATCCGGTCTCCCCTCAAAACTTTAATAAATAACTTAAAAGAGGTCGGAGGAGAGTTCTTATCCGATTCTCACACTCGTTCACTAAGGTTGTCTCATTTACTTGTGTATCTGGGTAATCCTAATTAGTGAAAAACCAAATATTCCTCTTACCAAAAGGATTAACATTCCCGTTCAAGCCCTTCTAACTAATTTATAAAGGACGCAAAATTAAACCTACTTACCCTTATTAAGGGACGAGGTGGGGTGCCTAACACCTTCCCCACCCGCTTACGGACCCCGAACCTAGAATCTCTGTCTTGAAGTGGTTTCATTCTTTATTTATCTTCTCAAATGGTTTTCTTTAGTTACCCTCAAAACTAAGGTGGCGACTCCTCACTTTTTCCCACTTCGGTGAGTGATCGTCCGGGCGACCGCAAAATCCCATTGCGACAGTGTTGATGAAGTGTTTATGTGTGTAGGAATAAATTGGGTGATGTATACTAAGTATATGTGAATGTATACTTGAATTTGGAAGCTTGGAAATTAATGGAGAGAGATGTATGAATCGGCAGCTTGAATGGTGAACCAAAAAAATGTGTTTCATGGTTTGGTTTATGGAATGTTATGGTTGAATTATGGTACTTATTATGGCAGCTTGTGTATGTGTATAAGGGTTTGAGTTTGGACATGTAAATGAGCTAGGTTATGTAGTTAAATTGTGTGTAAATTGGACTTGATAAATTCTGTACTATAAGGTGCATATTGAGTGTGATTATAAGCTGCCAAAATGACCAACAATGTGAAGTAAAATGTGTTTAGGTTATGGTACAAACCAGAATTGGCATGAATGTGTAAATTGGTAAGTGTTAAATGTATCCTTTGATAAGTGATGGACAATGTGCAATAGGGCAGTGTGTGTTTTGGCTTAGAACCTTAAGTGTGTGGCTCCAATTGGTATGAGACCAATTGGAGGTGAAACTAGGCACAAAATGTGCCAACTTTCATGAAGGAAGCTAACCAAAATTCTGCTTGGAAGGTAACTTGAAAAATGACCAAATCCGGATTAGTGCATTTAAGGCCTGAAAATTGACCATTTGGGCAGCAGTTGATTTTTTGGCCATAACTCACTCAAAATAGGTTCAATTGACCTTAAATTTTTACTATGAATAGTTAAGACATATATCTACAACTCTTATGAAGACACCAACAGCCAGAAATGAGCATAAGCAAGTCAAATAGCTTGCACAAGTTCAGGTCCAAAAACTGGCCGAAACTAAAATGACCTAAAATGACATAAAGTGACCAATTTTGGTGCATTCTGACCAGCAATAGTAAAATGACCATAACTTGGTCTACATAACTCAGAATGACCTGAAATTTTGCCCCACGTGCAATAAGACATTGATCTATAAGTTTGTAGTTTTGACCGAGACCCGAAAACCAAGGGAACTAGGTCATCCGGCTAGGTCAAATTAGTATACCGGAATCCAACAAATTTCAATAAAATGCAATATACATGGAAATAAATTTGGTAACATTTACTAATACTAAAAGGCTACAAATGTGACATATTGGTAACATTAAAACCTAATTCACCTAGAATGCATCGAGGGTCAACATCGTAGGTTGACTAAGGAAATAATAGAATTCAATAAGTTAATTATTAAGCATTATCGTTAGAGACAGTTTAAATGAGTACTAAAACACTTCAAATTGTGTGTTTCAGTTAGCAAATACTCAGGAAAGGGGAAGGAAACACTGAGTCAGAGCCAAGAGATAGTTATCAGAGGTTTGTGCACAGCTAGTTTTTAACTGATTTTGTTCTGAATATTTCATATGTTTAAATGACATATTTTTCTTATGTATTATGTTTAACAAGCATTGGATTTAATTTAATGATTATTAAAATTGTTATAGTATGTATGAATTTAGCTTTGTGAAATGATATTTCCACAAGTATTAAGCATTGTTGTGAATTGAATAAATTATGTTTTGGAAAATTGTGATAGAACATGTTTTGAATTGTGATGGGCAATTTGCATTGAAAAATGCAAATTTATGATTTGAATTGTGATGAGCATAAAAATTATTGGATATTGGAATTGACTTTGAATCGAATTGTATTGTGATTTATGCTTACTAAAAGGATTGTGATATTATTTTATGTCTCACTATAGATGCTTGACTAGGTTATTACCCGTCTCTCTCATTTGTTGAGAAGACAATGGAGTTAGTTGTGTTTTGATTACTATGGTACGTGCACAGGCTTAGATTCTCCTCTTATTAGAGGTTAGATCTAAATTCTTTTATGTTATGGCCCTTGCGGAAGATTCATTATTGTGATGTGTACTGTGCACGATAATTCGACCTCCCCGACCATAGGGAGTTAGAATCACCCCGAAGATGGCCCTTTCGGATTAGTCTTGCATAGTTAGTGAGATACATAATGGTTTTTGAGATATAGAATGTTTTTGAATAATAAAGAATTGTGATTTCAATTATGATTTATATATAATTAATTTTGTTGGAATTACCTTAAATGGTTAGTTATGATTTGATAAATTGAATTTCGTGATCAAAGTCATTTTATACAAATGATTTACATTATTGGCAATGAATATTTTGAGTTTTGGAATTTGATGAGTATTCAGATTTCCAAATTATTTGCTGTAAATTTTGTCAATGTATATTATACTATGTTTTAAATTATAGTTGTACACCACTGAGTTCACCACTCAGCATAGCTTTGTATGCTGTCACAGGTGAAAAGAGCATAGAGCAATTGAGTAAACTTCTTTGAAGAGACATTCAGATCAGCTCCAGGTTTATCCATGTACACAAGTTTTGATGTATGCATGTAATAATATGTATGTAAATTATTTGAGCAGTTGTATAAAAACTCTTGTAAATTATTTTGGTATGTAATTAAATGTAAATTATTGTAAATGTAAATTTGAGATCTCATTTACTTGAATAGTTTTGTAATATAAATTTTGAGTCTTGTAATCAATGAAATGTTTCTTTATTATGAGATTATTTTGAAAATGAATTGATTGTTTATTAAGAATTGAATTGTGAATTGAAATGAAGTTATTGGAGTTGTATTTGAGAAATCATATTGGGAGCATTTTCTTTTGCAGGATTGAAGAACCGTTTTCTCAAAATACAGCAGGCACTTTGCGAAAATTTTGAAAAAAAAAATTTATAACACCAGCTTTTAATCGATGATTTAAATTTCACGAAAATTGTTTTTAAATCCCTTGTAGTATATCTAATGGGTTATCGGTAGGTGAAGTACGGTAATTCATTAGGTGTACTGTGGGATCATGTTACATCTTACGGGGGAGTAGGGTGTGACATGTGCTATAATTATCATTCACTGAACATTAGCTCAAACCATATTTTCTCTGTCTGTTATCTGTTTCAGATCAGTAGAGTTCTGCAGCTGATCCAAATATTCAGTCCATTTTCTAAAGAGGGATACTATTGTCACGATACTATTTTCTAAAGTCAATCTCAAAATCTCATTCTCAATCACGATACTATTTTCAAAACTTTTCTGTTCACTTCATCACTTGAGGCATATTCACAAATAATTCTCAACATTTCATTTATCAACATACGTAATGCAGAAAATCTCAATAATATGAAATTTCATATATTTACATTAATACATAATTACAGGAGTTTATAGTTACAATCCAAACTAATACAAAATGCAAAATACAAAAGGGCCACCTATACTCCTAATGTCCTACCATATGCAGTGCAGATGTGAGGTGACTCTGGACTCCTAATGCAGCTCTGAAGACTCACCCCGTCTGATGTCCGCTGGGCTCCCCAGCTAGGTCTCCAGTACCTGCGCGTGGCAAAAGCGACGCACTAAGCAATTCTGCTTAGTGGTGACGATATAAAATAATATAAAATAACATAAAATGAAACAAATATGCAGAATGTGTGTTTACATTTTTGGTAGACTTAACTTCTGATATTAATTTCATTATTATTTGATTAAACTCTGGTAAGATTTATTATCATTGCCCGAGTAACCCATACTAATTGACTGGACTGGATAAACGGGTAAACTAGCACTGGGTACTAAGTACCTCGGACCATCACACCATCGGTCACATTGTGTCTCCCGGTGTGCAACAGAACAGCTAATAAGCTGTAATAATTATTAGGGTTAAAACCCAAGTATATAAACTCAAATAACATAGCCAAAGGCTATTATTTCACAGAATGGCATGGGAAAGCCATGAAACACAGAATGGCATGAAGCCATATGCGATCGCTAATGAGAACCCTATTGGCATGCCAAGCTATCCAAACCAATCTTGCTAGGTATACTAGGGCATATTACATTTTTAAGTTTTACAATTTTCGAATTTCAAGATTTGGTGTTACTATTCACTTCATTGGTCAACCAAAATGTTGACTTTTGCATAGAGAATAGGTACATTGGTTTTAATACTCCCAACATACCATATTTTGCATTCAAATTTTGTTGGTATTGGTTGCCAATACCATTTCTAAGCTTAATGTTAAGTAAGCAGAATTTTCAGTTTTCATGCCTCATTTTTACTGTTTCATTAGTCATTTTTGCAGTAGGAATTTGGCAAAATAATCAACATGAAAGTTGTTCTTTATTTTGTCTAGTTGAATTTCGTTTTTTGAATCACTCCATTTGGAGTTTTGTAGCTCAAGTTATGGTTCAAAAACCACAACTGGCCAGATTGGAATTTTTCTGGACTGACCATATCTATAGTGCAGTGAACAGTGATTGTAACTCCCTTGTTGGATAGGTTCTGGTCATAATTTTGGGTAGGTTTCTTCATGAAAGTTGTTGGTCTATATTGTATCTTATTGCTGGTAAAATTTCAAGTCAATTGGACATTTCTACATTGAGTTATGGCCAAATGAACAATCACTGTTCATTTGGTCATTCTGCAGAAACAGCCTGCAGGTCACCCGGATTTGAGCAAGCTTTTGGTCCACTTAGTTTGGTTTTATGGGCATGGTTTCTTCACCAAAGTTGTGCCATTATGTGTCTTGTTTTATGTCAAATTGGCCTTGCATCAATTAAACCTCTACAATTCAAGTTATGGCTGTCCAAACCTGCTGGACTCAAGTCCAAATTCTGCAGGTCACTCCATTCTGCAAGTCGCTTTCATGGCAGCCACACCAAACCCAATCCCATCACTCAACACACTTCATTTTTAATTTAAACAGAACTAAATGGTCACTAATTGACCATTAAAATCTATTTTCATTATCACATGGTCAAAATCCCATTTTTATACCCTAACCCTAACCCTAACTTCTCAAATCATGCATTTAACTTGCATTTCATCAATCCACTTAGTAAATACATGTTGTGGGCAGCCATAATAGTCTTTTAATTTCATTAAACTCAACCCAATTAAACCCTAACCATGGCTGCCCAAAATCTAGGGTTTTCCATCCAAATGGTATTCAATAATTTTTCTTTGTAATTCACACTTATTCAAGTCCCTAAACATATATTCAAAGTAAAAATTTAGGGTTAGGTCACTAACCTTTGTTGGAGAGTTTCCCTAGCTTAGAAAACTTCTTGATTTTTCTTTCTTTTTGCTGCCCAAAGTGTCCTCAAGGTGCTAGGTTAATTTTTTTTGTGAAGAAGGCTAGGGTTTTGGAGTGAGATTTGGTGAGGTTGGGAGCTTTGGTGAGCTTCAATGGAGTTTTTCCTTCCTCTCTCTCTCTCTCCACGTTTTTGGCTGCCCCAAAGGTTGAAGAAGTCTGATTTTTTTGTTCCATTTCCAGCCCATTTGTCTCTTTTAAGTAAGCTTATGCCATGTGTCAACATTGGGTTGGTTGGGAGAATTTTAAATGACCTCATGGTGATGTCATAAATCTATTTTCTTTCATTTTTACTCCATTTCTTGTATATTTAATTGCAATTAAATTTTTAACAACATTTAATCATATTTTATGTTATATAAATTATTTATTTAACTGGACAAGTTGGCCCGAAAATCATCTCTGAAGATGAAATGACCAAAATGCCCTCCGTTTGGCTTAACGGGCCAAAATTGTCTTTATCGATTGAAAATTTTTTCTAAGTATTTTCTTGGCATTCTAATGCCATAAGAACCTCAATGACCCTTCTCTGGGGTCCCAAGAATTATTTTATAATTTTTCCTAATTTTTTTTATTAATTATTTGAGTTAATTTTTGGTTCCTCACTTCAGTTTAAATATTTTTCCGAATTCTAACTGTCTGCACCGACATCAGTCACCGGAATGATAAATCTGAACTACTAGCTAAAATGAGGATGTTACAACTCTTCCCCTCTAATAAAAAATTCGTCCTCGAAATTTACCTGATGCAAACAGTTGAGGGAACTGTTGCCTCATTATCTCTTCACTTTCCCAAGTTGCCTCTTCAGTGTTATGGTGCCTCCAAAGCACTTTCACCAGTGGAATTTGTTTATTTCTCAGTTCCTTCACTTCCCGAGCTAGGATTTGTATAGGTTCTTTTGTATATGTCAAGTCCAGTTGGATTTTGAATCTCTTCCATGGAAATGACATGTGAAGGATCTGAGCGATATCTTCTCAGCATAGAAACATGGAATACATTGTGTATTTTATCCAGTTCTGGTGGTAAAGCTAGCCGATAGGCCACTGGTCCCACACGTTCAATGACTTCATATGGGCCAATGAACCTAGGACTTAACTTACCCTTTCTCCTAAACCTCAGTACTTTCTTCCATGGTGAGACTTTGAGAAACACTTTATTGCCAACTGCATATTCTATCTCTTTTCTCTTCAAGTCGGCATAAGATTTCTGTCTATCTGAGGCAACCTTCAGGTTAGCTTTGATTATCTTTACTTTCTCCTCGGTTTGTTTCACCAGGTCTGGTCCTACCAGTTTATCTTTGCCCAATTCAGTCCAACACACTGGGGTTCTGCATTTCCTCCCATACAGTGCTTCATACGGAGCTATTTGAATGTTAGCTTGGTAGTTATTATTGTATGTGAATTCTACCAGTGGGAGGTATCTATCCCAACTCCCCTCAAACTCAATGACACAACTCCTTAGCATATCCTCCAGGATCTATCACATAATTCACATTGTTATTATCATTTCAATTTATTAATTGCAAAAATTCAATTAGTTCTTAGGTTTACCTGAATTACTCGTTCTGACTGTCCATCCGTCTGAGGATGAAAAGCCGTGCTAAAACGGAGTTGTGTGCCCAAGGCTTCTTGCAACTTTTTCCAGAATCTCAATGTAAACCTTGGGTCTCGATCAGATATAATAGAAAGTGGGATTCCATGCAGTCTAACTATCTCACTGATATACAATTCTGCTAGCTTCTCCAGTGAGTAGTCAGTCCTAACTGGCAAAAAATGTGCTGACTTTGTCAATCTATCCACTACCACCCACACGGCATCGTGCTTCTTTTGGGTGAGAGGTAGACCACTAACAAAATCCATAGTGACCCAGTCCCATTTCCATTCAGGTATGCTTATAGGCTGTAGCAATCCTGATGGAACTTGATGTTCTGGTTTAACTTGCTGACATGTCAGACACTTAATCACATAGTCAGCTATATCCCTCTTCATACCAGGCCACCAATAATGAGGCTTCAAATCATTATACATTTTTGTGCTCCCCGGGTGCATAGCATAAACACTAATGTGTGCTTCTTTCAGAATGCTAGTCTTCAGTTCCCCATCATTTGGTACACACACTCTTCCTCTGTAATACAGACACCCATCTGCTTTCACCTCATATTCAGTTTCCTTCCCCTCAGGAATTTTACCCATAATGGCCATTAGTTTTTCATCTGCCCTCTGCCTATCTTATATCTGCTGTAGCAGGGTTGGCCTCACTTGCAACTCAGCCAAAATAGCTCCATCTTGAGCTAAGGACAGATAGGCATTGAGTGATCTTAAAGCTGTGATGGACTTCCTGCTTAAAGCATCAGTAACTACATTTGCCTTCCCAGGATGATAATCAATCACACAATCATAGTCCTTCAGGAACTCAATCCATCGCCTCTGCCTGAGGTTGAGCTCCTTCTGGGTTAGCAACTATTTTAGGCTCTTGTGGTCCGTATAGATGTAGCATTTTTCACCAGATAAATAATGCCTCCATATCTTCAGTGCGAAAATAATTGCTGCTAACTCTAAGTCATGAGTAGGGTAGTTCTGTTCATGTGGCCTTAACTGCCTAGAAGCATAGGCAACCACTTTCCCCTCTTACATCAATACATGCCCTAGCCCATTATGTGAGGCATCACTATACACCACAAAGTCTTTTCCCAACACTGGAGGTGTTAACATTGGTGCTTCTGTCAACATAGCCTTTAGCCTCTCAAAACTGGCTTAGCACTTGTCGTTCCAGCCAAATTTCACATTCTTGTGTAACAACTTAGTCATTGGAGCAGCTATAAGAGAGAACCCCTTCACAAATCTTCTGTAATACCTAGCTAGCCCCAAGAAACTTCTGACCTCAGTTGTATTTCTGGGAGGCTTCCATTCCATCACTGCTTCTATCTTTTTGGGATCCACTCTAATCCCCTTAGCTGATACTATGTGTCCAAGAAAAGAGATCTCACTCATCCAAAAGTCACACTTGGACAACTTAGCATACAACTTCTTTTCTCGCAGGGTTTGCAGAACAATCCTAAAATGTTCATCATGTTCTTCCCTAGTCTTGGAATACACCAGAATATCATCTATAAAGACCACTACAAACCGATCTAAGTATGGATGGAAGATACAGTTCATAAGGTCCATAAATGCTGCTGGTGCATTTGTCAAACCAAACGGCATCACTAAAAATTCATAGTGTCCATACCGAGTTCTGAATGCAGTTTTTGACACATCTGCATCCTTTACCCTCAACTGATGATACCCTGATCTGAGATCAATTTTTGAAAATACACCGGCTCCTTTCAACTGATCAAACAGATCATCAATTCTGGGCAACGGATATTTATTCTTCACAGTTACTTTGTTCAACTGCCGGTAATCAATACACAATCTCAAAGTTCCATCTTTCTTCTTCACAAACTTCAATTTGCAATCAACTATTACCTGATGACGTGACAACCAATCCATTCCCAAAATCACGTCAAACTCGTGGAAGGGCAACTCAATTAGGTCTGCCGAGAATTCATACCCCTGAATCCTCAATGGGCAACCTTTATACACCTTATTCACTACCACACTGTGGCCTAGTGGATTTGTGACCAAAATGTCTTGATCACACTCCTCTACTGGAACTCCCCTCTCTATGGGTAGTTTGATGCAAATGTAGGAATGAGTGGATCCTGGATCCACCAATGCATGCACAGAAGTGTTGTAGAGGGAAAACGTACCCCTGATGATATCTGGGGCATCTTGCTCCTCCTGAGCTCTGATGGCATAGGCCATAGCAGGTATTCTAGTGTCTGGCCTCTCAGCTGACTTGGATGCAAGCCTCAGTGATGGACCAGCTGCCTCAGGTTTACCGGGCTTCCTACTCCTTTGTGGTGCAGGAGCAGTCTATCGGTTGTGTTGGAGCAACGGAGTAGTCCTCTTTGGACAATTCTTGATCCGTGTTCGCCGATCCACACCGTAAGCATGCACCGTCACTCACCAACAATCCCCCTTATGCCGCCCAGCGATCGACAAGCGAGAAGATCTTGGGCTGGTCCCTAAACACCGTCCACTGGAGAGCGCCCATTAATGGTGTGGGTGGCCTCTCTAGGTGTGAATCTGCGGTCTAGGCCCTCGAGGCGGCCACGACCATGTGGTGGTCTGAACTCGAGCGGGAGGACCCTTACTCTTCTTCTTGGGAGCGAGAAAATGCCTTTGGTGACCCGGACCCCTCTTCTGTTGTCTTTCCCTTCTGTTTTGTTCATTGATTCTGACCCTTTTCACTTTTGATGCTGCATCTACCAGTTTAGAAAAATCTGTGATCTCCAGTGCTGTGATCATGACTTTGATGTTGTCATTGAGCCCTTCTTCAAACCGTCTGCACCTCTCTGCCTTTATAAGGACTATCTCCCTCCCATACCGGCTCAGTCTGACAAAATCACGCTCATACTCAGCCACTGACAACTGTCTCTGTCTCAAACTGATAAATTCCCTTCTTCGCTCTTCTAAATACACTTTGCTAATATATTTCTTCTTGAACTCTGTGAGGAAGAATTCCCAGGTGATCCGTTTAGGTTTCACCTCACTGGTTACTGTGTCCCACCACTGATATGCATCATCCTGAAGTAGGGACACAGCACCCACCAGGTTCTGCTCGGGGGTGTAATTTAGCTATTTCAGCACTCTGATGGTTCTATCCAACCAATTTTCTACAGCCATGGGATCATTTTCCCTCTTCCCAAAGAAGTCCACAGCCCCATGCTTCCTCAATTTCTCCAGATGAGATTTCGGTGGTGCTGGTGGAGGTTGTGGCTGTGGTTGTGGTGGTGGAATTGCCCCCATCATTTGCCGGTAAAACTCAGTCATTTGTTGAAATAGTGCAAACTGAGGTTGGGCATGTGCCTCAGCTGCTGGTGGAGCAGATTCTCCCCTGCCCCCAGACTCAGTCCTTAGTGGAGCATGACTCTCCACCTCTTCATCAACTGCTCTTTGTGAAGTAGGATCCATATCCTATTCAAAATAAGAAAACAAACAAATCTGCATCAGTGTCACCTCAACACTTACAAATGCAATGCAATGGTATGTACTCTATCTAGGCCCAGAAATGCCTAAACCGATGCTCTGATACCACTAAATGTGACATCCCTTACCAGTCTACAGTGTAGCCGAGCAAATTATGCCACTCAGTGTGTCGGAGCACCAATTTATATTTCTATTGAAATTTATCCCTTTATAATTCGTTTATTTTCAATTTTGATAAATCTGAATTTATCCGCAAATTTTATAGAAAATCCGGCAGAGTGCCGGCTATAAATTGGAAAAACAGTTCTTCTGAACCTGTTTAAAAACACTTCCAAAATAATTTCAAAATCCAACTCCATTATATATATTCAAGTCAATCTCAAAATCTCAATCTCAATCACGATACTATTTTCAAAACTTTTCTGTTCACTTCATCACTTGAGGCATATTCACAAATAATTCTCAACATTTCATTTATCAACATACGTAATGCAGAAAATCTCAATAATATGAAATTTCATATATTTACATTAATACATAATTACAGGAGTTTATAGTTACAATCCAAACTAATACAAAATGCAAAATACAAAAGGACCACCTATACTCCTAATGTCCTACCATATGCAGTGCAGATGTGAGGTGACTCTGGACTCCTGATGCAGCTCTGAAGACTCACCCCGTCTGATGTCTGCTGGGCTCCCCAGCTAGGTCTCCAGTACCTGCGCGTGGCAAAAGCGACGCGCTAAGCAATTCTGTTTAGTGGTGACGATATAAAATAATATAAAATAACATAAAATGAAATAAATATGCAGAATGTGTGTTTACATTTTTGGTAGACTTAACTTCTGATATTAATTTCATTATTATTTGATTAAACTCTGGTAAGGTTTATTATCATTGCCCGAGTAACCCATACTAATTGACTGGACTGGATAAACGGGTAAACTGGCACTGGGTACTAAGTACCTCGGACCATCACACCATCGGTCACATTGTGTCTCCCGGTGTGCAACAGAACAGCTAATAAGCTGTAATAATTATTAGGGTTAAAACCCAAGTATATAAACTCAAATAACATAGCCAAAGGCTATTATTTCACAGAATGGCATGGGAAAGCCATGAAACACAGAATGGCATGAAGCCATATGCAGTACTGCTAACAGAACCCTATTGGCATGCCAAGCTATCCAAACCAATCTTGCTAGGTATACTAGGGCATATTACATTTTTAAGTTTTACAATTTTCGAATTTCAAGATTTGGTGTTACTATTCACTTCATTGGTCAACCAAAATGTTGACTTTTGCATAGAGAATAGGTACATTGGTTTTAATACTCCCAACATACCATATTTTGCATTCAAATTTTGTTGGTATTGGTTGCCAATACCATTTCTAAGCTTAATGTTAAGTAAACAGAATTTTCAGTTTTCATGCCTCATTTTACTGTTTCATTAGTCATTTTTCCAATAGGAATTTGGCAAAATGATCAACATGAAAGTTGTTCCTTATTTTGTCTAGTTGAATTTTTTTTTTGAATCACTCCATTTGGAGTTTTGTAGCTCAAGTTATGGTCCAAAAACCACAACTGGCCAGATTGGAATTTTTCTGGACTGACCATATCTACAGTGCAGTGAACAGTGACTGCAACTCCCTTGTTGGATAGGTTCTGGTCATAATTTTGGGTAGGTTTCTTCATAAAAGTTGTTGGTCTATATCGTATCTTATTGCTGGTAAAATTTCAAGTCAATTGGACCTTTCTACATTGAGTTATGGCCAAATGAACAATCACTGTTCATTTGGTCATTTTGCAGAATCAGACTGCAGGTCACCGACTGCAACTCACTTGTTGGATAGGTTCTGGTCATAATTTGGGGTAGGTTTCTTCAAAAAAGTTGTTTGTCTATATCTTATCTTGTTGCTGGTAAAATTTCAGGTCAATTGGACCTTTCTACATTCAGTTATGGCCAAATGAATAATCACTGTTCATTTGGTCATTCTGCAGAAATAGCCTGCAGGTCACCCGGATTTGAGCAAGCTTTTGGTCCACTTAGTTTGGTTTTATGGGCATGGTTTCTTTACCAAAGTTGTGCCATTATGTGTCTAGTTTTATGTCAAATTGGCCTTGCATCAATTGAACCTCTACAATTCAAGTTATGGCTGTCCAAACCTGCTGGACTCAAGTCCAAATTCTGCGGGTCACTCCACTCTGCAAGTCCCTTTCATGGCAGCCACACCAAACCCAATCCCATCACTCAACACACTTCATTTTTAATTTAAATAGAACTAAATGGTCACTAATTGACCATTAAAATCTATTTTCATCATCACATGGTCAAAATCCAATTTTTATACCCTAACCCTAACCCTAACTTCTCAAATCATGCATTTAACTTGCATTTCATCAATCCACTTAGTAAATATATGTTGTGGGCAGCCATAATAGTCTTTTAATTTCATTAAACTCAACCCAATTAAACCCTAACCATGGCTGCCCAAAATCTAGGGTTTTCCATCCAAATGGTATTCAATAATTTTTCTTTGCAATTCACACTTATTCAAGTCCCTAAACATGTATTCAAAGTAAAAATTTAGGGTTAGCTCACTAACCTTTGTTGGAGAGTTTCCCTAGCTTAGAAAACTTCTTGATTTTTCTTTCTTTTTGCTGCCCAAAGTGTCCTCAAGGTGCTAGGTTAATTTTTTTGTGAAGAAGGCTAGGGTTTTGGAGTGAGATTTGGTAAGGTTGGGAGCTTTGGTGGGCTTTAATGGAGTTTTTCCTTCCTCTCTCTCTCTCTCCACGTTTTTGGCTGCCCCAAAGGTTGAAGAAGTCTGATTTTTTTGTTCCATTTCCAGCCCATTTGTCTCTTTTAAGTAAGCTTATGCCATGTGTCAACATTGGGTTGGTTGGGAGAATTTTAAATGACCTCATGGTGATGTCATAAATCTATTTTCTTTCATTTTTACTCCATTTCTTGTATATTTAATTGCAATTAAATTTTTAACAACATTTAATCATATTTTATGTTATATAAATTATTTATTTAACTGGACAAGTTGGCCCGAAAATCATCTCTGAAGACGAAATGACCAAAATGCCCTCCGTTTGGCTTAACGGGCCAAAATTGTCTTTATCGATTGAAAAATTTTTCTAAGTATTTTCTTGGCATTCTAATGCCATAAGAACCTCAATGACCCTTCTCTGGGGTCCCAAGAATTATTTTATAATTTTTCCTAATTTTGTTTTATTAATTATTTGAGTTAATTTTTGGTTCCTCACTTTAGTTTAAATATTTTTTCAAATTCTAACTGTCCAGACCGACACTGGTCACCGGGACAGTAAACTGTACGGACTAGCTAAAATGAGGATTTTAGAAAAAGTTTACAAATACAAAAGACTTAGGTAGCCCAATGTCCTACCAATGCACTGTAATTTGTGATGCGACTTTGAACTCTGAGTGCAGATATGAAAACTCACCCTGTATGAGGTCTGCTGGACTCCCCAGCTATGTCTCCAGTACCTGCGCATGGCAAAAGCGACGCGCTAAGCAATTCTGCTTAGTGGTGACAATATAAAATAAAATAGAATAAAATAATAACATGTATGTAGAATGTATGTTTACATTTTTGGTAGACTTAATTTCAAATATTTATTGCAATATTATTCGATTAAAGTTTGGTAAGATTTATTAATATTGCCCGAGTAACCTATACTAGTTAACTGGACTGGATAAACGGGTAAACCGGCACTAGGTATCAAGTACCTCGAGCCATCACACCATCGGTCACATATGTATCTCCCGGTGTGCAACAGAACAGCTAATAAGCTGTAATAATTATCAGGGATTAAACCCGAGCATAACAACTCAATATCATAGCCAAAGGCTATTATGTCACAGAATGGCATGGAAAGCCATGAAATACAGAATAGCATGAAGCCATATGTAGTACTGCTAACAGAACCCTATTCGCATGCCAACCTATCCAAACCAATCACATTAGGCCTACTAGGGCATTTAACACTTTTTTTTTTTGTAATTATTTGAAATTGAATTTTTATGATTACTATTTATTTCATTAGTCAACCAAAATGTTGACTTTTGCATTGGCAATAGGTAAATTAGTTTAAATACCATCAACATACCACATTTTGCATTTTAAACTTGTTGGTATTGGTTGCCAATACCATCTCTAAGCTTAAAGTTAATTGAGCAGAATTTTCAGTTTTGATACCTTATCTTTACTATTCTATTAGTCATTTTTGAAGTGGGAATTTGGCAAAATGATCAACATGAAAGTTGTTCCTTATTTTGTCTAGTTGAATTTCCTTTTTTGAATCACTCCATTTGGAGTTTTTTAGCTCAAGTTATGGTCCAAAAACCACAACTGGCCAGATTGGAATTTTTCTAGACTGACCATATCTATAGTGCAGTGAATAGTGATTGCAACTCCCTTTTTGGATAGGTTTTGGTCATAATTTGGGGTAGGTTTCTTCATGAAAGTTGTTGGTATATATCTTAGCTTGTTGGTGGTAAAATTTCAGGTCAATTGGACCATTCTACACTGAGTTATGGCCAAATGACCAAACACTGTTCATTTGGTCATTCTGCAGAAACAGATTGCAGGTCACCTGGATTGGGGCAAGCTTTTGGTCCACTTGGTTTGGTCTTATGGGCATGGTTTCTTCACCAAAGTTGTGCCATTATGTGTCTAGTTTCATATCCAATTAGAAAAACACCAATTGAACCTTTACAATTCAAGTTATGGCTGCCCAAACCTGCTGGACTCATGTCTAATTCTGCAGGTCACCTAGGGCAGCCACACTAAACCTAAATCCCATCCCTCAACACACTTCATTTTTGGTTTAAACAGAACTAAATGTTCACTAATTGACCATTAATATCCATTTTTATCATCACATGGTCAAAGTCCCATTTTTCCACTCCAAACCCTAACTCAACATTTCAAGCCATGCACTAGGATTGCATTTCATCAATTCACATAAAAGAGACATATTGTGGGCAGCCATACTACCCTCTGTAACTTCATTAAAATCATCACAATATTGCCCAACCAAGGCTGCCAAAACTTAGGGTTTACATACAAATGGTACTCCATCAATTTCCTTATCATTTGCACTCATTCATAATTGTTAAACATGAATTTAAAGTGAAATTTAAGTTTAAGTCACTAACCTCTATGGAGTGAGATTTTTCCCACTTGCTAAAACTCTTCTTTTCTTATTCTTTTTGCTCCCAAAAGAATCTCCAAGGTGTAAGAAGATTTTTTTGTGTTGCTAGATTAGGGTTTTGTTGAGTAAAAGTGAGAGAAAGCAAGCTTTAAAAGCTTGATAATGGTGAGAATGGGAGAGGGTTCACGGCAAGGAAGAAGAAAGGGAGAGAGGGATCTATTTTTTTGTTCATTTTCAGGCCATTTTGTCTCTTTAAGATAAGTTATGCCATGTGTCAGCATGTAATTGGGTGAAGGCACACTAATGACATCATGTGATGTCATAAATTCCCATTTAATTCATATTTTTTTTCTTTTCTTTTCTACTCATTTTCAATTCAATTTTTAGTAATATTTATTCACATTTTATGTCATAATAATTATTTACTTAACTGGACAAGTCGGCCAAAAATCATCTCTGAAGACGAAATGACTCAAATGCCCTCTGTTTGGCTTAACGGGCCAAAATTGTCTGTACAGATTGAAAAATTTTTCTAAATATTTTCTTGGCATTCTAATGCCATAGGAACCTCAATGACCCTTCTCTGGAGTCCCAAAAATTATTTTATGAATTTTTCCCTGGGTCTAGGGCTTCTAGTTGCGAGAACCGCAACTTCCCACTAGGTTACCCATCGCTAGGGCACTAGCTCATTTAACTTGATTGTATTTTATTTCTAAAATTTTTCCTAAATTTGTCTTATTAATATTTGAGTTAATTATGGTTCCTCACTTTAGTTTAAATATTTTTCTGGACGTTCTAGCTGTCCGGACCGACACTGGTCACCAGAACAGTAGAATGTACGGAGTTGCTACAAAGAGGGTGTTACACTAATTGGGAATGAAACTAGACACAAAATGGCACATTTTTCATTTAGGAATCATGCCCAAAAAGTGACTAAAACCTAGTGAACAAATTGACCAAATTCGAAATTTGGTATGCTGCCCTGTACAAAAATGACCAAATGACCATAACTTGGGCTAGGCAGGTCTAAATGACCTGAAATTTTACTAGTGGAAAGCTGAGATATAGACCTAAAACTTTTATGAAGAACACAAATCTAAATTATGCCCTTAACCAAGTCATTTAGTCACCCAAAATTGGTGACCTAAAACTACTAGAACCCAGAAATTTGCCCAGAAATCTGGGTTAGGCCAATCCGGCAGCCATGATTCAAATAACTATAACTTGAGTTACAAAACTCCAAATGGAGTGATTCGAAAAGAGAAATAAAGTTAAGATAATAAGAAACAATTTATATGAAGAAAATTTTCCCAAATTTTAATATCAACATGACCAATGGAATAGTGCAAAATAGGTTACTAAAACTGAAAATTTGAAAGTTTGCCTAAAAGACTTAAATTTTGAGAAAATGTCTAAAACCAACAAGTTAGGTGACGAAATGTGGTATGTGGGTATAATTGGATTTCCCATACCTATTAAGCATAAGAAAGTCAATATTTTGATTTGAATAGTATCATGAATAGTAACTCCGTAATGAAAATTTCTAAGAACGTTAGTTTAAGCATATTTGGGCTAGAATTAAGTATTTATGAATTAATTGTTGGATTTATTATGAGATAAAATACTGAAACACTATAAATTGCGTGTTTCAGCTGAAAGAGACTTGGAAAATGATAGGGCAAACTGAGTCAAGGCCTAGAGGTGACTCACATCAGGTTGTGCACAAAAATTTATAAATTATAGTTTTCAAAATGAAAATTGATTTGTTATACATTGTGAATGTGCTTTATTCATTATGAATTTCGAGAATGTTGTGTTGCCTATTTTACAATGGAAATTTGAAATGAAAATTATTTATTGATTTGTATGAAATATTTGAACAACATGGTTTTGAATTTGGTTATGGCCTTGGAAATTTTATTTAAGAATTTGTGTGTTGCCTACTTTGGAAATGGAGATTTGAAATGAAGTTTGTTTAATTGTTGTATCAATTATAATTGAACATCATAGTTTTAAATTGTTTTGATTCACACTTGGCATGGCAGTCCCTTATTATGTTCCTCCTCCATTTATGGGGTGAGTTTGACTATATACCTCCCTCTTTGGCTTCCCAGTCAGGAGGTGAGTTTGGATGAGTACTTATTAGCTAGCTAGCCACCTCCCTCATTGATTTCGATTAGTGGGGCGAGTTTGCCTTGTCGTGGTGTATAACATGGCATGTTCGGAAATTTTGTGTCATGGCCTAAGTTGTGTTATTGATTGGCAACACTATATTTATTAAATTGTTTGATCAATGTTGTGTTATATTAAGCTTTGAAAATTATGATTTGTTATAAATGTGATTTGAAAAGTTGAGAAATTTGATTATGAGATTTTTGAAATATAAGTTGTTCATAAATGTTTTATATTTGGCATTTTATATTTATTATGCACCACTGAGTATTTTTATACTCAGCGATAGCTTTAACTTGCTGTCGCAGATAGAGAAAAGGACATAGTAGTAGAGTGAGCTGCTACAGTCAGAGGGGAGCTCAGTTGAAGAATTTTTGTACGGGTATTTGTCTATACCCTAGTAGTTTAGTTTGATGTAAATATGGTAGTATGCATATGTATCTCTGTAATTTGAGCAGTTGTACAGATAAAATTGTAATAATATTATTTCGGATTTTCTTTCTGTATATTAAGATTGTGTACGTAAAAATTAATTTTAATGCCACGTTTATGAATGGAATTATTTTAATAATATTTTGAAAAGTGAATTTTGATTTAAATTGTGGTTGACTGTATTATTGGGATATTATTGGAGATTGAGGCTGTGAAATGAAATTATTTGGAAGTGTTTTTTTTCAGGCCTTTGAAGAACTGTTTTCTCCAAATACAGACGGCACTCTACAGAAATTTTTATAAAATTTATGGAAAAATAAATATGGACGAAAATCTTAACTAGTTTTCAAACTTCAATTAAATATTTTTAATTTCTACCAAATGCTCACCACTTTCAAAATGTAAGAAAATTGTTTTAAAATCCCTTGTAGGGTACTTAATGAGTTATCGGTAGGTGAAGTTCGGTAGTTCATTAGGTATTCTACGGGATCATGACATGTATTAATTAAATAGGTTTGGTTTGCAATTAGTTTGCAAAGTCCTTAGCATGGCTTGAAACCAAATCTAGGTTAATGGATGTATAGTATAAGTTAAATTTATATTTAAAGTATTTAAATATGAATTTAATTATGAGAAATTAATTAATCAATTTATATTTGATATAAATTGATTAGAAGTAGAGAAATAATTATTTTGGGTTGAGAACTCAAAATTAAGACACAAGGGTAATTTGGTCATTTCACAGGATGACATGTGGCACCATGAGATGGTGACACATGGCACTACACATAAGCTTGCCATTTGTCTTTTAATCATGTAAGATGATCAAAGTCAAGATTAAATCTAAGTTTGACACTTGGCACAATGTGATTGAGTCAATTAAACTAAGAGCCAATCAGAAGATGACATGTGGCAAGGGTTTTAAGTGATGACCTAGCTATATAAGGGAAAGGATGAAAGAATAAAAATGCAATCTAATTTTCTCAAAGAGGGGCCACCACCCTTATCTTCTTCTTCATCTCTTCTTCTTCATCTCTCATCAATTCAAAGAGAATTGCCAACAATCTCTTGAATTAAAATTGCTAGAAATCGTTTCTAGTGTGCTATATACATCTATAACATCTCTAAAGGCAAGACCTTAATTTCTAATTAATTGGAAAGGCTTGAGAAGCTATTCAAGGAGCTGCCATTGGTGATCTTGGTGTGGACAAGCTAGAGGGACAACATCTGGGCTCCTAGGTGCTTCACAAGGGTACCAAACACAACTACAGTGCATCAAAAGGTTAGTGCACATCTTCTTGATTTAATCTAGGGTTCTAATGAATTAATCTGTTAATTATAAAAATCTTAAATGGCAAACATAAATCCAAATACATATTAAAAGAGTTTTAATATGAAATTGAATATTGAAATCAATAGGTAAAAATTAAATCTTGCATGATGCATGAGACCCTAGAAGAAAATTTTTGAATTCAATGTTCTAATCTAATAATTTTTTATGCTTCCGCTCCTTCAGGTGGTGAGTACTTAGGTACTGAATTTGATGAATTCCTTCAGGAACAGGGTATTGTTTCTCAGTTGACCCCTCTTGGTACACAACAGTTGAATGGTGTGTCAGAAAGGAGAAACCGTACTTTGTTAGACATGGTATGTAGTATGATGAGCGTCACTAATTTTCTTATTTCCTTATGGGGATATGCATTAGAGACTGCATTGTACATTCTTAACAGGGTTCCAACTAAATCAGTTTCTTTCACACCATATGAGATATGGCATGGAAGACAACCATTCCTTCAACATGTTAAGGTATGGGGTTGTCTAGCTTTTATCAAAAGGCTAAAAACTGATAAATTGGAAACCAAGTCCGAAAAAGGTAGGTATGTTGGATATCCAAAAGATAGTTTTGGATATTATTTCTATCTTCCTCAATCATAAAAGTTTGTGATTAGTAGGGATGCAATTTTCTTGGAGAAAGAGTTTCTTCAAGAAGGTGGGAAAGGAAGGAAGATAGAATTCAAATTAGAGAATTCCACAGGTGACCAACAACCTACACCCATGAATGTTGATCTAGTGGGAGAGCTTATACCTATAAATGATTCATCCATAACACCGGCTCTTTGCAAATCTAGTAGAATATCTCATCCATTAGAGAGATATGGATTTCTTCATGAAAATGAACAAGAGTTGTTTATTCATGAAGAAGTTGATCATGGAGATGATCTTACTAGTTATGAAGAAGCTATATTAGATATAGATTCTTCAAAATGGCTAGAAGCCATGAAATCTGAAATGGATTCCATGCATGAGAACTAAGTCTGGGATCTTGTAGACTCACATGAGGGTATTGTACCCATAAGATGTAAATGGGTTTTCAAGAGAAAGATTGGTCCTGATGGGAAGGTAGAAACTTTCAAAGCTAGACTTGTAGCGAAAGGGTTTCGCCAAAGGGAAGGAATTTACTATGAAGAAACATTTTCTCCCGTAGCCATGCTTAAATACATAAGGATTCTTCTAGCTATTGCAGCATACTATGATTATGATATTTACCAAATGGATGTCAAAACCGCCTTTCTCAATGATTTTATTGAGGCAGACATATACATGGAACAACCCAAGGGTTTTAAATCCAAGGAAGGTTCCAAAGTGTGCAAGCTTAAGAGATCCATTTATGGTTTTAAGCAAGCTTCTAGAAGCTGGAATAAACATTTTGATGAATTTGTTAAATCTTTCGGTTTTATTCAAAACTTTGATGAGCCATGTGTGTATAAGAAGACTAGTGGGAGTATGACTACCTTTCTAGTGTTATATGTGGATGATATATTATTAATTGGCAATGATATTGGTATGCTTACATCTATAAAGACCTGGTTGTCAAGTACTTTCTCTATGAAAGGCCTTGGGGAAGCTACCTATATTTTGGGAATTTGGATCTATAGAGATAGACCAAAAAGAATAATAGGTTTATCCAAAAGGCTTTACTTGGGAAAAGTGTTGAAGAGGTCCAACATGCTTAATTCCAAGAGGGGATTGTTACCAGTTAGGCATGGAATTCACCTTTCTAAGGAACAGTTGTAACAACCCTTACCCGATCTACAGTGTAGTTGAGCAAGAAATGCTACATTTGGTCTCGGAGCACGTTATCTTATCTTATTCTATTCATTATTAATTACAATTCCATTTATTAATTAACTCATAAGATTTAAATGGAGAAACTAAAAGAGTTTCTCCTGTTTTATTAATATTTGACTTGTTAAAATAATTACTTGTTTCAAATAATTTCATATCAAATCTCATATTTCCATAATCATCTCATAATTTCAAGAATCATAATCTCATTCATATCAGAATTTTTTTCCAAATATTTTCTCATATTGATCCATATCAAATTCAAGCTCATTTTGTCACACCCTACTTCTCGTAAGATGTAACATGCTCCCATGGTACACCTAATGAATTATGGTACTTCGCCTACCGATAACCCATTAAATATACTACAAGGGATTTTAAAATAATTTTCGTTCATTTTTAAATTGGTGGGTAAAATTTTTTCTCAGATTTTAAAAACCTTTATTTAATGTCCAAACATAAATCAAATTTTTAGATATTTAAAATCTCCGTAATTTTTACAAAAATTTCGACAGAGTGCCGTCTGTATTTTAAGAAAACAGTTCTTCAAAACCTAAAAATAAAGACACTCCCAATATATTTCTCAATCACAACTTCATTAATCAATTTCATGTCACAAATCAGCACAAGCAACTCAATACACAGTTTAAATTAAATCAAACATTAAAACCTCTCATTAAGGTAACAAAATTAATATTTACATTCATGGGATTATAAAAAATTTAGTAGTGCAAAACTTTATAAATACATAAAATCTCAAGATAACCTTATAATAATTTGTATTTCATTACAATCCAAAAATTTATTATAAAAGAGTTGGTACAACTGCTCAAAGTAAATTTCATATATATAATTACAGAATTACATTAAAATCTAAAATACAAGGGTATACCTATGATATACCCGAAGATAGTCTCACTATGCCTTTCAGTAATCTTACTCAGCTGCTTTATATTTTCTTTCACCTGCGACAGCATACAAAGCTATCGCTGAGTGGTGAACTCAGTGGTGCACAAACTAATAATTTAAAACTTAATACAAGTTATGCTTGACAAATCATAACAAATAAAAATTTAAAATTTCTAAATTCTTCAAAATTCATAACATTCAGAAATCAATATTTCTATTCATGCAAATCATTCATTTGAATAAAATTTTGATTAAATAGTAACTATTTATCTACATTTCTTTTAAATCCCGAAACAATACAAAAATATTTTGAATCACTGATAAATTATTTATTTCAACCACAATTTATCAAACTATGCATAATTTAAAGGGTGTTGCCAACAATTCACACAGTTGAACCCATGACCCAAAATTAAAATAGATGCCGTGTTGTACACCACGACATTTCACACTCTCCCAATAACTGAGGCTAAAAGGGAGGAATAAAGACTAGCTAGTATAAGGGCATAATTTGGGTTTGTGTTCTTCATGAAAGTTTTAGGTCTATATCTTAGCTATCCACTGATAAAATTTCAGGTCATTTAGACCTACCTAGCCCAAGTTATGGCCAAATGAACAAACACTGTTCATTTGGTCATTTTGTACAGGTCAGATTGCATAAATCCGGATTTGGTCAATTTGTTCACTGGGTTTTGGTAACTTTTTGGGCATGATTCCTAAATGAAAATTGTGTCATTTTGTGTCTTTTTTCATTTCCAATTAGCCTCACACCAATTGGGCTTGTAAATTTTCAGTTTTGGTCCCTTAAAGGGACCTTGGTCTTACTGCCTGCAGCATGGCCATTTTCAGTCCGAATTTAAACTCACTTCTAACACTTCCAACACATCTCAATTGGTCACAAATGACCATTTTTCATTTCAAACAAGGTTAAACACACCATTTGGCCATTTCTCCAAATTTTTTCTCCCAAACCCTAGGTCCAAAACCCTAACTCATAAAATTCAAACCTAATACATTCTAAACATCTATCCATAGTTTACGTACTTAATTCAACTTAAGCAACCATTCAAATACATCAAATTCATTCATTCTCAAACCCTAACCTACTGCTGGCCAAATTTCTATTTGGTCCACCATGCTTGATTTTGTTTAATTTTTCCTCAATTTCTAGATTAACTCATGCAGATAAACATAATTCTAAAGAAAAATCTAGTGGTTAATTACTAACCTTTATGCAGAATTTTTTACCTCTCCAAAATTCTTCCTTTCTTCTTCTTTTTGTTGTTAAACTCCTTATCAAGGTTTAACTACAAGATTTAATTAAGAAATCTACAAGTTTTATGGATGATTTTTGGGTTAAGGAAGCTTTGAAAGTGTGCTTCAATGGTGGAAGAAGAAAAAATGAGAGAGAGATAAAAGAGAGATGAGAGGTGACGGAAAATGAAAGAAGAAACTAATTTTTTTTCTTTTTATTTTGTTTTTTAATTATTAAGATTTATCTCCAAATTTTCAATTATTTAAATATTAGGTTTATTGCATCATGCATGATGTAATAACCTTTTTCAACCTTTTTTTTTCTTTTTCTTTTTTTTTTTCATTTATTTTTCCTTAATTCTTTAATTTAATTCTTGATCTCGAAATTTCCTTTTCTCCGATTTTATTTGACAGTTAGGTCAGGAGTCAGCTCTTGTGGTCAATTGACCAAATTGCCCCTCATCGGTCTGATCCGGTTTGTAAGTTATTTGATATTTCTTCCAGATCTCTGACCTAATTATTTGACCTGCTTAACAATTCTTTTCGTGATTTTCTCTTTTCCACTGTGTTCGTAATAGTCCTAAGGACCGCGGCATCACATTTTACTGTTCGAAATTTGAGTTTAAATTGACTTCGCAGTCCTTCCCGAGAAGGTCACCCATCACTGTGACTCTCAGCTCGTTTAACTTCTTATGTTCTGTTTTTCTTATTTATACTTAACTAATTGGCAATTACTAATTAATTGTGTTTAGGGCTTATCTAGTTATCTTAAGTATGGTTCTAATCCCCTCAGTTGTCCGGACCGACACCGGTCACCGGAATAGTGAAATATACCAGGCTATATAAATAGGGGTGTTACAATTCTCCCCCCCTTAAAATAATTTTGTCCTCGAAATTTTACCTGGTATCAGTCTCTGAACAGTTGTGGGTGTTGTCTCCTCATGTCCTATTCCCGCTCCTAAGTAGCTTCCTGGCCTGAATGATGGTTCCTTAGCACTTTAACCAATACTATTTACTCATCAATTGCTCACCTCGTGTGCCAAGTTTCTTATGAGCTTCTGTCATAAGTTAGATTCAAATTCATTTCAATTTTAGAGGTAAGCAAATTTGTGTGCTAGTGGATCCACTCTTTCTAAGAACTCGTATGATCCTATGGGTGAAAACTTAGTTTTACTCTTTTCTTATCAAATCTCTTGATCATTTGATGCAACCTTCAATTTAGTTTAGAATATTTTAGTCTTTTCTTACTGTTGTTTTAGCAATTATTTTCCTTTGTAGTTTTTTTTTTTAATGACCTTGTTGGTCATATATGAATTGCTTATCTCTTTCTTGACCATAGGTTCATAACCATTATCTTACCATCTCCATTTATGACCAAGGCCTATGTGCTATTTGGCACTATCTTATTTGCTTTTGTTTAACTTATTTCCTTCTTGATAAAATAGTTCGGGATATCGTTATGCATCTTAAGTAGGTTGTTTGCCCTGGTGGCAATTCCTTATTTAGTGTTTTTCTCATTTCTTACTATTCTATTTGTTTTTTTTTATTAGCTTAACTTTAATTATTTTATTCCTCAATCTAATCTTCTTCCTTAACTTGACTGTCGAGTCGTAATTTAGCACCTCTTATTGTCCCTAATAAATCCACTATACTTTCAATATTACTTTGATTTGGTCCTCTGACCATTCTAGCCAACACTATAACTAATATTCATAACGTTTCTTTATTACATTTGCACTAACTATTCTAATTTTTTACTTCCACAACTCTTTTATCTATCATTATTCTATAGTTTATTTTTCGCTAGTTTACGATCATTACCCTTTCTTTCTTTTTTTTTTATTTATTTTTCCTTAATTCTTTAATTTAATTCTTGATCTCAAAATTTTCTTTTCTCCGATTTTATTTGACAGTTAGGTCAGGAGTCAGCTCTCGGGGTCAATTGACCAAATTGCCCCTCGTCGGCCTGATTCGGTTTGTAAGTTATTTGATATTTCTTTCGGATCCCTGACCTAATTATTTGACCTGCTTAACAATTCTTTTTCATGATTTTCTCTTTTCCACTGTGTTCGTAACAGTCCTAAGGACCACGGCGTCACATTTTACGGTTCGAAATTTGAGTTTAAATCGACTTCGCAGTCCTTCCCGAGAAGGTCACCCATCTCTGTGACTCTCGGCTCATTTAACTTCTTATGTTCTATTTTTCTTATTTATACTTAACTAATTGACAATTACTAATTATTTGTGTTCAGGGCTTATCTAGTTGTCTTAAGTATGGTTCTAATCTCCTCAGTTGTCCGGACCGACACCGATCACCGGAATAGTGAAATATACCAGGCTATACAAATAGGGGTGTTACACATTTCATCCATGAAATTTATCAAATCCATTAATTTACATAATGTACAAGTTATTATACAAATCCATAATTTACATTACAAACTTAATGATTAATTACAATGTATAAAATATACACTAATATGGCTCAGTGGGCCCTACCAAAATGCACTGCTGAGAGGAGGTGACACAACACAACACCACTACAGATCTGGTCTCCAAATCCCAGTCCGATGTCCACTGGGCTTTATCTTTAGCACCAAGGCGAGGGAAAAATCCATCGCGCTAAGCATATTGCTTAGTGGTGCAATAATAAAATAAAAATTAAATTGAACTCAACAATAAAATAGTTAATTTAGGTTGCAGTTTCATGAGAGATGCATTTCCAATTGTTTTAGTTGAGACCTTTTCCATTCATTTATTTAATATCAAACTTCTTAACTCTTTTCAATGCCCAAGTAACCTACAACAAATTGACTAGACTGAATATGCGGGTTTAACTAGCTGGACACATCTGTGCCTCAGGCTGTTGTACCATGGGATACATAATGTCAACTAGGTATGCAACAGAATGGCTAAAGAGCCATAATAGCAACAGAATGGCTAAAGAGCCATAATAGCAACAGAATGGTTTAAAACCATAATCAGGCTTAAAGCCATATATAACAGAATGCAACAGAATGGCTAGAAGATATAATCAACAGAATGGCTTAAAAGCCATATGCAGTATTGCTAAACTCATCCCTTATTGGCATGCCAATCTATCCAACCCATATACAATGTTTAGGCATACAAGGGCAACTAGTATCATTAAGTATTCACAATTCTTATTATTTCATTTCATGTACTATTTATTATTCATAGCATTGTCATTCCATTTATGATGGGAACATAAGTCCCAATTACATATTCATATGATTTTTGTGTTCATCAATCCATTTTTGTTAAGTACAAGTCACATTCCAAGTCATTTTATGAAGATTTCATGAATTACAGAATTTATGCTTTAAATTCCCCTAGCAATTTGGCCAAGATGTAGAATCCTTTTGGCCATACTTCCTTCATGGAAGTTGTTCTTTATTGTCTTAACTTTAATTTTCTTTTTGAATCAATCAATTTGAAGTTTTGTATCTCTAGGTATGGTCAAATTATCAAATACTATTCCAGAGCACTGAACCCTGCAAGTCTACTATTGTCAAGATTTTTACCAAATTTTATATCCTATAGCCGAGCATCTTAGGCTCAGACTTTGATTCAGATCCCTGAAACAAAGTTTTAGACCCTTGTCTTAGGTTTTCAAATGAATTTGATTCACTTCAATTGGAGTTCTCTAGAAGAAGTTATGACCTGTTAATTATCTGGAGGTCATAAGGCAATTGTGCTGGATTATAGGAATTCCAACATTGTCATTTCTAAATTGTTCTAACAATTTTCCTAAGTTGCCTAAAGATCTGGGTTTTGGTCAAAACACAAAAATTGTAGTTCTATGTCTTATGATAATTTTGGCTTTTAAATTACTGCATTTATAGTTTTGTAGCTTAAGTTATGGCATTTTTTCCAAAACTGGTTGGATACCTAAATGTTTAAGATTTTCAGATTTGGTCCAGGATCAGGGCAGATTTGCTGGACCAAGTTTGCCTAGCAATTTAATTGAGTTAGGTTCATAATTTGGCTTTAAGTTCTTCATATGAATGTTCTCCTATATCTCAGGTTTCCATAGGTTCAAGAATCAGGTCAATTGGAGTTTCCTATAGTGAGTTATGCTCTTTTTACCAAATATTGTTCATATGTTCATTTTTCAAGTCCAGAATGTGCCATTCCGGATTTAAGCCTAATTTAGGTTGACGTATGGTCATTTTCTAAGCAACCTATCTTCATGACATTTTTAGTATTATATCTTAGGTTTCATCTTCAATTGGCCTCACACCAATTAGAGCTATATAGCTTTACTTATAGCCATTCAAACACACTGGACACAAGTGTCCAAAATTCCAACACATTGACCAAACTTCCAATTCATTAATTCCACTCATCAACCAACTTCAATTTTCAATCATTCCACATCAATTGGTCAATATTTGACCTCAAAAATATCAATTACACTTCATGGCATCAAAACCCTAATTCTCCCAAAACCCTAATTCCACAATTCACAATTTCATGTAACTCATGCAAACTCAACATATCATTCATGCTTATAACTTCACCTAAGCTAGAATTGATTATCAAATCCATCAAACACATCAAAGCCCTCATTCCACATAGGTTGGCCTAAATTCAAGACTACTTATTCATGCATCATTTTCTTCATTTATCATGTTAACTTCATGAATTTAACAGGAAATCAAGTTGAATTTGCACTTACCTCACTTAGATGAATTTCCAAGCTTGCCACTTCAAATTCTCTTCTTCTTTTTGCTTCCAATCTCTTAATCAAGATCTAATAGCAAGTTTTAATATTTGGGGCTATGGAAAATATGGAAAAGAACTAAGGATTTAGAGCTTGGGAAGGTTTAATAATGGCAGAAGGAAAGGAGCATGGTGGCTGGCCAAAGGAAGGAACAAGAGAAGAAGATAAACTTTCATTAATTAAATTTCTCTTCTTGTTATATTATCTCATATATATATATAAGTTTAATTATTAATTATAATTTTTATAATTATAACAATTCCATTAATTCCATTCATGTCCCCCTTTTAAATTTTCATACACACTTCACATTTTTAATTCATTTTCAATGTTTTAATCTCACACATTTTAATGCACAATTAGGTCAAAAGTTAACTCTAGGAGTGAATTAACCAAAATGTCCCTCATCGGGTTATAGTTAATGTAACTCCCCTCACTCGTCTACAGTGTAGCCGAGCAAGGAATGCACATTAGGTGCCGGAGCACCCTATCTTATGCTGTCCTATTCATTGTAATTTTAAACTTCATTTAAAACATGTGGAGATTTTTTTTTTATCACAAATTATTCCTGTGGATACTTGGGCAGAGCCTCCTCTGTTTTATTAGCATCTGGCGAGTTCAACTATTCACCTGTTAAAAACCATTTCATATCCATTTATCTAGTCATATAACATGTCATTCATTTTCTCATATAATAAATAATTCATAAGAAAATTCATATACAGAAATTCACATCTTTATTTACAATCTCAAAAACATAATTAAAATTTATTTACATCACAACTATAATTACATAATGTTCCTATATAATGAACAAAAATACTAGTCTATGCATGGGCCCTACCAAAATAAACATTGATGAGGTGAACTCTGAACTATAGCAGATTAGGTCAACAGTAGTCAGAACACTACTGTGGTGGCTGCTGCTATGGCGGCTGCTGTGCTTGGTCTCCAGTACCTACACGATGGAAAAATCCAACGTGCTAAGCTAATAGCTTAGTGGTGCATAATTTTAAAGAAAATCAACTAAATAATTCAAATAATAACTCTATGTATAATTTTGCAATTCTAGGTCAATTGCATATTTTATTGCACTTTGGGAATAATTTACTTATCAGGATCTTATCTGTGCATATAGTTTATTTTTAGTCTCCTTAAACTCATATCAGTG
The DNA here is from genome assembly GCF_030052815.1 of Hevea brasiliensis. Classification (NCBI taxonomy): domain Eukaryota; kingdom Viridiplantae; phylum Streptophyta; class Magnoliopsida; order Malpighiales; family Euphorbiaceae; genus Hevea; species Hevea brasiliensis. The sequence continues at coordinate 24,432,108 of NC_079497.1, read as the reverse complement.
AAATTGTCATCAATTCTAAGACATTTATAAATTTTCTTCACTTTGGGAACAGTTAGATTTAACATTATCTTTTCTTTTCATTTCTTATATAGTCTAAGTCATTTATGACTTTTCTGTACTTTGGAACTAAATTAATTATCAGTATCTTATCCATTCATTGGTTTCATTCTCAGTATTTTAAAATTATATCAATGCTCAAGTAACCTATAACAGACTATAATGCTAGATACACAGGAGTATATGTTAGTCGTATGCCCTAGAGCATATCATTTAGTATGTATCTTGTACATATTTTATTAATAAAAAGCAATTTCACTTTTCTATTTATATAATATATTTATGTATAATAGAAAAGGCCTATTGATATTTTGTTAGAAATTTTATTCTTAAGTTATTAAGAATATGAGTGACAGTATTTTTAGCACAAAATATCATAAATTAGTTCACAATTGAGGATACTTCACAATAAGGACATGACTTATCTAGAAAGATTGTAATCATGTTTGTTCCCAAGGTATTTATATGAGATATAAATAAGATGGAATGATGAGTTTCATACCATATAACAAACATGATAGGTACTTATACATGATAAGTAGGCTGAACCAATGATGCATATGACAAGCATATGGAGTTTACTCTTGTCAATACATTGTCATATATCATATCAGTGCATATAATCTTTAGACCTGAGATAACACAGTTATCTTGTATATAGGTGGTTTGAGTTTGATACTGCTTTCATACTTGTACTATGTATGGGTATATGGGTATGTGTTGGCTCCTACTAGTTATATATGGAGGTAGGTGTTGATCAAGATGGAATCTGTTATCCTAAGTAAATAGGGCTAAAATCCTATGTTCATTTAATTGTTCTTAATGTTTCAAGTTCCTAGCCAGGACAGACAGATTTAGTCAGAAAAGAGTTTTTGACAAGAAAATCTAATTAATCAAGAACTAGAATTAAAAGAGAACATAATATTCATAGCAAATGGGGTTTGACATAAACCATGACTCCAGCTCAAATTGGGATTTTATAACAGATAGATTCTAGTGCATGGTAACATATGTTTAAAGGTTCATTTAAGGTATTCCTTATTACTGATTGGTTGGCCATAGCATGCTATGCTAGGTGTCAACCATGGTCTATGAGATGCCTAAAATGATTTAGAGAAATCATTTATGGTAAGAAAGAGTTTTGATAATATTAAGAGTTAATATCATATTTCATTGCCAATTGGTGATGAGCCTAGTAAGTCACATACATACACAAGTTAATCACTAAGTAAAATGTGATTTAATTGATTAATTAAAGAGTTTAATTGATTAATTAAATAGGTTTAGTTTGCAGTAAGATTGCAAGGTCCCTAGCATGGCTTAAAACCAAATCTAGGTTATTAGATGTATAGTATAAGTTAAATTTATATTTAAAGTGTTTAAATATAAATTTAATTATGAGAAATTAATTAATTTATTTATATTTAATATAAATTGATTTGAAGAGAAGAAATAATGATTTTGGGTTGAGAACTCAAAATTAAAATAAAAGGGTAATTTGGTCATTTCACAGGGCGACAGGTGGCACCATGAGATGGTGACACATGGCACCATATTAGCTTGCCATTTGTCTTCCTATCATGTAAGATGATCAAAGTCAAGATTAAGTCTAGCTTTGACACTTGGCTTAATGTGATTAGGTCAATTAAAAATAAGATGCAATGTGGTGATGACATGTGGCAAGGGTTTAAGTGATGACCTAATTATAAAAGGGAAAAGAAAGAAAAATAAAACACTTTTCTTCCTTATCTCAAAGGTGTTGCCACTTTTAGAGCTCTTTCTCCTCTTCATCTTTTCTCATCAATTCAAAGAGAATTGCCCAAATTTCTTTGAATTAAAATTGCTAGAAATTATTTCTAGTGTCCTATACACATCTACAACCTCTCTAAAGGCAAAAACCCAATTTATAATTGGTTGGCAAGCCTTGAGAAGCAAGATTGGGGGCTGCCCATTGGTGATCTTGGTGTGGACAAGCTAGAGGGACAATATTTGGGGTCCTAGGTGCTTCCTAAAGGTGACAATTATATCACTAGTGCATTAAAAAGTTAGTGCACATATTCTTCTTTCAAACTAGGGTTCAATTGAATTAATTTGTTAATTCAAAAATCTTAAATGGCAAACATATATCCTAATACATATTAAAAGTGTTTTAATATGCAATTGAGCATTGAAATTAGTTAGGCACATAATGGATGTGGCATGGTGCATGAAACCCTAAAAGAAATTTTTGAAATTCAATACTCTAATCTAACCATTTACATGCTTCCACTCGTTCAGTATACTGGTTAGACAGCTGTATGTCTATCTAGTATACATCTGTCATGTCAGGCACAAGGCCAGTGGGCAGGCTGTTGAAGCTAGAAATACAATTATGCATAATAGCATCTGTCATGTCAGGCACAAGGCCAGCAGGCAGGCATAAAACTGGTAGATCAATGATTATCCATGTAGGCTTATTCATGTCAGCTAATTCATGTAGGCCTATCTATGTAGGCTTATTCATGTAGGCCTATCTTGTTAGTAGTATGCCCTAGAGCATATCATTTTGTATGTATCTTGTACATATCTTATTAATAAAAGGCAATTTCACTTTTTCGTTTACATAATATATTTATGTGTAATAGAAAAGGTCCATTGATGTTTTGTTAGAAATTCTATTCTTAAGTTGTTAAGAATATGAGTGACAGTAATTCTAGCACAAAGTATCATAAATTGGTTCACAATCGAGGATACTTCACAAAGGACATGACTTATCCAGAAAGATTGTAATCATGTTTATTCCCAAGGTATTTATATGAAATATAAGTAAGATGGAGTGGTGAGTCTCATGCCACATAACAAATATGATAGGCACATATACATGATAAGTAGGCCAAACCAGTGACGCTTATGACAAGCATAAGGAGTTTACTCTTGTCAATGCATTGTCATATATCATATCATTGCATATAATCTTTAGACCTAAGATAACACAATTATCTTGTATATAGGTAGTTTGAGTTTGATACTGTTTTCATACTTGTACTGTGTTTGGGTATATGGGCATGTGTTGGCTCCTACTAGTTATATATGGAGACAGGTGTTGATTAAGATGGAATCCGTTACCCTAAGTAAATAGGAATAAAATCCTATGTTCATTTAATTATTCTTGATGTTTCAAGTTCTTGGCTAGGACAGATAGATTTAGTCAGCAAAGAGTTTCTGACAAGAAAATCTAATTAATCAAGAACTGGAATTAAAAGAGAACATAATATTCATAGCAAATGGGGTTTGACATTAACCATGACTCCAGCTCGAATTGGGATTTTATAACGGAGAGATTCTAGTGCATGGTAACATATGATTAAAGGTTCATTTCAGGTATTCCTTATTACTAATTGGGTGGCCATTGCATACTATGCTAGGTGTCAACCATGGTCTATGCGATGTCTAAAATGATTTAGAGAAATTATTTATGGTAAGAAAGAGTTCCAATGATATTAAGAGTTAATATCATTTCTCATTGCCAATAAGTAATGGGCCTAGTAAGTCACACATGTACACAAGCTAATCACTATTTAAAATGTGATTTAATTGATTAATTAAAGAGTTTAAATAATTAATTAAAGAGGTTTGATTTGGAATAAGATTGCAAAGTTCCTAGCATGACTTAAAACCAAATCTAGGTTATTGGATGCGTAGTATAAATTAAATTTATATTTAATTTGATTAAATATGAATTTAATTATGAGAAATTAATTAATAGAGATTAATTAATTAATCAATTTATATTTGATATAAATTGATTTAAAGAGGAGAAATTATAATTTTGGGTTGAGAACTCAAATTAAAAATTAAGGGCAAATTGGTCTTTTCACATGGTGACATGTGGCACTATGAGATGGTGACACATGGCACCATATGATCTTGCCACTTGTCTTCCCATGATGGAAGACCACATGTCATGATTTAAATGGAGCTTGACACTTGGCTTCATATGATTAAATCAAATAATAATAAGATGGGATCTTGTGATGACATGTTGCAAGGGAGTAAGTTAGGGTTTCACCTAAGTATATAAAGAAAAGTTATAAAGAAAAAACACACTCCTCTCTCTTTTCTCTTAAGTTGGACTGCAACTTTGTCTTTCCCTCTCCTCTTCAATTTCTCAATTGATTTAAAGGAAAAACTATGATTTCCTTTTGAATTAAAATTATTTGAAAGTGTTTCCAACACCCAATACATTCATACAACCTTCACAAAGCATAAACCCAATCTTACAATTGGTTGACAAGGCTTGAGAAGCCAATCTAGGGGCTGTCATTGCATCTTTGGTGTGTGTTTGTGGTAGACAAACTAGAGGGACAACATTTGGGGTCCTAAGAACATTCTAAGAGGCTTCAATTGTGCATTAAGAGGTTAGTACCTAAAAATCCCTCTTTTAGTTAGGGTTTAATTGAATTAAATATTAATTCACAATCTTTAATGGCAAATGAAATTTTAATACATGGTAAAATGTGTTTTGGTATGCAATTGGGCATTAGAAACTGATTAGGATCATAAGACACTTGGTATGGTGCATGTAACCTTAGAAATAATTTTTGAAATTCAAGGTTCTAATGTCCTTTATTCACGCTTCCACTCCTTCAATTGGTATCAGAGCCACTATATTTGCTATTAAGATTGTTTATGAGGTTTAATTGTGTGATTGGATTAAATTTGGATTGATTTGAAGCTGGTTTGGGTGCTCACCATAGGCAGTTTGGGCAAGATACACACCCCAAAGGTGTGTTAGATTTTTGGGCTTGGTTTTTGGGCCCATTATGCAATTGTTATATATCTTAAGGCCCATAATTAAGCCCATACCTAATTAAATTATTTAATTAGGAATTTTAATTGCACAATTATTTTTTTTGAAAATTATTTTCAAGGTATTAATTTTGGAAAAGGTTTCTAAATTTAAAATTATTTGATTGAGATTCAAATTTAATTTTGGTTGAATATGTGATATTCAATTTAATTTTTAATATGTATATTTTATTTAATTGATAAATTTTAATATGCATGATAGATGATCATGGATAATAAAAGACCAATGTGATTGGATTTATTTCTTTTATTTTTCTTTGGAATGTAAAATAATTAATTTTATTTTAGTGGCATGTATTATAAATGTTGTAATAATTTAGGTTGTAATTTCATTTATTGAGGACTTTAAAGTCCATATTCTTGTAAACTCGCCTTGGTATGTCAAGGATTATAATATAATTGAATTGCAAGAAGAACAAGGAGGTCAAGAGCATTGGTGGGACCAGTGAAAGGAAATCAAGATCAAGGGTTGATTATTTACTCCTTCAGCAACTCTTGTAAAATGAGTGAATAAAATACACCTGGGAATGTCCTGATTCAATTCTTGGTGACTCAGAATTGAATCCCTTAGAAAGTCCATGATCATACCATATTAAATTTTTTTTTTATCCATGTATGCATGAGATGTTTATGAATATATGCAAGTATATGATATATGCATGCCAATTGGATAATGTGCAAAGTGAGACCATAATAGTAATGAAGTCGACCACAAAATCTTCTAAACAAATGATTAAGTTGGAAATTGTATAATTAAAGTAATTATATCATGGCCCTCCATTGAGGCAATTATTTTAAGAAATTTTAAATACTTGCATGTGATACATTTATTTAAGAGATTTTCTTAAGAATAATTGTTAAGCATAAGATGTTGTAAATATGTAAATAGTTGGTGGCCAATAATAGATGTGCCTAAGGACATTAAAATTATTTGCATGTTTACTGGCTCAATGAGATCAACTTAACTGATGCAAGATAAATCAATAATGGATGTGCTTGAGATTTTGTGCATTAGGGGCTAAATAAATGATTGAGCCTCACAAGAGATGTGATGGGCAAGGAGTTGCTCACTTATAGTTTATTGTAATTCCAATAATAGATGTGCCTAAGGATGATCAATAAGACTATAAGAATTCAATCACCCACTAGAAATCAATCCAACTAGGATTTATGTTTCCTACTTTGGAAGTGTAGGATTCGCCAAGTTAGTGGGAGGACCAATTTGATTAAAAGACCATAATCATTTTGGTTAATTACTTGATACATTTACTGATTAATCTAATTATTTTTTGTAGTTAATTTTTTTGATAATAATGAGCACACAACAACCACCACCATCCAATATCCTTGCAAGCATACTTGATCACAATAGGTTGATGGGACCTAATCTTTCTGATTAGCTCAAAAATTTAAAACTTGTCCTGAACCTAGAACGTATTGGATATGTTTTAGACTCAAAGGTTTCTGGTCCTTTACCTCCAGAGGCCACTTAAGAGGAACTACACACTTTGGACAAGTGGAAGGAGCATGATATGAGAGCCAAATGTTACATGCTTGCTTCTATGACTAATGAGTTATAAAAGCAGCATAAAAATATGCAGAATCCAAGTGAGATCCTCCTTCACCTGCAAGAGTTGTATGGTGAGCACAGCAGGAATGCTAGGTATGAGATATCTAGAGAGCTATTCCACATGAGGATGTCTGAGGGACAGAATGTAGGAGATCATGTCCACAAGATGATTCGACTTATTGAGTAGCTGGATCATCTTAATTTTCACATGGATTTCCAACTGTAAACAGTCCCTGCCTGAGTCATTTGGGAATTTTGTGATAAATTTCCATATGACAATGCAAGAGTGTACTTTGGCTGGGTTGCTTAACATGCTGGTTATTGCCCAAAAGAATATGCCGAGTAATAAAGTAAAAGAGGTGGCTTTGATTGCATTTTCTTCTTCTGCTAGAAAGTCCAAAAAAGAAGGGCAATAAGAATAAGAAACCTCAAATTCCTGGACCTTCCAAGAAGATAGCCAAACAGAATGGCAAGACTGAAGCTAACAAAGGCAAGGGAAAGTATTTCCACTACCAGAAGGATGGGCACTAAAAAAGGAAATGCCCAGAGTATCTTGCTTCTCTGAAGGACAGGAAGGATAAACCTTCAGAAGGTATGTCTGTGTCTTGTTATTTAGATTCTGATGATACTCATAGTTTATCTATAACTTGGGTTTTAGATACTGGTGCTAGTTCTCATATTACTTTTGATATGCAGGAACTAGTAAGTAGTAGTAGCTTGCAATCAAGAGATAGTAGACTCCAGGTTGGCAATGGCTCAATTGTTGAAGCTTTAGCCATAGAATCTAAATCTTTATATATGAATGGACATGTTTTTGTATTTAAATAATGTTTTGCATGTACTTGATGCTTTTAAGAACATCATTTCTATATCTAATTTGATTAGAAATGGCTATGAATTTCGGTTCACAAATAATGTTTACAATATTTATTTTGGAAATAAATATATTGGCTCGGGTTATATGCATGATGGACTTTATTATTTAGATAATAATGTTAAATACAAAGCTAATGCAAGAAATTTAAATGAATGTAATTCCATGATAAAAATCAACTCAAGTTCAAAATATATTTGGCACTTAAGATTTGGTCATGTTACAGAAGATAGGATTGCAAAGCTGGAGAAAATAGGAATTTTATCCTCATTGGGTTCTAAACCTACTCCAACTTGTGAATCCTGCCTTGAAGGCAAAATAACTAGATCACCTTTTGTTAGACAAGGGTTAAGAGCTGAAAATATTTTGGAACTTATACATAGTGATGTATGTGGTCCATTTAAGGAAATGGTTAGAGGCAGTTTTCATTACTTTATTACCTTTACTGATGAAATATCAAGGTTTGGATATTTGTATTGGATGAAATACAAAAATAAATCCTTTGAAAAGTTCAAAGAATTTAAATGTGAAGTAGAAAATCAAACAGGAAGAAGAATTAAAACTCTTCGATCAGATCGTGAAGGTGAATACTTAAGTACTGAATTTGATGAATACTTGAAAGAGCATGGCATTGTCTCCCAACTGACTCCTCCAAGAATGCCATAATTGAATGGTGTATCTAAAAGGAGAAATGATACCCTATTAGATATGGTACGCAGTATGATGAGCTATACTGATATGCTAGTGTAACACCCCTATTTTTATAGCCTAGTATATTTCACTATTCCGGTGACCGGTGTCGGTCCGGACAATTAAGGGGATTAGAACCACAACTAAGATAACTAGATACGCCCTGAAAACAAATAATTAATAATTGTTAATTAGTTAAGTATAAATAAGAAAAACAGGACATAAGAAGTTAAATGAGCCGAAAGTCACAGCGATGGGTGACCTTCTCGGGAAGGACTGCGAAGTCGATTTAAACTCAAATTTCAAACCGTAAAATGTGACGCTGCGGTCCTTAGGACTATTGCGAACACAGTGGAAAAGAGAAAATCACGAAAAAGAATTGTTAAGCCGGTCAAATTATTAGGTCAGAGATTCGAAAGAAATATCAAATAACTAGCAAACCGGATCGAACCAGCGAGGGGCAATTTGGTTAATTTACCCCTAGAGCTGACTCCTGACGTAACTATCAAATAAAATCAGAGAAAAGAAAATTTCAGAATCGGGAATTAAATTAAAAAACTAATAGAAAAATAAATAGAAAAAAAAAAGTGAAAAGTGATGACATCATGCATGACATCATGCATGATGCAATAAAGATTATAATTAACAAATTTATTTAATTTAATTTGTGGTCTTCCATAAGGGTTAAAATACATAAAAAAAAAAAGGTCTTCATCTTTATCAACAAGCCGTCCTCCCTCCCTCGCCCATAATCGTCCATTGAAGCTCCTTTTGTGAGCTTGAAAACAACAAATCCCACCATAGAAAAATTACTCACCATGATTAGAGTTTGTTTTGGCAACTAGAAGAGGAGATTGAAGAAGAAAGAAAGAAGAAAGGAAGAGGTTTGCAGGGAAAGAAAATTCTGCATTCAAGGTTAGTAATTCAAACTTCAAAGTTTTAGTTTAATTATTGTATTTATAGCTTAATGAACTTAGAAATATGCTTAAAATGAAATGAAAACAAGTGTTGGAGGACTAGGTTTGGATTTCGGCCAGCTAGGGTTTGGTTGGGGAATATATGAATTTGGTTGAATTAAATATGTTAGTAAGCTTGTATGAGTGGTGAAGTGATGTTAGTATGCTTGGAATCAATTAAATGTAATAAATTGGTAAATTAGGGTTTGGACCTAGGGTTTTGGAGGACAAAAATTGGAGAATTGGTCAAATGGTATGTTTGACCTTGTTTGAGCTGAAAAATGGTCATTTATGACAAATTGTAGTATGTTGGAAGTGTTAGAATTAGGTTTAAATTCGGATTGATTAGGGACATGCTACAGGCAACAGGACCAAGGTCCCTTTCATGGACCAAAACTAAAAATTTATCAACCCAATTGGTGTAAAGCCAATTAGGAATGAAACTAGACACAAAATGGCACATTTTTCATTTAGGAATCATGCCCAAAAAGTGACTAAAACCTAGTGAACAAATTGATCAAATCCGGAATTAGGTATGCTGCCCTGTACAAAAATGACCAAATAAACAGTGTTTTTTCATTTGGCCATACCTTAGGCTAAGCAGGTCTAAATGACCTGAAATTTTACCAGTAGAAATATGAGATATAGACCTAAAACTTTTATGAAGAACACAAATCCAAATTATGCTCTTAACCAAGTCATTTAGCCACCCAAAATTGGTGACCTAAAACTGCCAGAACCAGTTTTGGTGCCCAGAAATCTGGGTTAGACCAATCTGGCAGCCATTATTCAAATAGCTATAACTTGAGCTAAAAACTTCAATTAGAGTGATTCAAAAGGAGGATAAAGTTAAGACAATAAGGAACAATTTCTATGAGAAAACTTAGCTAAATTCTAACAGCAACATGACCAATGGAACAGTGCAACATAGGACACCAAAATTGAAAATTTGTAATTTTGCCTAAAAGACTTAAAAATTTGAGAAAACAACCAAAACCAACAAATTTAGTAACCAAAATGTGATATGTGAGTGAAGCTGGAATTCTCATACCTATTAAGCCTTAGAAAGTCAACAAATTGACTTGAATAGTGTCGTGAATAGTGACTCCAAAATACAAATTTTAAAGAACGTCAATTTTAGCATACTAAAGCTAGGTAAAAGTGAATTTGAATTTATTTTTGGATTTATGATAAGTTATGATACTGAAACACTGTGAAATTGTGTGTTTCAGTGGAAAAGAACACCGGGAAAGAACTCGAGAGATTGAGTCAAGGCCATGAGGCGACTCGTATAAGGTTTGTGCACAACATAGAATTTCTGTAAATTTTCTTCTGCACAACTTTTTGAATGAATTGAAATATTGAATTGTGATATCATTGTCTTGAAATGTTCATTATGCTTTTAATTTAAATTGTTGAAAAATAAATTGTTTGTGTTTGAAATAGCAATAAATGTTTGATAAATTGTTAAAATAGTTTTGAAACCACAGTGTTATGACCATATATTTGAATGCCTCACTAGCATGACTAGTGGGGGAAATCAGTTTTGAATTTTGATTCCTTCTCTGGTTGAAGTGTTGAGGTGTGTGCCAGTAGAAGAAGAAAAAGAATGGGTTCCCATATATTTGAGCTAGCTAGCCTTGTGATGTGATTTCTCCTTAGCCTTTGGCTATTGAGATAATATTTGTTTCGAATGGCATGATATAACTGTGTGTTTTTATGAAATTTGTTTTGAGACTTTCGAAATAAAATTGTTGGATTAAATGCATATAAATCATGTTTTGTATTTATTTCTCATATTCAATTCAATTTTTGAATAAGTATGATTTAAATTCTGCATAAAGATTATTTTAGTATATTGTGCACCACTGAGTCATAGTACTCAGCGATGGCTATTATTACTGTCACAGATATAGAGACTAGAGGAGCAGCAGAGTGAGATGCTGAGGATTGAGGAGCTACCTACTTTGAAGTTTATCTACTATATTTTATACCCTGATTGTAAAAACTATTTTGATGTATGAAATGTATGTAAATGTAGAAAATGGTCATGAGCAATTGTATAGAGTTGTATAAAGCTTGTAATAAATTTTGGTTTGGATTTTTTCTAATGTAAATTTTTGGAATGATGTATATAAATTGTTTTATCTTTATTGAAATATGAATAGAAATATTTTGTTTTAATTTGAATGAAATTGAATTATAATATTTTAATGATGTTGAATTTTGGAAATTGAGAAATGATGTTGAAATTGGTTGGGATGGATGTTGAATTGATGAAGTTGTTGAGATAAATCTTTAGAAGTGCTTTTTACAAGTATTTGAAGAACTGTTTTATCAAAATACAGACGGCACTCTGCCAAAATTTTTCTAAAATTTGCGAAAAAATAAAAAGGGACAAAAATTTTAACTAGTTAATAAACTTTAATTAAATGTTTTAATACCTATTAGAAAATGCTCACCACTTCTAAAAAGTAAGAAAATGATTTTAAAATCCCTTGTAGGGCACTTAATGAGTTATAGGTAGGTGAAGTTTGGTAGTTCATTAGGTATTCTACGGGATCATGTTATGCCTTATAGAGGGGTAAGGTGTGACAGCTAGTCTCCTTTTGGGGATTTGCATTAGAATCAGCTTTGCATATTCTGAATAGGATTCCATCAAAATCAGTCTCTTCCACACCTTGTGAGATATCGCATGAAAGAAAATCGAGTTTTAAGCATGTTAAGATTTGGGGTTGTCCAGCTTATATTAAAATGCTAAACACTGATAAATTAGAAATCAGATCAGAAAAAGGTCGATTTGTTGGATATCCAAAAGAAAGTTTTGGATATTATTTTTATTTGCCTACATCACAAAAGGTTGTGTTAAGCAGAGCTGCCATATTTCTTGAACAACAGTTTATTCAAAAAAGTGGCAAAGGAAGGCAAATAGAGTTAGAATTGGAGAATTCTGACCAACCAACAGATCAAATGGATATAGATCCATCTAGTCAACCTACACCTATTGATGAAACATCTATAGTAATTCCTCGTAGATCGACCAGGATATCTCACCCACCAGTGAGATATGGTTTTTTTAATGAAGATGAACAAGAGTTGTTCACTCATGAAGAAATAGATCATGGAGATGATCCTCTTACTTATGAAGAAGCTATATCAGATATAGATTCTTAAAAATGGATTGAAGTTATGAATTCCAAAATTGATTCCATGCATAAAAACCAAGTTTGGGACCTTGTTGACCCACCTGAAAGTATTGTACCTATAGGGAATAAATGGGTTTTTAAGAAGAAAATTGGTTCTGATGGAAAGGTAGAGACCTATAAAGAAAAGCTAGTTGCGAAAGGGTTTTGCCAAAGGCAAGGAATCATCTATGAGGAGACTTTCTCGCCTGTTGCCATGCTTAAATCAATTAGGATTTTATTAGCAATAACTGCATACTATGATTATGAGATTTGGCAAATGGATGTCAAAATAGCTTTTCCCAATGGAAACATTGATGAAAACATTTTCATGGAACAACCTAGGGGTTTTGAATCCCAAGATGGTTCCAAGGTATACAAGCTAAAATGATCTATTTATGGGTTGAAACAAGTTTCGAGGAGTTGGAACATCCATTTTGATGAAGTCATTAAATCATTTGGTTTTATAAAAAAATGAGCAATGTGTATATAAGAAGGTTAGTGAGAGTGCTGTCACTTTCCTTGTTTTATATGTAGATGACATTTTATTGATAGGTAATGTTAGTAGTATGCCCTAGAGCATATAATTTAGTATGTATCTTGTACATTTTTTTATTAATAAAAGGCATTTCCACTTTTCCGTTTACATAAGATATTTATGTGTAACAGAAAAGGTCCATTGATATTTTTTTAGAAATTTTATTCTTAAGTTGTTAAGAATATGAGTGACAATATTTCTAGTACAAAGTATCATAAATTAGTTCACAATCGAGGATACTTCATAATAAGGACATGACTTATTCAGAAAGATTGTATTCATGTTTTTTCCCAAGTTATTTATATGAGATATAAATAAGATGGAATGGTGAGTCTCATGCCATATGACAAAAATGATAGGCACTTATAAATGATAAGTAGGCTGAACCAGTGACACTTATGACAAGCACATGGAGTTTACTCTTGTCAATGTTTTGTCATAAATCATATCAATGCATATAATCTTTAGACCTGAAATAGCACAATTATCTTGTATATAGGTAGTTTGAGTTTGATACTGCTTTCATACTTGTACTGTGTATGGTATATGGGCATGTGTTGGCTCCTACTAGTTATATATGGAGGTGGGTGTTGATCAAGATGGAATCTGTTCCTCTAAGTAAATAGAGATAAAATCTTATGTTCATTTAATTGCTCTTGATGTTTCAAGTTCCTGGCTAGGACATATAGATTTAATCAGAGAAGAGTTTCTGATGAGAAAATCTTTTTAATCAAGAACTGGAATTAAAAGAGAACATAATATTCATAGCAAATGGAGTTTGACATAAACCATGACTCCAGCTTGAGTTGGGATTTTGTAACAGAGAGATTTCAGTGCATGGTAACATATGATTATAGGTTCATTTAAGGTAAACCTTATTACTAATTGGGTGGCTATGACATGTTATGCTAGGTGTTAACCATGGTCTATGAGGTGCATAAAATGATTTAGAGAAATCATTTATGGTAAGAAAGAGTTCTGATGATATTAAGAGTTGATATCATATCTCATTGCCAATTAGTGATGAGCCTAGTAAGTCACACACATACACAAGTTATCACCTAATTAAATATGATTTAATTAATTAATTAAGGAGTTTAATTGATTAATTAAATAGGTTTGGTTTGCAATTAGATTGCAAAGTCCCTAGCATGACTTGAAACCAAATTTAAGTTATTGGATGTATAGTATAAGTTAAATTTATATTTAAAGTGTTTAAATATGAATTTAATTACGAGAAATTAATTAATAGAGATTAATTAATTAATTTATTTTTGATATAAATTGATTAGAAGAAGAGAAATAATTATTTTGGGTTAAGAACTCAAAATTAAGACACATGGCCATTTTGGTCATTTCACAGGGTGACATATGGCACTATGAGATGGTGACGCCTGGAATTACACATAAGCTTGCCAAATGTCTTTTAATCATGTAAGATGATTAAAATTAAGATTAAATATAGGTTTGGCACAATGTGACTGGGTTAATTAAACCTAGAACCAATCAGAGGGTGACATGTGGCAAGGGTTTAATGTGTTGACTTAGCTATATAAGTGTTGTTATGAATTAAAAATAATACAACTAGCAGCTCCTCATCCTTGGTGCCACCACCCAAGAGTCTCCCTTCTCTTCTTCTTCATCTCTCATCAATTCAATGAGATTAACTAACAATCTCTTGAATTAAAAATGGTAGAAATTATTTCTAGTGTCTTGTTTATATCTTTAATCTCTTAAAAGGCAGAACTTGATTTTCTAAATAATAGAAAAAGCTTTAGAAGTTGTTCAAGGGCTGCCATAGGTGTTCTTGGTGTGGACAAGCTAGAGAGACAACATCTGGCATCCTGAAGACGCATCTCAAAGGCACAAATACACTGCAGTGCATCAACAGGTTAGTATGTTTGTTCTTGATTTAATCTAGGGTTCTAAAATTAATCTGATTAATTTTAAAATCTTAAATGGCAAATACAGATCCAAAAACATATTAAAAGAGTTTTAATATGTTGTTTATCATTGAAATCAAATAGACAAAAATAAATCTTGCATGATGCATGTGACCCTAGGTGAAAATTTTTGAATTCAATGGTATAAACTTGTATTTCTCACGCTTTCGTTCCTTCAATTCGTATCAGAGCCACTATATTTGCCATTTAGATTGATGTTTATATGATTTAATTGTGTGTTTGATCATGAGATCAAAAGTTCATTGCTGGTTGCAAAGCCAAGGTGACGGCACAAATGATGAACACCATGGTGAGCATGGTTGATGCACCACAATGGTGTGCAAAGGTAAATGGATGGTGAATGTGCAATTGTTGTATGATCTAAGATCCATTTTATGTCTAATTAAATTGTTTAATTAGAATTTTTATCACACAATTAAATTATGATTCAAATAAGAATTTTAAAAATTGTTTGAATGTGCTTCAAATCTAAATTTTAAAAGTTGTTTGAATGTGATTCAAATATGAATTTTTAAAGTCGTTTGAATCATATTTAAATCTGATTTTTTAAAATTGATTGAATAAAATTCAGATCTGATTTTTTGAAAAAATGTTTGAATGTAATTCAAATATGATTTTTTAAAAAATGTTTGTATGTGATTCAAATTTGAATTTTTAAAGTTGTTTGAATGTGATTCAAATCTAAATTTTTAAATTTTTTTGAATGAGATTCAAATCTGAATTTTTAAATTTATTTGAATCATATTCAAATCTGGATTTTTAAGATGAATATGAGATATTCAATTTAATTTAAGTATGTATGTTTTATTTAATTGTTTAATAGTGATATGCATGATGGATGATCATGGACTATAAAAGACCAATGTGATTGGATTTATTTCTTTTATGTTTCTTTAGGATTGTAAATTAATTAATTTATTTTAATTTATTTTGGGCATGTATTATTAAGTTTGTAATAATTGTTGGGTTTTAATTTCATTTATTTAAGTTCTTGTAAATTCGCCTTGGTATGCTAAGGATTACTATGTAATATTAGATTGCAAGAAGTTCAAGGAGGTCAAGAGCGTTGGTGGGACCAGTGGGAGGAATTCAAGATCAAGTGTTGATTATGTACTCCTTCAACAACTCTTGTAAAATGAATGAATGAAATGCACCTAGGAATGCCCTGATTCAATTCTTGGTGGCTCAGAATTGAATCCCTTAGAAAGTCCATGATCATACCATATTTATTGCTTATCCATGAATGCATGAGATATATGGGAATGTATGCTATTATATGATGATATGCATGCTAATTGGATAATGTGCAAAGTGAGACCTTAATAGTAATTAGAATGACCATAAAATCTTCCAAACAAATGATTAAGTTGGAAATGCTATAATTAAAGTAATTATAACATAGGCCCTCTATTGGGGCAATTATTTTAAGAAATTTTAAATAGTTGCATAAGATGCAATTAATTTAAGAGATTTTCTTAAGAATAATTGTTAAGCATGAGATGTTGTAAATATGTAAATAGTTTGGTGGCCAATATTGGATGTACCTGAGGACATTAAAATTATTTGCATAATTATTGGCTCAATGAGATCAACTTAACTAATGCAAGATAAGTCAATAATGGATGTACCTGAGATTTTGAGCATTAGGGACTAGGTAAAGGATTGAACCTCACATGAGATGTGATGGGCAAGGAGTTGCTCACTTATAGTTTATTGTAATTCCAATAACGGATGTACTTGAGGATGATCAATAGAATTATAAGAATTCAATCACCCACTAGAAATCCATCCAACTAGAATTTCCGTTTTCTACTTTGGAAGTGTAGGATTCGCTAAGTTAGTGGGAGGACCAATTTGATTAAAAGACCATAATCATTTTGGTTAATTACATGATACATTTACTAATTAATCTGGTTATTTTCTATAGTTAATTTTCTGATAAAAATGAGCACAGAACAATCACCACCATCCAATATCCTTGCAAGCATACTTGATCGCAATAGGTTGACAGGACCTAATCTGTCTGATTGGCTAAGAAATTTGAAACTTGTCATGAACCTTGAACATATAGGATATGTTCTAGATTCAAATGTTCCTGGTCCCTTACCTCCAGGGCCACACAAGAGGAACATTAAACTTTGGATAAGTGGAAGGAGCATGATATGAGAGCTAAGTGTTACATGCTTGCTTCTATGAGTAATGAGTTACAAAAGCAGCATGAGAACATGTTGAGTGCGAGTGAGATCTCCTTCACCTACAAGCGTTGTATGGTGAGCACAGCAGGAATGCTAGGTATGAGATATCTAGACAGCTATTACGTATGAGGATGTCTGAGGGATAGAATGTTGGGGATCATGTCCACAAGATGATTCGGTTGATTGAGCAGTTGGAACATCTTGGCTTCAACATGGATTTTCAACTACAGACGGATTTGATCCTTCAGTCTCTTCCTGAGTCTTTTGGGAATTTTGTGACAAATTTCCATATGACTCAATAAGAATGCACCTTAGCTGGTTTACTCAACATGCTGGTTGTTGCCCAAAAGAATATGCCGGGTAATAAAGGAAAAGAGGTAGCTTTGATTGCATCTTCTTCTGCTAGAAAGTCCAACAAGAAAAAGGGCAATAAGAGAAAGAAACCTCAGATTCCTGGTCCTTCCAAGAAAATAGATAAACAGAAAAGGAAGACTAAAGCTGATGGAGGCAAGGAAAGTGTTTCCACTGCCAAAAGGATGGGCACTGGAAAAGGAACTGCCCAGAGTATCTTGCTTCTCTGAAGGACAAGAAGGATACACCTTCGGAAGGTATGTCCATATCTTGTTATTTAGATTCTGATGATACTCATAATTCATCTACAGCTTGGGTTTTAGATACTGGTGCCAGTTCTCACAATTCTAATGATATGCAGGAACTAGCAAATAGTAGCAGCTTGCGTTCTCAAGATATTAGAGTCTGGATTGGCAATGGCTCAACTGTTGAAGCTTTAGCCATAGGATCTAAATCTTTTTACATGTTTGGACATGTTTTGTGTTTGGATAATATTTTATATGTACCTGATGCTTTTAAGAACATCATTTCTATATCTAGTTTGACTAGAAATGGCTATGAATTTCAGTTCACAGATGATGTTTGCAATATTTATTTTGGAAATAAATATGTTGGTTCGGGTTATATGAATGATGGTCTTTATTATTTGGATAATAATGACAAACACAAATTGAATGCAAGTGATCTAAAAGAATACAATGCCATGGTGAAAACCAACTTAAGTTCAAAATATATTTGGCACTTAAGGTTATGTCATGTTGCAGAAGATAGGATTGCAAAACTGGAGAAATTGGGGATTCTATCCTTATTGGGCTCTGAGCCTACTTCAACTTGTGAATCTTGCCTTCAGGGCAAAATGACTAGATCACCCTTTGTTGGACAAGGGCTAAGAGTTGAAAATATTTTGGAACTAATACATAGTGATGTATGTGGTCCATTTAAAGAAATGGCTAGAGGGGGCTTTCATTATTTTATTACCTTTACTGATGATAAATCAAGATTTGGGTATTTGTACTTGATGAAATACAAACATGAATCCTTTGAAAAGTTTAAAGAATTTAAATCTGAAGTAGAAAATCAAACAGGAAAGAGTATTAAAGCTCTTCGATCAGATCGTGGAGGTGAATATTTGAGTACTGAATTTGATGAATACTTGAGACAGCATGGCATTGTTTCTCAGCTGACTCCTCCGAGGCATACGGTGAATGGTGTATCTGGAAGGAGAAATCGTACCCTATTGGATATGGTACGTAGTATGATGAGCTATACTGATATGCCAATCTTCTTTTGGGGATTTACATTAGAATCAGCTTTGTATATTCTGAATAGAATTCCATCAAAATCAGTTTCTTCCACACCTTATGAGATATGGCATGGAAGAAAACCAAGTCTTAAGCATGTTAAGATTTGGGGTTGTCCAGCTTATATCAAAAAGCTGAACACTGATAAATTGGAGACCAGATCAGAAAAAGGTCGATTTGTTGGATATCCAAAAGATAGTTTTGGATATTATTTTTATTTGTCTACTTCATAAAAGGTTGTGATAAGTAGAGATGCCACATTTCTTGAACAACAGTTTGTTCAAGAAGGAGGCAAAGGAAGGCAAATAGAGTTAGAATTGGAGAATTTTGACCAACCAACAGATCAGATGGATATAGATCCATCTAGTCAACCTATACCCATTGATGAAACATCTACAACTATTCCTCGTAGAACAACTAGGGTATCTCATCTACCAGTGAGATATGGTTTTCTTTATGAAGAAGAACAAGAGTTGTCTATTCATGAAGAAGTAGATCATGGAGATGATCCACTTACCTATGAAGAAGCTATATCTGATATAGACTCTTCAAAATGGATTGATGCTATGAAATCCGAGATTAATTCCATGTATAAGAATCAAGTTTGGGATCTTGTTGACCCACCTGAAGGTATTGTACCTATAGGGAACAAATGGGTTTTCAAGAAGAAAATTGGTTCTGATGGAAAGGTAGAGACCTATAAGGCAAGGGTAGTAGCGAAAGGGTTTCGCCAAAGGCAAGAAGTCGACTATGAGGAGACTTTCTCGCCTGTTGCCATGCTTTAATCAATTAGGATTTTATTAGCAATAGCTGCATACTATGATTATGAGATTTGGCAGATGAATGTCAAAATAGCTTTTCTCAATGGATACATTGAAGAAAACATTTTCATGGAACAACCTAGGGGTTTTGAATCCCAAGATGGTTCCAAGGTATGCAAACTAAAGCGATCCATTTATGGGTTGAAACAAGCTTCGAGGAGTTGGAACATCCGTTTTGATGAAGCCATTATATTCTTTGGTTTTGTCAAAAATGAGGATGAGCCATGTGTATATAAGAAAGTTAGTGACAGTGCTATCACTTTCCTTGTCTTATATGTGGATGGCATACTGTTGATGGGTAATGACACAGGTATGTTGACAACTATAAAGGTATGGTTGTCAAATACATTCTCCATGAAAGACTTAGGGGAGGCAACCTATATTCTTGGGATTCACATATATAGAGATAGAGCGAAAAGAATAATTGGTTTATCCCAAAGCCTATACATGGAAAAGGTGTTAAAGAGGCTTAACATGCTTGATTTCAAGAGAGGATTGTTACTAGTGAGACATGGTATCCACCTTTCTAAAGAGATGTCTCCAAAGACACCTGAAGAAAGAGATAAGATGGCCAGGATTCCATATGCTTCTGCTATTGGAAGTTTAATGTATGCAATGTTGTGTACTAGGCCGAATATCACATATGCTATTAGTTTGACTAGCAGGTATCAATCCAATCCAGGTTTGGAACACTGGACAGCTGTCAAGAATTTCCTTAAGTACTTGAGAAGAACTAAGGATTTATTCTTGATTTATGGAGGTGGAGACTTATAATTGGATGGTTATACTGATTCTGATTTTCAATCAGATATCGATGATAGAAAGTCTACCTCTGGATATGTATTCATTTGTAATGGAGGTGCAGTCAGTTGGAAGAGTTCCAAACAGAGCACGACTGCAGATTCCACTACAGAGGCTGAGTATATTCTTTGCATCGAGATCTTTGCAAAGGAAGCTGTTTGGATAAAGAAGTTCGTGATAGAACTTACAGTAGTTCCTTCCATTGAGTCAGCAGTTCCACTACACTGTGACAACAATGGAGCAGTCATATAGGTTAAGGAACCAAGATCTCACCAGAAATCCAAACACATAGAAAGGCGCTACCACATTATCAGAGAAATAGTTGGGCGAGGCAATGTAGCCATGCAGAAAATAGCATCTGCTGAAAATCCAGCTGATCCATTCACTAAGCTTATGTCACAGACTCAGTTAGACCGATATCTTGAGAAGATAGGTCTAAGATATTGTAATGAATGGCTCTAGTGCTAGTGGGAGATTGTTAGTAGTATGCCCTAGAGCATATCATTTAGTATGTATCTTGTACATATTTTTATTAATAAAAGGCATTTCCACTTTTCCATTTACATAATATATTTATGTGTAATAGAAAAGGTCAATTGATATTTTGTTAGAAATATTATTCTTAAGTTGTTAAGAATATGAGTGACAATATTTCTAGCACAAAGTATCATAAATAGGTTCACAATCGAGGATACTTCATAATAAGGACATGACTTATCCAGAAAGATTGTATTCATATTTGTTTCCAAGTTATTTATATGAGATATAAATAAAATGGAATGGTGAGTCTCATGCCATATAACAAACATGATAGGCACTTATAAATTATAAGTAGGCCGAACCAGTGACACTTATGACAAGCACATGGAGTTTACTCTTGGCAATGTTTTGTCATAAATCATATCAGTGCATATAATCTTTAGATCTGAGATAGCACAGTTATCTTCTATATAAGTAGTTTGAGTTTGATACTGCTTTCATACTTGTACTGTGTATGTATATATGGGCATCTGTTGGCTCTTACTAGTTATATATAGAGGTAGGTGTTGATCAAAATGGAATCTTTTCCTCTAAGTAAATAGAGATAAAATCTTATGTTCATTTAATTGTTCTTGATGTTTTAAGTTCCTGGCCAGAATAGATAGATTTATTCAGAAAAGAGTTTCTGATGAGAAAATCTTTTTAATCAAGAACTGGAATTAAAGGAGAACATAATATTCATAGCAAATGGAGTTTGACATAAACCATGACTCCAGCTTGAGTTGGGATTTTATAACAGAGAGATTCTAGTGCATGGTAACATATGATTATAGGTTCATTTAAGGTAAACCTTATTACTAATTGGGTGGCCATGGCATGCTATGCTAGGTGTTATCCATGGTCTATGAGGTTCATAAAATGATTTAGAGAAATCATTTATGGTAAGAAAGAGTTCTGATGATATTAAGAGTTGATATCATGTCTCATTGCCAATTAATGATGAGCCTAGTAAGTTACACACATACACAAGTTATCACCTATTTAAATATGATTTAATTAATTAATTAAAGAGTTTAACTGATTAATTAAATAGGTTTAGTTTGCAATTAAATTGCAAAGTCCCTAGCATGACTTGAAACCAAATCTAGATTATTGGTTATATAGTATAAGCTAAATTTATATTTAAAGTGTTTAAATATGAATTTAATTAATGAGAAATTAATTAATAGAGATTAATTAATTAATTTATATTTGATATAAATTAGAAGAAGAAAAATAATTATTTTGGGTTAAGAACTCAAAATTAAGACACAGGGGCATTTTGGTCATTTCACAGTGTGACACGTGGCACCATGAGATGGTGACACATGGGATTACACATAAGCTTGCCAAATTTTTTTTTATTCATGTAAGATTATTAAAATCAAGATTAAGTATAGGTTTGACACTTGGCACAATGTGATTGGGTCACTTAAACCTAGAGCTAATCAAAGGGTGACATGTGGCAAGGGTTTAATGTGTTAACCTAGCTATATAGGTGTTGTTATGAAGAAGAAAAATAACCAGCAGCCACTGCTCTCCTTTGTCACTCCATTTTTAGGTTCTCCATCTATTCTTCTTCATCTCTCATCAATTCAAAGAGATTAGCCATCAATCTCTTGAATTAAGAACACTAGAAATTGTTTCTAGTATCTTGTTTACATCTCTAATATCTTAAAAGGCAGAACTTGAATTTCTAATTAATAGAAAAAGCCTTAGAAGTTGTTCAAGGGCTACCATAGGTGTTCTTGGTGTGGACAAGCTAGAGGGACAACATTTGGTGTCCTGAAGACAAATCTCAAAGGCACAGACACGCTACAGTGCATCAAGAGGTAAGTGTAATCATTCTTGATTTAATCTAGGGTTCTAAAATTAATCTGATTAATTTTAAAATCTTAAATGGCAAATATAGATCCAAAAACATATTAAAAGAGTTTTAATATGTTGTTTATCATTGAAATCAAATAGATAAAAATAAATCTTGCATGATGCATGTGACCCTAGGTGAAAATTTTTGAATTCAATGGTATAAACTTGTGTTTTTCACGCTTTCGTTCCTTCATATTGTAATTCCATTAATGGATGTAATTGAGGATGATCAATAACATTATAAGAATTCAATCACCCATTAGAAATCCATCCAACTAAGATTTCCGTTTTCTACTTTGGAAGTGTATGATTCGCTAAGTTAGTGGGAGGACCAATTTGATTAAAAGACCATAATCATTTTGGTTAATTACATGATACATTTACTAATTGATCTGGTTATTTTTTGCAGTTAATTTCATGATAATAATGAGCACAGAACAACCACCACCATCCAATATCCTTGCAAGCATACTTGATCGCAATAGGTTGACAGGACCTAATCTCTCTGATTGGCTAAGAAATTTAAAACTTGTCCTAAACATTGAACATATTGGATATGTTCTAAATTCAAATGTTCCTGGTCCCTTACCTCCAGAGGCCACTCAAGAGGAACATGAAACTTTGGACGAGTGGAAGAAGCATGATATGAGAGCTAAGTGTTACATGCTTGCTTTCATGAGTAATGAGTTACAGAAGCAGCATGAGAACATGTAGAGTGCAAGTGAGATCCTCCTTCACCTACAAGAGTTGTATGGTGAGCACAGTAGGAATGTTAGGTATGAGATATCTAGGCAATTGTTCCATATGAGGATGTCTGAGGGACAGAATGTTGGGGATCATGTCCACAAGATGATTCGGCTGATTGAGCAGTTGGAACATCTTGACTTCAACATGGATTTCCAACTACAAACGGATTTGATCCTTCAGTCCCTTCCTGAGTCTTTTGGGAATTTTGTGAAAAATTTCCATATGACTGAGTAGGAATGCACCTTGGCTGGTTTACTCAACATGCTGGTTATTGCCCAAAAGAATATGCTGGGAAATAAAGGAAAAGAGGTAGCTTTGATTGCATTTTCTTCTGCTGGGAAGTCCAACAAGAAGAAGGGCAATAAGAAAAAGAAACCTCAGATTCCTGGTCCTTCCAAGAAAATAGCTAAACAGAAAGGGAAGACTAAAGCTGATGGAGGCAAAGGAAAGTGTTTTCACTGCTAGCAGGATGGGCACTGGAAAGGGAATTGCCCAGAGTATAGTAATCTAAAAGAATGCAATGCTATGATGAAAACCAACTCGAGTTCAAAATATATTTGGCACTTAAGGTTATGTCATGTAGCAGAAGATAAGATTGCAAAATTGGAGAAAATGGGGATTCTATCCTCATTGGGTTCTGAGCCTACTCCAACTTGTGAATCTTGCCTTCAGGGCAAAATGACTAGATCACCCTTTATTAGACAAGGGCCAAGAGCTGAAAATATTTTGGAGCTAATACATAGTGATGTATGTGGTCCATTTAAAGAAATGGCTAGAGGTGGCTTTCATTACTTTATTATCTTTACTGATGATAAATCAAGGTTTGGGTATTTGTATTTGATGAAATACAGACATGAATCCTTTGAAAAGTTCAAAGAATTTAAATCTGAAGTAGAAAATCAAACAGGAAAGAGTATTAAAGCTCTTCGATCAGATTGTGGAGATGAATATTTGAGTACTGAATTTGATGAATACTTAAGAGCACAGCATTGTTTCCTAGCTGACTCCTCTAGGAACGCCACAGCTGAATGGTGTATCTGAAAGGAGAAATTGTACCCTATTGGATATGGTACATAGTATGATGAGCTATACAGATATGCCAATCTCCTTTTGGGGATTTGCATTAGAATCAGCTTTGTATATTCTGAATAGGTTTCCATCAAAATCAGTTTCTTCCACACCTTATGAGATATGGCATGAAAGAAAACCAAGTCTTAAGCATGTTAGGATTTGGGGTTGTCCAGCTTATATCAAAAAGCTGAACACTGATAAATTGGAAACCAGATCAGAAAAGGGTCAACTTGTTGGATATCCAAAAGATAGTTTTGGATATTATTTTTATTTGTCTACATCACAAAAGGTTGTGGTGAGTAGAGATACTACATTTCCTGAACAACAGTTTGTTCAAGAAGGAGGCAAAGGAAGGCAAATAGAGTTAGAATTGGAGAATTCTGACCAACCAATAGATCAGATGGATAAAGATCCATCTAGTCAACCTACACCCATTGATAAAACAGCTATAACTGTTCCTCGTAGAACAACCAGGGTATCTCACCCACCATTGAGATATGGTTTCCTTTATGAAGAAGAACAAGAGTTGTCTACTCATGAAGAAGTAGATCATGGAGATGATCCACTTACCTATGAAGAAGCTATATCAGATATAGACTCTTCAAAATGGATTGATGCTATGAAATCTGAAATTGATTCCATGTATAAGAATCAAGTTTGGGATCTTGTTGACCCATTTGAAGGTATTGTACCTATAGGAAACAAATGGGTTTTGAAGAAGAAAATTGGTT
This sequence comes from Hevea brasiliensis, assembly GCF_030052815.1. NCBI lineage: Eukaryota > Viridiplantae > Streptophyta > Magnoliopsida > Malpighiales > Euphorbiaceae > Hevea > Hevea brasiliensis. The sequence continues at coordinate 24,407,023 of NC_079497.1, read as the reverse complement.
TTGATAGAAAGGTAGAGACCTATAAGGCAAGGCTAGTAGCGAAAGGGTTTCGCCAAAGATAAGGAATCGACTATGAGGAGACTTTCTCGCTTGTTGCCATGCTTAAATCAATTAGGATTCTATTAGCAATAGCTACATACTATCATTATGAGATTTAGCAGATGGATGTTAAAACAGCTTTTCTCAACAGATACATTGAAGAAAACATTTTCATGGAGCAACCTAGGGGTTTTGAATCCCAAGATGGTTCCAAGGTATGCAAGTTAGAGAGATCCATTTATGGGTTGAAGCAAGCTTCGAGGAGTTGGAACATTCGTTTTGATAAAGCCATTAAATCATTTGGTTTTATCAAAAATGAGGATGAGCCATATGTATATAAGAAGGTTAGTGACAGTGCTATCACTTTCCATGTCTTATATGTGGATGACATACTGTTGATGGGTAATGACACAGGTATGTTGACAACTATAAAGTTATGCTTGTCAAATACATTCTCCATGAAAGACTTAGGGGAGGCAACCTATATTCTTGGGATTCGCATCTATAGGGATAGAGCAAAAAGAATAATTGGTTTATCCCAAAGTCTATACTTGGAAAAGGTGTTAAAGAGGTTTAAAATACTTAATTCCAAGAGAGGATTGTTTCCAGTGAGACATGGTATCCATCTTTCTAAAGAGATGTCTCCAAAGACACCTAAAGAAAGAGATAAGATGGCCAGGATTCCATATGCTTCGGCTATTGGAAGTTTAATGTATGCAATGTTGTGTAATAGGCCAGATATCGGATATGCTGTTAGTTTGACTAGCAGTTATCAATCCAATCTAGGTTTAGAATACTGGATAGCTGTCAAGAATATCCTTAAGTAATTGAGTAGAACTAAGGATTTATTCTTGATCTATGGAGGTGGAGACTTGCAATTGGATGGTTATACTGATTCTGATTTCCAATAAGATATCGATGATAGAAAGTCTACCTCTGGATATGTGTTCATTTGTAATGGAGGTGCAGTTAGTTGGAAGAGTTCCAAACAGAACACGACTGTAGATTCCACTACCGAGGCTAAGTATATTGCTACATCAGTTGCTGCAAAGGAAGTTGTTTGGATAAAGAAGTTCGTGACAGAACTTACAGTAGTTCCTTCCATTGAGTTAGCAGTTCCACTACACTGTGACAACAATGGAGCAGTCATACAGGCTAAGGAACCAAGGTCTCACCAGAAATCCAAACACATAGAAAGGCGCTACCACATTATCAGAGAAATAGTTGGACGCGACAATGTAGCCATGCAGAAAATAGCATCAGCTTAAAATCCAACTGATCCATTCACTAAGCCTATGTCACAAACTCAGCTAGACCGACATCTTGAGAAGATGGGTCTAAGATATTGTAATGAATGGTTCTAGTCCTAGGGGGAGATTGTTAGTAGTATGCCTTAGAGCATATCATTTAGTATGTATCTTGTACATATTTTTATTAATAAAAGGCATTTCCACTTTTCCATTTACATAAGATATTTATGTGTAATAGAAAAGGTACATTGATGTTTTATTAGAAATTTTATTCTTAAGTTGTTAGGAATATGAGTGACAGTATTTCTAGTACAAAGTATCATAAATAGGTTCACAATCGAGGATACTTCATAATAAGGACATGACTTATCCAGAAAGATTGTATTCATGTTTGTTCCCAAGTTATTTATATGAGATATAAATAAGATGGAATGGTGAGTCTCATGCCATATGACAAACATGATAGGCACTTATAAATGATAAGTAGGCCGAACCAGCGACACTTATGACAAGCACATGGAGTTTACTCTTGTCAATGTTTTTTCATAAATCATATCAGTGCATATAATCTTTAGATCTGAAATAACACAGTTATCTTATATATAGATAGTTTGAGTTTGATACTGCTTTCACACTTGTGCTGTGTATGGTATATGGGTATGTGTTGGCTCCTACTAGTTATACATGGAGGTAGGTGTTGATCAAGATGGAATCTGTTCCTCTAAGTAAATAGAGATAAAATCTTATGTTCATTTAATTGTTCTTGATGTTTCAAGTTCCTGGCCAGGACATATAGATTTAATCAGAGAAGAGTTTCTGGTGAGAAAATCTTTTTAATCAAGAACTGGAATTAAAAGAGAACATAATATTCATAGCAAATGGAGTTTGACATAAACCATGACTCCAGCTTGAGTTGGGATTTTGTAACAGAGAGATTCCAGTGCATGGTAACATATGATTATAGGTTCATTTAAGGTAAATCTTATTACTAATTGGGTGGCCATGACATGCTATGCTAGGTATTAACCATGGTCTATGAGATGCAAAAAATGATTTAGAGAAATCATTTATGGTAAGAAAAAGTTCTGATGATATTAAGAGTTGATATCATATCTCATTGCCAATTAGTGATGAGCCTAGTAAGTCACACACATACACAAGTTATCACCTAATTAAATACGATTTAATTAATTAATTAAAGAGTTTAATTGATTAATTAAATAGGTTTGGTTTGCAATTAGATTACAAAGTCCCTAGCATGGCTTGAAACCAAATCTAAGTTATTGGATGTATAGTATAAGTTAAATTTATATTTAAAGTGTTTAAATATAAATTTAATTATGAGAAATTAATTAATAGAGATTAATTAATTAATTTATATTTGATATAAATTGATTAGAGGAAGAGAAATAATTATTTTGGGTTAAGAACTCAAAATTAAGACACAGGGCCATTTTGGTCATTTCACAGGGTGACATGTGGCACCATGAGACGGTGACACCTAGAATTACACATAAGCTTGCCAAATGTCTTTTAATCACGTAAGATGATTAAAATTAAGATTAAATATAGGTTTGACACTTAGCACAATGTGATTGGGTCAATTAAACCTAGAACCAATCAGAGGGTAATATGTGGCAAGGGTTTAATGTGTTGACCTAGCAATATAAGTGTTATTATGAATTAAAAATAAGACAACCAGTAGCTCCTCATCCTTGGTGCCGCCACCCAAGAGTCTCCCTTCTCTTCTTCTTCATCTCTCATCAATTCAAAGAGATTAACCAACAATCTCTTGAATTAAAAATGCTAGAAATTATTTCTAGTGTCCTGTTTACATCTTTAATCTCTTAAAAGGCAGAACTTGATTTTCTAAATAATAGAAAAAGCTTTAGAAGCTGTTCAAGGGCTGCCATCGGTGTTCTTATTGTGGATAAGCTAGAGGGACAACATCTGGTGTTGTGAAGATGCATCTCAAGGGCACAAATACACGGCAGTGTATCAACAGGTTAGTGTGTTTGTTCTTGATTTAATCTAGAGTTCTAAAATTAATCTAATTAATTTTAAAATCTTAAATGGCAAATACAAATCCAAAAACATATTAAAAGTGTTTTAATATGTTGTTTATCATTGAAATCAAATAGATAAAAATAAATCTTGCATGATGCATGTGACCTTAGGTGAAAATTTTTGAATTCAATGGTATAAACTTGTGTTTTTCACGCTTTCGTTCCTTCAGGTAATGACATAGGTATGTTGACAACTGTCAAGGTATGGTTGTCAAATACATTCTCCATGAAGGACTTAGGGGAGGCAACCTATATTCTTGGAATTCACATTTATAGAGATAGAGAGAAAAGAATAATTGGTTTATCCCAATGTCTATACTTGGAAAAGGTGTTAAAGAGGTTTAATATACTTAATTCCAAGAGAGCATTGTTACCAGTAAGACATGGTATCCACCTTTCTAAAGAGATGTCTCCAAAGACACCAGAAAAAAGAGACAAAAAGGCCAAGATTCCATTTGCTTCGGCTATTAGAAGTTTAATGTATGCAATGTTGTGTACTAGGTCGGATATCGCATATGCTATTAGTTTGACTAGCAGGTTTTAATCCAATCCAGGTTTGGAACACTGGATAGCTGTCAAGAATATCCTTAAATACTTAAGAAGAACTAAGGATTTATTCTTGATTTATGGAGGTGGTGACTTGCAATTGGATGGTTATACTGATTCTGATTTTCAATCAGATATCGATAATAGAAAGTCTACCTCTGGGTTTGTGTTCATTTGTAATAGAGGTGTAGTCAGTTAGAATAGTTCCAAACAGAGTACGACTGCTGATTCCACTACAGAGGCCGAGTATATTGCTGCATCAGATGTTGCAAAAGAGGCTGTTTGGATAAAGAAGTTCGTGACAGAACTTGTAGTAGTTCCTTCCATTGAGTGAGCAGTTCCTCTCTACTGTAACAATAATGGAGCGATCATATAGGCTAAGGAACCCCAGTCTCACCAGAAATCCAAACACATAGAAAGGCGCTACCACATTTTCAGAGAGATAGTTGGGCGAGGTGATGTAGCCATGCAGAAAATAGCATCAGCTGAATCCATTCACAAAGCCTATGTCACAAACTCAATTATACTGACATCTTGAGAAGATGGGTCTAAGATATTGTAATGAATGGCTCTAGTGCTAGTGGGAGATTATTAGTAGTATGTCCTATAGCATATCATTTTATATGTATCTTGTACATATCTTATTAATAAAAGGCAATTTCACTTTTCCGTTTACATAATATATTTATGTGTAATAGAAAAGGTCCATTGATATTTTGTTAGAAATTCTATTCTTAAGTTGTTAAGAATATGAGTAACAGTATCATAAATTGGTTCAAAATCGAGGATACTTCACAAAAGACATGACTTATCTAGAAAGATTGTAATCATGTTTGTTCCCAAGATATTTATATGAGATATAAATAAAATGGAGTGGTGCATCTCATGCCACATAACAAACATAATAGGCACTTATACATGGTAAGTAAGCCGAATAAGTGACGCTTATGATAAGCTCATGGAGTTTACTCTTGTCAATGCATTGTCATAAATCATATTAGTGCATACAATCTTTAGACCTGAGATAACATAGTTATCTTGTATATAGGTGATTTAAGTTTGATACTGCTTCATACTTATACTGTGGATGGGTATATCGGCATGTGTTGTCTCCTACTAGTTATATATGGAGATAGGTGTTGATCAAGATGGAATCCATTACCCTAAGTAAATAGGGATAAAATCCTATGTTCATTTAATTGTTCTTGATGTTTCAAGTTCTTGGCTAGGATAGACAGATTTAGTCGGAAAAGAGTTTCTGATAAGAAAATCTAATTAATCAAGAATTGGAATTAAAAGAGAACATAATATTCATAGCAAATGACATTAACCATGACTCCAGCTCGAATTGGGATTTTATAATGGAGAGATTCTAGTGCATAGTAACATATGATTAAAGGTTCATTTAAGGTATTCCTTATTACTAATTGGGTGGCCATGGCATAATATGCTAGGTGTTAACCATGGTCTAAGAGATGTCTGAAATAATTTGGAGAAATTATTTATAGTAAGAAAGAGTTCTAATGATATTAAGAGTTAATATCATTTTTCATTGCCAATAAGTAATGGGCCTAGTAAGTCACACATCTACACAAGCTAATCACCATTTAAAATGTGATTTAATTGATTAATTAAAGAGGTTTGGTTTGCAATAAGATTACAAAGTCCCTAGCATGACTTGAAACCAAATCTAGGTTATTAGATGCATAGTATAAATTAAATTTATATTTAATTTGATTAAATATGAATTTAATTATGATAAATTAATTAATAAAGATTAATTAATTAATTTATATTTGATATAAATTGATTTAAAGAGGAGAAATTATAATTTTGGGTTCAGAACTCAAATTAAAAAGAAAGGGCAAATTGGTCTTTTCACATGTTGACATGTGGCACCATGATGTGGTGACACATGGCACCATATGATCTTGCCACTTGTCTTCCTATGATGGAAGACCACATGTCATGATTTAAATGGAGCTTGACACTTGGATTCATAGGATTAAATCAAATAATAACAAGATGGGATCTTGTGATGACATGTGGCAAGGGAGTAAGTTAGGGTTTGACCTAAGTATATAAAGAAAAGCTATAAAGAAAAAAAAACACTCCTCTCTCTTTTCTCTTAAGTTAGACAGCAACTTTGTCTCTCCCTCTTCTCTTCAATTTCTCAGTTGATTCAAAGGAAAAATTATGATTTTCTTTTGAATTAAAATTATTAGAAAGTGTTTCTAACACCCAATACATTCATACAACCTTCACAAAGCATAAACCCCATCTCAAAATTTGTTGACAAGGCTTGAAAAGCCAATCTAGGGGCTGCCATTGCATCTTTGGTGTGTGCTTGTGGTGGACAAACTATAGGGACAACATTTGGGGTCCTAAAAACATCCTAAGAGGCTTCAATTATGCATCAAGAGATTAGTACCTAAAAATTCCTCTTTTAGTTAGGGTTTAATTGAATTAAATATTAATTCACAATCTTTAATGGAAAATGAAATTTTAATGCATGCTAAAATGTGTTTTGGTATGCAATTGGGCATTAGAAATCGATTAGGATCATAAGACACTTGGTATGGTGCATGTAACCTTAGAAATAATTTTTGAAATTCAAGGTTCTAATGCCATTTATTCACGCTTTCACTCCTTCATATCTATGTAGGCTTATTCATGTAGGCCTATCTATGTACGCTTATTCATGTAGGCAGTACTACTATCTATATTTCCTAATTGGTATACCAATCGATCCAACTATATATATATATATATATGCCTGGGTTTACTGTGGGCAATTAAGCATTAATAATTATTTATCTGAATTTTCATGTTCATGTATTGTGGCAAAGTGGGTCACAAATTTCTGTTTCATGTAATTTAGCATATAGTGATAATAGAATTTTCATGTCAATGTATAGTGGGAAAGTGAATCCCACATACCCATTTCATGTAATTTATCATGTAGTGACTTATTAGGGATAAGTCAATAAGTTATTTTAAGAACCTTTCTTTAGGTTTGGCTTTACTGTCTTATCTTTACATATCGAATTGAGCAACTTGTGGCTATTATTTGGCCACACTTCCTCTATGTCTTGTCTTTATTTTCCTCTTTGAATCATGTCATTTGGATTTGTATAACTCAAGTTATGGTCAAATAACCATAACTAGGTCAATTCTAAATTTTGGTTCTCTTACTAGGCAGTTTTGATAATATACTTTGCCAATTTTATTTGAGTAGGTTGCTGCCATATTTAAGTCTACTATTCTTCATAGAATATGTTGCTCTATGTCTTATGGTCACTCAAAATTTTTGATTGTGATTTTTCAAGTCTTGTAGAATTATTTATAGTCAAATTATTGACCTGGACTTGTAGTAACAAGATTTCAATTAGGTCAGTAGTTTTGACCCAATATTTAAGCTTCTTACATTTATAAGTTGAGGAAAATGTCTAAAACAAAGTTGAAGATCTGTTTCTTAGCTTTCCAGAATGGTATGGCTCATTTCAATTGATGATTTCTAGTGAGAGATATGCTTAAGACACTATTTTGGAGTTAATGGTCATTTATACCATTTCCAGAATTGATATGCCAATTTAATTAAGTTAATTGACCTAGTTCCCTTAATTTTTGGTTTTGGTCAAAATACCATTATTTTAGGCCTATGTCTTATTGAAATTTTAGCACTGGTTTCAGGCCATTTAGAGTTATATGGACCAAGTTATGGCTTCTTTTCCAAAACTGGTCAAGTAGTCTTTATTTAGCAATTCTGGGCAGTGTCAATTCCGGACAGTTTTGGTACCCCAACTTGGGTAAGCAATTTGGTTAGGTAAATGGCATTTTTGGACTTTGTGTCCTTCACAAAAGTTGTAGCCCTATGTCTAAGCTTTCCAATGGTATAAATTTCAGGTCATTTGGACCTATCTAGAGTGAGTTATGACCAAATGAATTAACACTGTTCATTTGGTTAATTTTCTAGGTTCACTAATGGCAATCCAGATTAGGTCAATTTTTAGGTCACTTTTTAGGCAGAATTTTAGCATGACTTCTACATGAAAATTTGTTCATTATAAGTCTAGTTTTACCTCCAATTAGCCTCATACCAATTGGGATCACACAATTTTATTTATGGCTTAAAATGTATACTGCCCTCAATAGAACTCAACCTACACAGAAAATTGCACTTCCAATTTTCATTCTTCCTTCTCCCAAACTACAAATTGCATACATAGCAGTTCTAATTAACATCAATCACATTTCAATTTGGTCAAATGTCTAGCAACAACTCAATTTGATCAAATGTCTAGCAATTACACATTCACATAATTCAATTAGGTCAAATGTCCGATAATTACACAAGTCTCAATTCACCAACTCAAAACCCTAATTCAATTGATCAACATCAACAATACACATTCATTAAATCATTAATCAATATTGACATATATAAAATTAATGCTCTCCTTAGTACATCAAGCTGTCGAATTGAATATTGCTCCCAACTTCCATATTCATTTCATAACCTTACTTCAAAGTATCCATTTCAAACTTACACATATAACATCAAATTGCTAGTACATGTAATTAGCCTAATCAACTTCATTACCCATCAATTACATGTAAAAACTAACTCAAACTCCTTTAATGTCCATGGCTGCCGAATTCATGGCTCCTACATACTCATCAATTTTCATAAATTTCTTTAACATATCAACTCATCTTAAACTTACAACAAAAATTAAAGAAGAAACGTAGGAAATTTGAGCACTAACCTTTAGTTGATCACTTCTCAACCTTCACCAAAGCTTCTTTTCTTACTGCCTATAGCTTACCCATGATGTGTGGACAATTTCTTGTGAAGGAACTAGTGGAAATCATGGTGAGATTGATGGGATTTCTAAGCTTGCATGTAGGTGCTTCAATGGAGGAATTAGGGAATTTCTATTCGGCCAAGGGAGGAAGGTTGAAGAAGATGGATTTGGTTAGTGGGAAATTCTGTCCACTATGGCCTTTTATACCCCACTAATTAATTAAATATTAATTAAAATAATTAAGTTTTGATATTTCTAATTATACCCCCCATTTTCCCCTTAATTACACTATATGTATAATTTCATCTTTTTATGTGGTTTTCAAAATTTAATACCATTTATTTTTAATGAAATTTTAGGTCAAAAGTTGACTTTAGGTGCCAAATGACCAAAATGCCCCTCTTTGGGTCATATTTCAGCTTTTTCAGTAATGCCGATTTAATCCCTGATCCGTCGGTTCCTTTAATTTTTGTTTTTCTCTGTATTGATTAACTAAATTTCCGTTGGCATTTTTAATGTCAATTATACCTTAATAGACCTTTAATTAAGTCTCAAAAATTATTTTTGAGGGTTTCCCGTGGTCCTGGGGTCGGCAACTATCTTCGCTGTAACTTCTCGGTGCGGTCACCCATCGCTATGATTCCGGCATGTTTAACCTAGTTACATTTCATCTTTTTTATTTTCTCTTAATTTTTTTGTATTTTCTTATCATTTATTTCATCATTTTATGTCTCCTCACTATCATTTAAATGTAGTTCCAGACATTCTGATTGTCCAAGTAGGCATTAGCTGTCGAAACAGTAAAAAATACGGACTACGTAAAGTGCGGGTGTTACAGTCAATCTTTCTTGGATAATGACGTCTAAGTCCATAACCCGATGGTCACTTTGATTTTTATACTACTTATATCAATTTATTTTCATCTTATTTTTTTTAGTCCTTAAACCGGCTTTGAATAGTACTATTCACTAACTGAAATAGTACTATTCAGAGCTCTAAAATTTAGGATGCTACAATAATCTCCCAAGACTCCTAAAGAAAGGGAAAAGATGGCCAAGGTTCCTTATGCTTTGACTATAGGAAGCCTAAGATATGCCATGTTGTGTACTAGGCCTGATTTTGCCTAAGCTATTAATGTGACTAGCAGGTTTCAATCCAACCTAGGTTTGTAACACTAGGTAGCTATCAAGAATATTTTTAAGTACTTGAGAAGGACTAAGGATTTATTCTTGACATATGGAGGAGGTGAACTGCAACTAGAAGGATTTACAAACTCTGATTTCCAATTAGATATTGATGATAGAAAGTCTGTTTCAGGGTTTGTGTTTTGTGTGTAATCAAGGCATTGTTTATTGGAAAAGTTCCAAACAGACAACTATAGCAGACTCCACCACTGAAGCAGAATATGTTACTGCATGTGATGCTGCAAAAAAGGCTATTTGGATCAAGAAGTTCATTTCAGAACTAGGAGTGGTGCCTTCCATTGAGTCACCAGTTCCTCTCTACTGTGACAATAATGGAGCCATTGCATAGGGAAAGGAGCCCAGGTCTCACCAATGATCCAAACACATAGAGCAACAATTTCATATTATTAGAGAGATAGTTGGAAGAGGTGACATCGCCATACAGAAAGTAGCTTCAGCTGATAACCTGGCTGATCCACTGACCAAGGCCATGACATAGCAGTAGTTAGACAGACATCTTCAGAAGATGGGTCTTAGATACTGTAGTGAATGGCTCTAGGCCAAGTGGGAGATTGTTAGTTGTATGTGCCCTAGAGCATAAATTAATCTTGTACCTTGCAAATGACATTGTCAATATTTTAATGGAAATTAACATTTCATTTAAATGTTGTATGTTTCATATCATATTTATTTGAAATTGTCCATTAACAATATGTTGTATATTCTATTCTTATGAGATAAGAATATGAGTGATAAAATATATGGGACATTTGCTATAAATCAGAGTTTGCATCTAAAGGATATTTTAGTGGGCACATTATATCCAAAGAGTTGTCACCTTTATTTATCTCTATTGATCAGTATGATATACTGATGTATATAGGATGGTGAGTCTCATACCATCTTATATGAGTTATTAGGATAAACACAGTGGGAACTTATGAAATAAGTAGGTCAAACTTGTGATGTACATATAACATGAACATGGCGTTTACTCGAGTCAATAAAATGTTATCTGTGTCATACTAGTGCATATGATCCTCAGACCTGAGATGACACAGTTGTCTCTCGTATAGGTAGTTTGAGTTTAATACCACTTATATATCTGTACTGTGTATGGATATTTCGTGTGTGTTGGCTCATATCAGTTTATCTGTTGGGATAGGTGTTCAGTCAAGAAGGGATCCATAGCCTTGAGTAAACAGGGTTAAAAGTCCTATGTGAATTTGAGCTGTCATTGATAAGATTAAGTTCCTGGCCAGGACAGATGACTTTGTCAGGAAAGATGTTTCCTAATGGTTAAAGTCTTATATGTCAAGAATTAGATTTCAAATGAGTGCATAAGATTCCATGTTAAGGGGTTTGACTCTACCATGACCCTTAATTAGATTGGGACATAATACGGAGGGATTTAAGTGCATGAAGATGTATGATTAAAGGTTCATATTTAAGGTATTTCTTATTACTAATTGGGTGGCCATGGCATGCTATGCTAGGTGTCAACCATGGTCTATGAGATGCCTAAAATGATTTAGAAAAATCATTTACAGTGAATATCATTTCTCATTGTCAATTGTTAATGAGCCTAGTAAGTCATATACCTGCACAAGTTAACCACTAAGCAAATAATGATTTAATTGATTAATTAAAGAGTTTAATTAATTAATTAAATAGATTTGATTTGCAATAAGATTGCAAAGTCCCTAGCATGACTTGAAACTAAGTCTTGGATATTTGATGTATAATATAAATTAGCGAAGGTATAATATAAACTAAGTCTCTCTAGTAAGTATTCTTTCAACTACAGGTTTCCGACAACGTGATTTCAATCCCAGTGAAGGTATTATTTTTAATTCTCATCTCTTTCTTCATTTCCTTTTCTCCTCAATTCACCAGAAATGAGTGGTATCGATAGCCAGAGGACAACAATCCCACCATCAATTAATTTTTCATGGACTTCCAATGAGGGTAAGGAAGCAGGGACTAGTGGGCGAAACGAAGCTGAATGCCAATAGAACCAATCTCAACCATATTGGCCTATCCGAACAAAGAACAGGCTCTGAACCCTAGGAAGGAATCTCTCCCAGTGGATGAAGTAACTTCAGTTTTGAGACCTTTTGAGCTGACTTAAATAAGTTAGGAGTTCAACCTCTCGGTGGACTCGTATGAGCTTATCCGATCTCATGGGGATTTTTGAGCTGACCATAGCTTTAAGGAGGGGGACTAGATCTTCTTGTACGAGGAGCAATTGAAGGCTGGGTTATGGTTCCCCTTGGAGCAATTTTAATAAGATGTGGTAAACTACAACCGAGTCTATATGGCCCAATGTTTGCTAGTTTTACAACCCTGCAAGTGCACGGATCGCTAACAAGTAATAAAGTGGTGAGTAGAGTATCATCTCATGAGGAATTTAATTACTAAGTACCAAGTTACACAGCACTTATGACTATCTAGGCTACCGAATATAATGGGAGAGTGAATCCAATTTATCTTGAACACTAAAGACTAGGAGAATAATGAACTTAAAATAAAAACAATATATTAAAACAATTCCAAAATTAAGATTTCACACTTTAACCTTATTATGGATTCAATCTTGTCTATTCATTAGATTGAGGATCGTTGCTTTGATAGAAATTAATCTTAAAATATCCTAGGTCCTTTCTCAAGGGACCTAAGGTGTGTTTCAATTAGAGCTAAACTCTACTTTTGTTGGTGAGTAGTTCTAATAAAAACCTTTAAGATCTATGATTAATTATGAAATTCCACGAAGGATTTCAGCCTATCTCTAGGTCAGATTTAGTTTAATACTCTGATTTTCCAATACTAACCTTCACCTTTCAGTTCTTCAATTAGTATCTTATATCATGTCTAAGTAGGTACCAGCACATAGCATGCATTAAGAACATAGAACATTAAATCAAAGAATGAAACTCAAATCCAATATATAAAACTCAATATTTGTCCATAATAATGATTACAAGTATTACTCTCCTAATTCCAGAATAAAGAAACTAGTCACTCATGGTGAGTTTAGCAAACATAATAAAGTGAAATAAAAGAACATAAAAAGTAGCCTAAAGAATTAGAGCAAAAGAACTGAAGAGAATTCTCTGCAGCTTTGAACTTGTGGAAGTTTGGCTGAGGACTCCTCCTTGACGCTAATGCACTATTCTTCAAGATGGCTTCAAGAGAATGATGAAGATGTATGTATATGCAAATGTCTATATGAAGATGGTGGATCGAATTTAAAATCCTTTCTCTAATTTTTGTTGCTTCTATTTATATTCAATGTCCTAGAGTTAGGTTTTTAGAGTCCTAAAGGCATTAAGAGTCTGTTCTGAGTGTAAAAGCTAGAGCTGGAATCAAATCAGGAAACTAGCTGTCGGCTGATACACAGTCTGTGTGTTACTACACAGCCCAGGGCTGTGTAATTTACTGGAACTTAAAGGCTACATCTTGTATTTGATCAAAAGATTACACAGGCCTTGGCTAGTTATACGAGTCTAATTACATGGCCCGTGTTCTGTTGTTCTTCTAGGAATTCTTCAAGCTTTGCCAGGCAGAATCTTACACGAGTCTCCACAGGTTACACGGATCGTGTTAGATGGCCCATGTACTATGCTTCCGCTTTGACTTCTTTGGTTTTCTCCTGGTAGCAAGTTACACTAGTCTTTGGTATGTTTACATGACCCGTGTAAAGTGTATTAGCAACAATGCTCTTCTTCTTGAGTTTTTCCAAGCTTCCTTCTTTACTCCTATGTTTTGGAACTCCCTCAAAACACCTAAAAATATGGAGAAAACATAGAATTCAGTGCAGAATAACAAAATTTACAAAAGTTAATAAATTTTATGATTATGCATGAAATTACCTATCTAAATGCTATAAAATGTTGTACAAATGTGCGTAAAAACATCTATATAATACAGGTGTATCAAATACCCCCAAACTCAAACTTTTGCTTATCCTCAAGCAAATCAAAACCTTTTTAGAACACATTTTAGGGGAAAACTCAGAAGAATAATCATAAATTCAATATGCATATAATTGAACTCCTTCAATCCTTCATACCAACTACCCTCTTTCAAGGCATAAGGGTTTCAATAGCTGCCTATTTAAAGCTTCACCCCTTTCATGGTGTTTCAATTAATTATTTCTTTATGCAAGGCTATTAGTAAGTCACAAATAAATTGTTTTATTAGAATAGATTCAGGAAACACTTACTCCCCCCAAATTTTGCCTCTATTAAAAATTATTGGTGAGTTTGATTTTATTCCAGCTCTATAAGCACATCTCAAATTTCTATCTCCACTAATGTAGCACACACTTTTAAAAGATCAAAAGGTCTTTAGAAAGGTTTAAATGGGGTCAAGGGATAATGATTTGGTTACCAATGAAGGGTTTTAAGGAATGCAAATATTAGAATAACTTTCATGCATAAGGTCCTAAATATACCAAGTTATTCTACTGATTTTGTGTGGAGGAAAAAGGTTATTTATAGTGCTAAGAGTACTTTCATGATACTTATTTTGGGACTCTCTCTCTTTTCTCTCTCTCTCTCTCTCTCTCTCTCTCTCTCTCTCTCTCTCTCTTTTTATGTCCCTTTTTGTCCTCTCCCCTAAACTCATTGCTTTTGTTGGGCTGGAAAGTCAAATTTTATTTAATTTCAATTATACACTTTGCACTTTTTCTTGAGTTTTACATCCTCTCCTTATGTTTTCTTTTGCACTTGATATACCTATCCTTTATGCATTAGGCTTCCTTAAAAAGGTGAGGAAAGTGTTTAGGCTAGGGGCTAGGTCAGTAATTATGGGTAAACAGGGAAAATCATATAGGTAAAAATATAGGCTCAAGTTGGGTGCAAGGGATATATTGTGACTAGAGGTGGCTAAGGCTTATATGAGGTTATATCAAAGAAGGCCTTAATCACCTCTTTGTCAAACATATGCTTAGGATTTCGCCTTGATAGGTCTATCAGACATGTATTAGAGCTGGTGAGGCATTTTTCGGTTTGTTTGTATTTCAAGAATCTTCTCCTAATTTTACACGTTCAATGTGACAAATTAATAGCTATGAAGGGGTTTAACTAGTCTAGCTCCACTAAGGTGATTAAGTTTTTCACAGACAACATATTAAAGCCTTTTTGCCTATCCAGATACATTCATTCCTCAATTCCATGGAGTCCAATTATTAGCTTATTAATATTTGTGATTATAATTATAAGTTAAAAAACCATTTGAAATTCTCAAAATTTGCAAAATTTTCTAGATTTTTGATACACAAGTATAATATTGACATAGTTAAGCGATGTAATGAAATGTAAGGTGAATGAAATGCATGAAATGCATATGTACCCCCAAACTCAAATCTGACATTTTCCTCAATGTCAACACAATATGCAAAATTAAGAGATATCTCAAAAATTTATGAAAAAGCATATTATGCATTTAGAGTTTAAAGTTGGGACAAAATAGCAAGTATTAGAGGCTTATAAACACAGATTAGGACTACGGAATATAAGTTTTACATGAAAGAACTTATCCTAAAGTCCTAACTCTAGAAAGTCTCTGATGGTGATGATGGTCTCTCTGCATCGAACTTCTCAATTATCATATCGAGCTTAGTGTGTGCTTCTTGGAGGCTGTCTTCGATTGCTTGCATCCTATTGTTTAAGGTGGTCTCCATGCACTGAAGGTATGCGAGGACGAGGTCTGTGGGTGGTGGTGTGTATGGGGGTACTCTAGCGGGGGACTTATGGTGGAGTGGCTCCTGTGCTTCCTCCTGGGCCTGTGATGGTTCACCCGGCTCTTCCTTTGCTTCTTCCCACCTAGGGATGATGTTCCCTTTTGCATCAATGAGGAAGCATGTGTTCCCAACCTTCTTACATATCCCCATGGATATGCAGATGGTTTGATTGATCCTAGTGATGCCGGCAATGGAGCACAGCCTGTGATGTCCAGGGACGAATGCAAAGTGGAGTGCTATGGCTATGATGAGGCCGGAAAGCACTATGTGCCCCATAGGCTATGGGATATGCGGAATTGATGGTTGCACAGGAAGAAACCAATGCTGCAATATTGGTCGATAACCATACACCATAAGAAGAAAAGCTCATTTTGCATTTATAATGCCCAAGCTATCACCACAACCTGTGATGGTGTGAGCAGCTAGCCTGTGCATATATCTCAGAGCGGGGCTAGTGATACCTAAAGATTTGGACTTGTTGGAGTTGTAGACATCAGTATTTGGGGTAATGGAATGCCAGAAGTCAACACTATTGTAGATCATCCTATTCTGCAGAATCTCCTAGAATATATTGCATTAAATTCATCAATGTTCATTACCCGATCGATACCAAGCAGTCTAAATTCGATCCTGCCCCTGCCCTCTCTGTTTGTGGGCCATAAGGTGGCCTTAAAGCTCCCGAAGAACTCGTGTGTGGTATCACTAGAGGCTGGGAATTGGAGTTGGGCGAATCGAGTCCATCCAATACTTTTAAACAACCCATTTATCTGCTCTTACAGCCTGAGTTATTCCAGCAACCCAAAGTCCATGTATTTTTTAGAGATAATTCTCCTGTCGTGAAGCCGTGAGCACAAATCTCTGTGGCCAAACAATGGAGAATTCCAGTTGTGCTGGTTGTGGGGTTGTGGCTGAGGTTGGCTTGCAGCTTGCGGCTGTGCTTGAGGTGGGCTTTGCTGTGGTTGCCTTGTTCTTAGGCATTGGGGTGATGGCTGGGGTGGGAAGGGTGAAGAATCTCGTCCTTGTCTAGAGGAAGAGTCGATTCTTCTTGCTAAGCATTTAGCAGGGCCATTGATGTTTGGAAAAGGAGAAAAGCTAGGGTTTGTGAATGAGTGGGGATTTGAAAGGTTTTTGAAGAGGAAGAGTTGTAGAGAGGAAGGATTCTTGAATGGATGGGAGTTTAAGGGGTGTTAGGAGAATTTAAAGGGGCATTTGTCTCTTCATTTCATGAGTTTTTGCACTCCTGGGTATCGAGTCTGCACAGGTCATGTATCACTACACGGGTCGCGGTTCGAGGACACGTGTAACTCTCTGTCCGAAAGTTATTTTGCTAGACAAGTTACACGGCCTGTGTAAAGTTATTCGGAGACTCGTATAACTTTTTGTCTCCCTTAAACTCAGAATTTTTCTCTTCCTATATGAAGCACGGGGCATGTAACATTACACAGGTTCAACCCGTATAAGTTTTTAGAGCTTATGTAAGTGTGTTTTTAGGATTTAAGGTTGTTACAAGGGGCATGTAAAACTATATACACGGCTCGTGTAACTTTTTGGCTCTTTTTTTTTTCTTATATATATATATATATATTATTCATGCTAAAATGTCCCTATCTATATGAATGAAATAAATGCAAAGATTAGCAACAGAGTTACTTCCCACGTTTTGTGCAATTTTCTCTTGTGTGGTTTTGACTTAACATTTCCACTCCCCCTTGATTTCAGTTCCTTGCTTTTGCAGAATTGTGATTTGGGGTACCTTCAAAAATAAAAGAACATAAAGTAAAATAATGAAAATTAAGAGAAGGGTTACAAAAGTGTTTGGGTTGTCTCCCAAAGAGCACTTGTTTATAGCTATTAGCTGGACTGTTCTTCAGCTTATGGTTGAGTTGGAGGGGTGATGTAGGATTGGGTGAATCCATTCTCAATTGTATCCCTTAAGAAGTATGGTTTTAATCTCTGCCCATTGACCTTGAAGGTACCTGATTTTTTGCTCCATAACTCTACTGCTCCATGTGGGAAGACTTAAGTTACCTTAAAGGGTCCAGACCATCTTGACCTCAACTTCCTTGGGAAGAGTTTTAATCTTGAATTGAACAGCAAGACAATGTCTCCTTCCATGATTTCTTTCTTTATTATGTGTTTGTCATGCCATCTTTTGGTATTGTCCTTGAAGATTTTAGCATTCTCATAGGCATCCTACCTGATTTCTTCCAGCTCATTAAGCTGTAAAAGTCATTTTTCACCAGCAGCTTTTAGGTCAAAATTTAGGGTCTGGATTGCCCAATAGGCTTTGTGTTTAAGTTCGATAGGGAGGTGGCAGGATTTTTCATAAACTAGGCAAAAGGGTGTTGTTCCAATGGGAGTTTTATATGCAGTGCGGTAACTTCATAAACCAGTCCTTCCTTGAGCGATTGACTGTTTTCTCAAGGATATGTTTCAGCTCCCTGTTTAAAATTTCTAATTGACCATTGATTTGAGGATGGTAAGGTGTTGCCACCTTGTGAGTCACTCCATATTTCTTCAATAATGTTTCAAATTGTTAATTGCATAAGTGACTTCCTCCATCACTAATTATTGCCCGTGGTGTACCAAATCTTGTGAAGATGTTCTTCTTAAGGAATTTTGTGACCACTCTGGCATCATTTGTTGGTGTGGCTATTGCTTCTACCCATTTTGACACATAATCAATACCAATCAGAATATACTTATTTCCAAAGGAAAATGGGAATGGACCCATGAAGTCTATTCCCCACACATCAAATAGCTCTATTTAAGTATACCGTGCAGTGGCATTTCATTCCTTCTTAAGATGTTCCCTGTTCTTTGGCACTGATCACAAGCCAGCACAAAGGATCTCACATCCTTAAATAAATTTGGCCAGTAAAACCCCGATTGTAAAATCTTAGCTGTTATTTTTGTGGTCCCAAAAAGTCCTCCAAATGGTGATGAATGGCAGTGCTGCAAAATGCTCTCTATTTCTTCCTCCGGTATGCATTTTCTTATTAGCGCATCATTGCATCTCTTGTACAGTAGAGGTTCTTCCAATGTGTAGAATCGCACATAATGCAGGAATTTCTTCCTTTACTGGTAAGACATGTTTGGTGGCAATACCATACATATAAGATAATTAACAAAGTCAACATACCATGGGTCTTGGGAGAATGCTAATAATTACTCATCAGGAAATGAGTCATCGATTGGTAAATCCTCAATGTCCCCTATGTCTTCCTATTTCAGTCTTGAGAGGTAATTAGCTACTACGTTCTTAGATCCCTTTTTGTCCTTAATTTCAAGGATAAATTCTTGTAGGAGTAAGATCCATCAAATTAACCTTGGCTTTGCTTCCATTTTGTTCAAGAGGTATAGTATAGCAGTATAGTCTATGTATACAATGACTTTTGATCCAAGTAGGTAGGATCTGAATTTATCAATTGTAAACACCACTGCTAGGAATTCCTTTTCCATGGTAGCATAATTGATTTGTCCATCATCAAGCATCTTGCTGGCATAGTAAGTGGCATAGAGCTTTTTATCCTTCCTTTGTCTGAGTACTGCTCTAACTGCATAGTCACTTGCATTGCACATCACCTCAAATGGCAGCTCCCAATTAGGTGGTTGTATAATTGGTGCTGAAATTAAAGCTTCTTTGATCCTGTTGAAAGAAACAAGGCAGTTTTCATTAAAATCAAGGGGAACATCTTGACTTAATAAATTAGTTAGTGGCTTAGCTATTTTGAAAAAATCTTTTATAAATCTTCTATAGAAGCCTACATATCCCAAAAAGCTTCCTCTTTCTGATACTAGGTGCCTAAGAACTATACCTTCCCTTACCATGAAGTGACATTTTTCCCAATTTAGAACCAAGTTTCATTCTTCATATTTTTGCAACACTTTGGATAAGTTAGCTAGGCATTCATCAAAAATAGTTCCATAGACAGAAAAATCATCCATAAAAACTTCCATAATATTTTCAATGTAATAAAAAAGAATGGCCATCATGCATCTTTGAAAAGTAGCAGGGGCATTACAAAGACCAAAAGGCATTCTTCTGTATACAAAGGTTCCATAAGGGCATATGAATGTAGTCTTTTCCTGGTCTTTTGGGTGAATAGGAATTTGGAAAAATCCTGAATACCCATCTAGATAGAAAAAATAGAAAGTTTCACTAGCCTTTCTAACATTTGATATATGAAAGGGAGAGGAAAATGGTCTTTTTTGGTGGCACTATTTAATTTCCTATAATCTATGCACATGCGCTAACCAGTGACTACCCTAGAAGGGATTAATTCATTGTTTGCATTTTGAATGATAGTTGTCCCACCCTTCTTAGGCACTACATGCACTGGACTAACCCATTTACTATCAGAAATTGGGTATATAATACCTGCATCTAATAGTTTTAAAATTTCTTTCTTAACTACTTCTTTCATGTTTGGGTTAAGTCTCCTCTGATGTTTAATAATAGGTTTTCTATTTTCCTCCATAGGTATCCTATGCATGCAAATTGAAAGACTAATCCCTTTTAGGTCTCCTATTTTATACCCTATAGCCTTACTATGGGTCCTAAGTTCCCTTAATAATTTTTCCTCTTCTTCATTAGATAGACCAACATTTATAATAACAGGATATTTAGAATTTGAGTCCAAGAATGCATACCTTAGTGTGGAGGGGAAAAGTTTCAGTTTTATCTATTTGGTGTCTTCCTGTGACTTTCTTTTGGGTTGCTCCTCCTTTAACTCTTCCACCTGGAGAGCTTGAGCTAAGGGTAGGGATGGGCTAGCTTCTAAGGATCGTGCACAAGTTGTAATTTCTATGTTTTCATTATCTGCTATGTGGCTGTGCACTATGCATGCTTCAAGAGGATCTTCAGGATGTGATTTGTGAAATTTCTCTTCAACTAGCTTGCTAATTATGTCAACTCTTAAGCATTCATCAGGTTCAAGTTTATGTTTTATTACTCTGAACAGGTTGAATTCCACTTCTTCATCTCTTACCTTGAGAGTTAACTGCCCATTCTTAACATCTATGATAGCTCCGACGGTTGCCAAGAATAGTCTTCCCAAGATGATAGGAATTTGGACATCCTCTTCCATTTCCAGGACAACAAAATCAATAGGAATGAATAATTTTCCTACCTTGATGGGGATGTTTTTTTAGGATGCCAATCAGGTACTTGACAGATGAATAGTCCAATTGTAGTGAAATTGTTATGGGTTTAAGCTCCCCTTGCGCCTAGATCATAGAGTGCCTTATCTATTGTCATATTGCCAATAAGACAAGGTATGGAGAAGCTTCCTGGATCCTTGAGCTTTGGTGGCAGTTTGTTTTGCAATATGGCACTGCATTCCTTTGTAAGAGCAATAGTCTCATAGTCTTCCAATCTTCTTTTCTTTGAAAGAATTTCTTTACGGAACTTAGTGTAGGATGGCATTTGAGAAAGTGCTTCTGTGAAGGGAATGTTAATGTAGAGTTTCTGTAGAACTTCTAAAAATTTTCCAAACTGCTAATCCAATTTAGCCTTTTGTAATCTCTGGGGAAAAAGTAGAGGAGGTTAATATAGCTCTGGTAACTTCTTCTTCTTTTTTGTTTCCTCTTCCTGTTCCTTTTTAGGTTCTTCCTTCTTCTCGTTTGTTTGGTTATCAGATTCATCAGAGTTTTCTCAGTTGATTTTTCCTCTAATTGTTGCTTTTCTAATATTCTGCTGCTCCTCAAGGTAACTACCTTATAATGCTCTTTGGGGTTCATCTCTAGTTGACTTGGTAGTTTACCAGTAGCCTTGCTTGAAGAACTTGCCTATTGAGCACTTTGGTTTTTAAGCATCTTATTGTGGGTGGATAGTTTGTCCATTCTAGAAGCTAACTGTTTTATCATTTCATTCTGCTATTGTTGGGCTGCTAAGAAGCCTTCCATCATGGATTCCATAGTGAACTTTAGTTCAGATTGTTGGGGTTGAGGAGGTGGTGGCGGCTATGCAAGGTTTTATCCTCTATTCTGAAAACCTGGGGGGTGCTGATGGTCTGTACCCTTGCTGCTTGTTCATGGGTTAATTCTGCAAGTTGGACCATGAGAAGTTAGGGTGGTTTCTCCATCCAGGGATGTAAGTTTTTGAATATGGATTGTTAAACTGCCTCTAGTTGAATTTTCCTCCGTTATTCAAATAGTTTAGCTATTCTATAGAGGGTTTATTAAAGTTATTGCATTTTGAAGTCATACTGTAACATCCTCACTTTAGCTAGTCCGCATATTCTACTGTTCCGATGACCAGTGTTTGTCCGGACAGCTAAAAAGTCCGGAAAATTATTTAAACTAAAATGAGGAAACATAATTAACTCAACTATTAACAAGAAAAATTTAGGAAAAATTTTTGAAATAAAATACAACCAACTTAAATGATCCGGTACCCTAGCGATTGGTAACCTAGTGAGAAGTTGCGGTTCTCACAACTAGGAGTCCTAGACCCAGGGGAAAAATTATAAAATAATTATTGGGACTCCAGAGAAGGATTATTGAGGTTCTTATGGGATTAGAATGTCACACCTCACCCCTCTGTAAGGCATGACATGATCCCGTAGAATACCTAATGAACTACCGAACTTCACCTACCGATAATTCATTAAGTACACTACAAGGGATTTTAAAACAATTTTCTTACATTCTGGAAGTGGTGAGCATTTTGAGAGGAATTAAAAACCATTTATTCAAAGTTTAAATACTAGTAAAAATTTTTGTCCATTTTAATTTTGCCGCAAATTTTATAAAAATTTTGACAGAGTTCCATTTGTATTCGGAGAAAACAGTTCTTCAAATACCTAAAAAAAAAAATACTTCCAATAATTTTCTCAACTCCCAACCTCCAATAAATCTCAAATCAATTCAATTCAATTCACTTCAAAATAATTCCACATCCAAATCAAAATTTATCGTCTTAAAATATTTAATAACTTCATTCACAAAGCATAAAGTATGAAATTCACAAGTACAAATATTAATTTACAGAAGGAAATCCAAAAATAATATTATTACAATTTATTTTACAACTGTTCAACTTTACATTGATACATACAATATTTCTATATTTACATCAAAATTAACTATGAGGGTATAAAATAATACCCGTACAAAAAGACCGGTGTAGTCCTCAATTCAATAGCAGCTCACTCTGCTGCTTTCTCCTTACTCTTATCTGCGACAGCAAAATAAGCTATCACTGAGTATAAAAATACTCAGTGGTGCACAATAAAAATTTAAAATATAATACATAAATCATTCATTACCAAAACACAATTTAAATATTTCTCAATCACATTTCACAATTATCAAAAATCAGAATAACACAATTTAGTCAAATAATTTAATAAACACAGTGTTGCCAAAATCATACACAACTTAAGTCATGACACAAAATTTTCGATCAATGCCGTGTTGTGCACCACGACAAAGCAATCTAAAACCCCATTAATCAAAATCAATGAGGGAGGTGGCTAGCTAGCTAATGAGTACTCATCCGATCTCGACCTCAACTGGTAAGCTAGAGAGGGAGGAAAATAAACGATCTCAACCCCATAAATGGAGGAGGAATAATGTAATACTGTCAGGCTAAGTGTGAACACAAAATCAATTCAAAACAATTTATTCAAATAATTTGTGAGAAATCTGATCAATTTCCAAAATCATATTAACAATCATAAATGGCAACACAGTTCATAATTAACTCAAAAAAAAAATCAAATTTTCAAGAATCATATATTTAAACAAAAATTACTGTGCACAGACCTAACGTGAGTCGCCTCTAGGCCTTGACTCAGTCTCTCCGAGTTTCCAAGTCTTTTTCAGCTGAAACACACAGTTTCATAGTGTTTCAGTACCATAACTTAGCATAAATCCAAAAATAAATTTAACTTCACTTTTACCTAGCTCTAACGTGCTAAATTTGACGTTCTCGCAGTTTTTGTGTTTTGGGTTGCTATTCACTACACTATTCAAGCCAAATTATTGACTTTCTAAGGCTTAATAGGTATGGGAACTCCAACTTCACCCACATACCACATTTTGGTCATTAAATTTGTTGGTTTTGGTGATTTTCTCAAAGCTTAAGTCCTTTAGGCAAAATTGTCAAATTTTCAGTTTTGGTGTCTCTAGTTGCACTGTTTCATTGGTAATTTTACTGTTAGAATTTGGCAAAACTTCCTCCACAGAAAATTTTTCTTATTGTCTTAAGTTTATTCTCATTTTTGAATCACCCCAATTGGAGTTTTGTAGCTCAAGTTATGACCATTTGAACCATGGCTTCCTGATTAGAAACAACCCAGATTTTTTGGGCAATTTTGGTGCTGGCAGTTTTGGGTCACCAACTTGGGGTGGCCAAATAACTTGGTTGCTGGCAGAATTTGGGTTTGTGTTCTTCATGAAAGTTTTAGGTCTATATCTCATCTAACCACTGGTAAAATTTCAGGTCATTTGGATCTGCCTAGCTCGAGTTATGACCAAATGAACAAACACTGTT
Organism: Hevea brasiliensis; assembly: GCF_030052815.1. Taxonomy (NCBI): domain Eukaryota; kingdom Viridiplantae; phylum Streptophyta; class Magnoliopsida; order Malpighiales; family Euphorbiaceae; genus Hevea; species Hevea brasiliensis. The sequence goes on along the minus strand of NC_079497.1, from coordinate 24,382,884 downwards.
TATTTAGTCAGTTTGTACAGGGCAGCCTGCACTTTTCCAATTTTGGTCAATTTGTTCACTAGGTTTTGGTCACTTTTTGGGCATGGTTCCTAAATGAAAATTGTGTCATTTTATACCTATTTTCATCCCCAATTGGTCCCATATCAATTGGACTTGTAAAATTTTATTTTTGGTCCTTCAAAGCTAACTTGGTCATGCTGCCAGCAGTATGACCACACTCCCTCCGAATTTAACTTTAATTCCAACAATTCCAACACAACTCATTTGGTCACAAATGACCATTTTTCACTTCACAATAGGTCAAAGACACCATTTAATCATTTCTTACATTTTTTCTTCATAAATCCTAAGTCCCAAAACCCTAACTTACTAAATTGTTGCATTTAACCACATTTAATGCTTTTAATCCTAACCATTCAACTAAATAAAGTTTCTAACTCATTTAAATCCATCAAACCATGCAAATCATACTCCCATCACCTGCTGGCCAAAAATTCAGTTTAGTCCCTCACACATATTTTTATTTCATTTTGAGTTTAAAATGGCTTTGCAGTCGTTCCCGAGAAGGTCACCCATCGCTGTGACTCTCGGCTTGTTTAACCTCTTATGTTCTGTTTTTCTTATTTATACTTAACTAATTGAACATTACTAATTATTTGTGTTTATGGCTTCTCTAATTGATTTAAGTGTGGTTCTAATCCCCTTAATTATCCGGACCGACTCCGATCACCGAAACAGTGAAATATACCAGGCTATACCAATAGGGGTGTTACATAGAATGCCAAGGAAATGCTTAAAAAAATTTTTCAATCAGTACAGACAATTTTGGCCAAACGGAGGGCATTTTTATCATTTCATCTTCAGAGATGATTTTTGGCCAACTTTTCCAGTTAAATAAATAATTTATATAACATAAAATATGATTAAATGTTGTTAAAAATTTAATTGAAATCAATTAGACAAGAAATGGAGAGAAAATAAAAGAAAATGGCATTATGACATCATAGTGATGTCATTAAAGTTTTCCCAACCAACCCAATGTGGACACATGGCATAAACTTATTTAAAAGAGACAAATGGGCTGAAAAAATGAAACAAAAATCAGATTTCTCTTCTCTTCATCTTCCTTGCCGTGAATCACCTCCATAGCCAAACCATTTTCAAGCTTTCAAAGCTTGATTTTCACTCACTTCTACCCAACAAAACCCTAACCTAGCAACACAAAAAAGTATTCTTGCATCTTGGAGATTCTTTTGGGAACAAAAAGAAAAGGAAAACAAGAATTCTAGCAAGTGGGAAATCTCACTCCATAGAGGTTAGTGACCTAAACCTTGAATTTCAATTTAAATTCATGTTTAAGAACTATAAATGTGTGCAAATGACAAAGAAATTTGATGAAATACCATTGGTATGCTAACCCTAAATTTTGACAGCCATTGTTAGGGTAATATGGTGATGATTTTAGGGGAGCTAACATGCTAGTATGGCTGCCCTTAATGTGTATCTCATAAGTGAATTGATAAATGCAATGATAATGCATGGTTTTGTAATGTTGAGTTAGGGTTTGGGGTGGAAAAATGAGACTTTGACCATGTGATGATGGAAGTAGGTTTTAATGGTCAATTAGTGACCATTTGGTATTGTTTGAATAAAAAATGAAGTGCATTATGTAGTGGGATTGGAGCTTGGTGTGGCTGCCCTTGGTGACCTGCAGAATTAGACATGAGTTCAGCAGGTTTGGGCAACAATAACTTGAATTGTAGAGGTTCAATTGGTGCAAGGCCAATTGGACATGAAACTAGACACATAATGGCACAACTTTGGTGAAGAAACCATGCCCAGAAAACCAAACCAAGTTGACCAAAAGTTTGCCCTAATCCGGGTGACCTGCAGTCTGCCTGGGTAAAATGACTAAATGAATAGTGTTTGGTCATTTGGCCATAACTTAGTGTAGAAATGTCCAATTGACCTAAAATTTTACCAGAAACAAGCTGAGATATAACAACATTTTTCATTAAGAAACCTAACCCAAATTATGACCAGAACATATTCAAAAGGTGAGTTACAGTCACTGTTCCTAACACAGTAGATTTGGTCAGTCCAGAAATTCTGGACAAAATTTCAATCCGGCCAGTTGTGGTTTTTGGGCCATAACTAGAGCTACAAAGCTCCAAATGGAGTGATTCAAAAAAAGAAATGCAACTAGACAAAATAAAGAACAACTTTCATGTTGATCACTTTGCCAAATTCCTACTGCAAAAATGACTAATATAATAGTAAATACAAAGCATGAAAACTGAAAATTCTGTCCAATTAGCATTAAGCTTAGAAATGGTATTAGCAACCAATACCAACAAGTTTAAAATGCAAAATGTGGTATGTTGATGATATTTAAACCAATATACCTATTGTCAATGCAAAAGTCAACATTTTAGTTGACTAATGAAATGAATAGTAGCCATAAAATTTTATTTTCAAAGAATTACATAAATTAAAAGTGTTAAATGCCCTAGTAGGCCTGATGTAATTGGTTTGGATAGGTTGGCATGCCAATAGGGTTCTGTTAGCAGTACTGCATATGACTTCATGCCATTCTATGTTTCATAGCTTCCCATGCCATTCTGCGACATAATAGCCTTTGGCTATGTTATTTGAGTTGATATACTTGGGTTTTAACCCTGATAATTATTACAGCTTATTAGCTGTTCTGTTGCACACCGGGAGACATAATGTGAACGATGGTGTGATGGTCCGAGGTACTTAGTACCCAGTGCCAGTTTACCCATTTATCCAGTCCAGTCAACTACTATGGTTTACTCGGGCAATGATAATAAATTTTTACCAAATTTTAATCGAATAATATTGCAATAAATACCAGAAATTAAGTCTACCCAAAAATGTAAACATACATTCTGCATACTTATTTTTATTATATTTTATTTTATTTTATATTGTCACCACTAAGCAAAATTGCTTAGTGCGTAGCTTTTGCCATGCGTAGGTACTGGAGACCTAGCTGGGGAGCTCAGCAGACATCAGACAGGGTGAGCATTCAGAGCTGCATTCGGAATCCAGAGTCACCCCACATTCTGCACTGCATATGGTAGGACATTAGGATTTTGGGTAGCAGTTTGTATTTTACATTTTGTATTAGTTTTGGATTGTAACTATAAACTCTTGTAATTATGTGATAATGTAAATATATGAAATTTCATATTATCGAAATTTTCTGTATAATGTATGCTGATGAATGAAATGTTGAGAAATATTTAAGAATATGCTTCAAGTGATGAAGTGAACAGAAAAGTTTTGAAAATAGTATTGTGATTTGAGATTGAGATTTTGAGATTGACTTGAATGTGTATAATGGAGTTTGGATTTAGAAATTATATTGGAAGTGTTTTTAAACAGGTTTAGAAGAACTGCTTTTCAATTCTGACCAAAGACTCTCTGGATTTTCTATAAAATTTGCGGAAAAATTCAGATTTATCAAAAATTGAAAATAAAAGAATTAAAAGGGATAAATTATAATAGAAACATAAATTGGTGCTTCAACACACTGAGTGGCATAACTTGCTCGGCTACACTATAGACGGGTAAGGGGTGTCACATTTAGTGGTATCAGAGTATCGGTTTAGGCATTTCTGGGCCTAGATAGAGTGCATACCATTGCATTGCATTTGTAAATGTTGAGGTAACACTGATGCAGATCTGTTTGTTTTCTTATTTTGAATAGGATATGGATCCTGCTTCACAAAGAGCAGTTGAGAAAGAGGTGGAGAGTCGTGCTCCACCCAGGGCTGAATCTGGGGGCAGGGGAGAATCTGTTCCACCAGCAACTGAGGCACTTGCCCAACCTCAGTTTGCTCTATTTCAGCAAATGACTGAATTCTATCGGTAAATGATGGGGGCAATTCTACCACCACAACCACAACCACAACCTCCACCAGTACCACAGAAGTCCCATCTAGAGAAATTGAGAAAGCATGAGGCTGTAGACTTCTTTGGGAAGAGGGAGGATGATCCCATTACCGCAGAAAACTGGTTGGATAGGACCATCAAAGTGTTGAAACAGCTAAACTGCACCCCCGAGCAGAACCTGGTGGGTGCTGTGTCCCTACTTCAGGATGATGCATATCAGTGGTGGGACATAGTAACCGGTGAGGTGTAACCTAAATGGATCACCTGGGAATTCTTCCTCACAGAGTTTAGGAAGAAATATGTTAGCAAGGTGTATTTAGAAGAGTGAAGAAGAGAATTTATCAGTCTGAGACAGAGGCAATTGTCAGTGGTTGAGTATGAGCGTGAGTTTGTCAGACTAAGCCGATATGGGAGGGAGATAGTCCCTATAGAGGCAGAGAGGTGCAAACGATTTGAAGAAGGGCTCAATGACAACATCAAAGTCATGATCACAGCATTAGAGATCACGGATTTTGCTAAACTGGTAGATGCTGAATCAAAAGTGGAAAGGGTCCGAATAAATGAACAAAATAGAAGGGAAAGACAGCAGAAGAGGGGTCCGGGTCAGTCTAGTGCATTTTCTGCTCCTAGTAAGAAGAGTAAGGGTCCTCCTGCTCAGAGTTTAGGACCACCACAGGGTCAGAGTCAGTCTCAGGGGCCCAGACCATAGTTCACAACTAGGAGAGGCCAGTCCACACTATCAGTGGGTAGCTCTCCAGGGACGGTTTTTAAGGGACCAGCCCCAGCATCTTCTGCCTGTCAGTACTATCAGAAGTGGCATAAGGGGGATTGTTGGCAAGTGACCGGTGCATGCTTACAGTGTGGATCGACAGAACATCAGATCAAGAATTGTCCGAAGAGGACTACTACAGTTACTCAAACACAAACTGACATACCTACTCCTGCACCACAAAGGGGTAGGAAGGCCGGTAAACCTAAGGCAGCTAGTCCATCACTGAGGCCTGCATCCGAGTCAGCTGAGAGGCCAGATACTAGAATGCCTGCTAGGGCCTATGCCATCAGAGCTCAGGAGGAGTAAGATGCCCCGGATGTTATCAGGGGTACGTTTTCCCTCTACAACACTTCTGTGCATGCATTGGTGGATCCAGGATCCACTCATTCCTACATTTGCATCAAACTACCCATAGAGAGGGGAGTTCCAGTAGAGGAGAGTGATCAAGACATTCTAGTCACAAATCCACTAGGCCACAGTGTGTAGTGAATAAGGTGTATAGAGGTTGCCCGTTGAGGATTCAGGGATATGAATTCTCGGCACACCTAATTGAATTGCCCTTCCACGAGTTTGACGTGATTTTGGGTATGGACTATTTGACACGTCATCTAGCAATAGGTGATTGCAAATTGAAGAGGATTTCTCTAAAAACTTCTGAGGGTAATGAGATCACTGTTGTGGGTGAAAGGACAGATTTCCTGTCCAATGTTATCTTAGCCACACTTGCAAGAAGATTAATGAGAAAAGGCTGTGAAGCTTACCTAGCACACGTGGTTGATACTAGGCAAGCTAAGCCAAACCTGTGTGATATACCCATAGTAAGAGACTTCCCAGATGTATTTCTTGAAGAGTTGCCTGGTTTACCACTAGAAAGGGAAGTTAAGTTTGCTATTGAGGTAATGCCGGGTACAGAACCAATTTCTATTGCTCCTTATAGAATGGCACCCACTGAATTGAAGGAGTTGAAAATCCAGTTGCAGGAGTTACTTGATAAGGGGTTCATACGCCTCAGTGTGTCACCATGGGGAGCTCCGGTGCTGTTTGTGAAGAAGAAGGATGGAACTTTGAGATTGTGTATTGATTACCGGCAGTTGAACAAAGTAACTGTGAAGAATAAATATCCATTGCCCAGAATTGACGATTTGTTTGATCAGTTGAAAGGAGCCGGTGTATTTTCAAAAATTGATCTCAGATCAGGGTATCATCAGTTGAGGGTAAAGGATGCAGATGTGTCAAAAACTGCATTCAGAACCCGGTATGGGCACTATGAATTTTTAGTGATGCCGTTTGGGTTAACAAATGCACCAGCAGCATTTATAGACCTTATGAACCGTATCTTCCATCCATACTTAAATCAGTTTGTAGTGGTCTTTATTGATGATATTCTGGTGTATTCCAAGACCAGGGAAGAACATGATGAACATTTGAGGATTATTCTGCAAACCCTGCGAGAAAAGAAGCTGTATGCTAAGCTGTCCAAGTGTGACTTCTGGATGAGTGAAATCTCTTTACTTGGACACATAGTATCAGCTGAGGGGATTAGAGTGGATCCCAAAAAGATAGAAGCAGTGATGGAATGGAAGCCTCCCAGAAATACAACTGAGGTCAGAAGTTTCTTGGGGTAAGCTGGGTATTACAGAAGATTTGTGAAGGAGTTTTCTCTTATAGTTGTTCCAATGACCAAGTTGTTGCACAAAAATGTGAAATTTGGCTGGAACGATAAGTGCCAAGCCAGTTTTGAGAGGCTGAAGGCTATGTTGATAGAAGCACCAGTGTTAACACAGCTAGTGTTGGGAAAAGACTTTTGGTCTACAGTGATGCCTCTCATAATGGGTTAGGGTATGTATTGATGCAAGAGGGGAAGGTGGTCGCCTATGCTTCCAGGCAGCTAAGGCCACATGAACAGAATTACCCTACCCATGATCTAGAACTTGCAGCAATTATCTTCGCACTGAAGATATGGAGGCATTACTTATATGGTGAAAAGTGCTACATTTACACATAACACAAAAGTTTGAAATACTTGCCAACCCAGAAGGAGCTCAACCTCAGACAGAGGCAATGGATTGAGTTCCTAAAGGACTATGATTGTGTGATAGATTATCATCCTGGGAAGGCAAATGTAGTTACTGATGCTTTAAGTAGGAAGTCCATCACAGCTTTAAGATCACTAAATGCCTATTTGTCCTTAGCTTAAGATGGAGCTATTTTGGCTGAGTTGCAAGTGAGGCCAACCCTGCTACAACAAATACAAGATGGACAGAGGGCAGATGAAAAATTAATAGCCATTGTGGGTAACATTTCAGAGGGAAAGGAAACTAAATATGAGGTGAAAGCAGATGGGTGTCTGTATTACAAAGGAAGAGTGTGTGTACCAGATGATGGGAAACTGAAGACTAGTATTCTGAAAGAAGCACACACTAGTGTTTATGCTATGCACCCGGGAATCACAAAAATGTATAATGATTTGAAGCCTCATTATTGGTGGCCTGGTATGAAGAGGGATATAGCTGACTATGTAACTAAGTGTTTGACATGTCAGCAAGTTAAAGCAGAACATTAAGTTCCATCAGGATTGCTACAGCCTATAAGCATACCTGAATGGAAATGGGACCAGGTCACTATGGATTTTATTAGTGGTCTACCTCTCACCCAAAAGAAGCATGATGCAGTGTGGGTGATAGTGGATAGATTAACGAAGTTAGCACATTTTCTGCTAGCACAATTGTATATCAGTGAGATAGTTAGACTGCATGGAATCCCACTTTCCATCATATCTAATCGAGACCCAAGGTTTACATCAAGATTCTGGAAAAAGTTGCAAGAAGCCTTGGGCACACAACTCCGTTTTAGCACAACTTTTCATCCTCAGACGGATGGACAGTCAGAACTAGTAATCCAAGTAAACCTAAGAACTAATTAAATTTTCATAGTTAATAAATTGAAATGATAGTAACAATGTAAATTATGTGATAGATCCTGGAGGATATGCTAAGGAGTTGTGTCATTGAGTTTGAGGGGAGTTGGGATAGATATCTCCCACTGGCAAAATTCGCATATAACAATAGCTACCAAGCTAGCATTCAAATGGCTCCGTATGAAGCACTATATGTGAGGAAATATAGAACCCCAGTGTGTTAGACTGAATTAGGAGAAGATAAGCTGGTAGGACCAGACCTAGTGAAACAGACTGAGGAGAAAGTGAAGATAATCAAAGCTAACCTGAAGGTTGCCTCAGATAGACAGAAATCATATGCCGACTTAGAGAGAAAAGAGATAGAGTATGCAGTTGGAAATAAAGTGTTTTTCAAAGTTTCACCGTGGAAGAAAGTACTGAGGTTTGGAAGGAAGGGTAAGTTAAGCCCTAGGTTCATTGGTCCATATGAAGTCATTGAATGTGTGGGACCAGTGGCCCATCGGCTAGCTTTACCACCAGAACTGGATAAAATACACAATGTATTCCATGTTTCTATGCTGAGGAGATATCGCTCAGACCCTTCACATGTCATTTCCATGGAAGAGATTGAAATCCAACCGGACTTGACATATACAGAAGAACCTATACAGATCCTAGCTCGGGAAGTGAAGAAACTGAGGAATAAACAAATTCCATTGGTGAAAGTGCTTTGGAGGCACCACAACACTGAAGAGGCAACTTGGGAAAGTGAAGAGATGATGAGGCAACAGTTCCCTCAACTGTTTGCATCAGGTAAATTTCAAGGATGAAATTTTTATTAGAGGGGAAGAGTTGTAACATCCTCACTTTAGCTAGTCCATACATTCTACTGTTTCGGTGACCAGTGTCAGTCCAGACAGCTAGAACGTCCGGAAAAATATTTAAACTAAAGTGAGGAACTATAATTAACTCAAATATTAATAAGAAAAATTTAGGAAAAATTTTTGAAATAAAATACAACCAAGTTAAATGAGCTGGTACCCTAGCGATGGGTAACCTAGTGAGAAGTTGTGGTTCTCACAACAAGGAGCCCTAGACCCGGGGGAAAAATTATAAAATAGTTATTGGGACATCAGAGAAGGGTTATTGAGGTTCTTATGGCATTAGAATGCCAAGGAAATACTTAGAAAATTTTTTCAATCGGTACAGACAATTTTAGCCCATTAAGCCAAACGGAGGGCATTTTGGTCATTTCGTCTTCAGAAATGATTTTTGGCCAACTTGTCCAGTTAAATAAATAATTTATATAACATAAAATATAATTAAATGTTGTTAAAAATTTAATTGAAATTAATTAGACAAGAAATGGAGAGAAAATAAAAGAAAATGGCATTATGACATCATAGTGATGTCATTAAAGTTTTCCCAACCAACCCAATGTGGACACATAGCATAAACTTATTTAAAAGAGACAAATGGGCTGGAAAAATGAAACAAAAATCAGATTTCTCTTCTCTTCATCTTCCTTGCCATGAACCTCCTCCATAGCCAAACCATTTTCAAGCTTTCAAAGCTTGATTTTCACTCACTTCTACCCAACAAAACCCTAACCTAGCAACACAAAAAAGTATTCTTGCATCTTGGAGATTCATTTGGGAACAAAAATAAAAGGAAAACAAGAATTTTAGCAAGTGGGAAATCTCACTCCATAGAGGTTAGTGACCTAAACCTTGAATTTCACTTTAAATTCATGTTTAAGAACTATAAATGTGTGCAAATGACAAAGAAATTTGATGAAATACCATTGGTATGCTAACCCTAAATTTTGAAAACTATGGTTAGGGTAATATGGTGATGATTTTTGAGGAGCTAACATTCTATTATGGCTGCCCTTAATGTGTATCTCATAAGTGAATTGATAAATGCAATGATAATGCATGGTTTTGTAATGTTGAGTTAAGGTTTGGGGTGGAAAAATGAGACTTTGACCATGTGATGATGAAAGTAGGTTTTAATGGTCAATTAGTGACCATTTGGTATTGTTTCAATAAAAAATGAAGTGCATTGTGTAGTGGGATTGGAGCTTGGTGTGGCTGCCCTTGGTGACCTACAGAATTGGACATGAGTCCAGCAAGTTTGGGCAGCAATAACTTGAAATGTAGAGGTTCAATTGGTGCAAGGCCAATTTGACATGATACTAGACACATAATGACACAACTTTGGTGAAGAAACTATGCCCAGAAAACCAAACCAAGTTGACCAAAAGTTTGCCCTAATCTGGGTGACCTGCAGTCTGCCTGGGTAAAATGACCAAATAAATAGTGTTTGGTCATTTGGCCATAATTCAGTGTAGAAAGGTCCAATTGTCCTGAAATTTTACCAGCAACAAGCTGAGATATAGACCAACAACTTTCATGAAGAAACCTAACCCAAATTATGACCAAAACATATTCAAAAGGTGAGTTGCAGTCACTATTCTTAACACTATAAATTTGGTCAGTCTAGAAATTCTGGACAAAATTTCAATCCGGCCAGTTGTGGTTTTTGGTCCATAACTAGAGCTACAAAACTCCAAATGGAGTGATTCAAAAAAAGAAATGCAACTAGACGAAATAAAGAACAACTTTCATGTTGATCAGTTTATCAAATTCCCACTACAAAAATGACTCATAGAACAGTAAAAACAAAGTATGAAAACTGGAAATTCTGTCCAATTAGCATTAAGCTTAAAAATGGCATTGGCAACCAATACCAACAAGTTTAAAATGCAAAATGTGGTATGTCGATGATATTTAAACCAATATACCTATTGTCAATGCAAAAGTCAACATTTTAGTTGACTAATGAAATGAATAGTAGCCATAAAATTTCATTTTCAAAGAATTACATAAATTAAAAGTGTTAAATGCCCTAGTAGGCCTAATGTGATTGGTTTGGATAGGTTGGCATGCTAATAGGGTTCTGTTAGCAGTACTGCATATGGCTTCATGCCATTCTGTGTTTCATGGCTTCCTATGCCATTCTGTGACATAATGGCCTTTGGCTACGTTATTTGAGTTAATATACTTTGGTTTTAACCCTGATAATTATTACAGCTTATTAGTTGTTCTGTTGCACACCGGGAGACACAATGTGACCGATGGTGTGATGGTCCGAGGTATATAGTACCCAGTGCCAGTTTATCCATTTATCCAGTCCAGTCAAGTACTATGGTTTACTCGGGCAATGATAATAAATTTTTACCAAATTTTAATCCAATAATACTGTAATCAATACCAAAAATTAAGTCTACCCAAAAATGAAATTAAGGCGCCTTTTTATTGTCACATCCCGACTTAGCGGGCCCCAGCTCAAGCCCCTCTCTGGGTGGCCATCTTGCCGGCGTACCCCCCTAGAGGCCGGCGGTGCGACTCACAAGGTACTGTCCGCTTTGGTGGAGTTCAATCCCTTCGCCCTGCAAAGCTAGGATTCGAACCCTTATCACCTCACGGGTTTGCTTCGCCTCTTACCAATTGAGCTGCAAGTTGTAACACCCTCCCGATAACCACTCCGTACATCCTACTGTTCCGGTGACCGGTGTCTGTCCGGACAGCTAGAATGTCCGGAAAAATATTCAAACTAAAGTCAGGAACCATAATTAACTCAAATATTAACAAGAAAAATTTAGTAAAAATTTTAGAAATAAAATACAATCAAGTTAAACGAGCCGGTGCCCTAGCGATGGGTAACCGGAGGGAAGTTGCGGTTCTCGCAACGAGGAGCCCTAGACCCGGGGGAAAAATTATAAAATAATTTTTGGGACTCTAGAGAAGGGTAATTGAGGTTCCCATGGCATTAGAATGCCAAGAAAATACCTAGAAAAATTTTTCAATCGGTACAGACGATTTTGACCCGTTAAGCCAAACGGAGGGCATTTTGGTCATTTCGCCTTCCGAGGTGATTTTTGGCCGACTTGTCCAGTTGAGTAAATAATTAATATAACGTAAAATATGAAGAAATATTACTAGAAATTAAATTGAAATTGAGTAGTGATGAAAAGAAAAAGAAAATACACTAAAATGCCAAATATGACATCATTATGATGTCATGTGAAAGTCTCCACCAATTATAATTTAACAACCATTTAAATAAACAATAAAAGAGGCTAATGAAGACTAAATTCACCAAAAATTTGCAGCAGCCACCACTCCCACAAAAACATACCCGTAGCTCTCAAAATTCCATAGCCAAACCTCCATTTTCTTCATTTTCAAGCTCTAAAACCTCTCAAACCTCACCCCAAAACCCTAAGTCATCTTCACTAAAATTAATCTACACACCCTAAGGAAGTTTTTGGCAGCCAACAAGAGGGAAGAAAGTGAAGTTTAGGGCTTTGGAAATTCTGCCCAATCAAGGTTAGTGCTACACTTTTGTTCTCATTCTTTTAATTTTAGTTAAAACATCATTTTGAGCTAAGAGATTTTAAGAAATTTAAGTAAATCACATGTGTTAAGGGTACCTTCAATTTTCGGCAGCCCTATGGGAGATTGAGTTTGATTGTTTAATAAACTTAGAGTGGTTGGAAATCATAGTTAAGGTATTAATATGCATGGAGATTGAACTAAGCATGTTAATCAAGGTTTATGAGTAATTGGTTTGGACATTAGGGTTTGGAAAGGTGAAATTGTGACTTAGCTTAGGAAATGGTTAGAGAACTTTTTAATGGTCAATTAGTGACCATTTTAGGTAGGTTGACCCTAATTAGAACTGAAAAATTGGATGGTAAAGTGAAGGTGAAATCTGCCTATGGACAGCAGCATAGGGACTGAAAATTCAGTCCCTTTGCACTGCCATAACTTGGGCTGTGTTAGTCCAATTGATGTTTGGCCAATTGGACATGAAACTAGGCTTATAATGGCACATTTTGGCTGAAGAAACCATGCCCAAAAGACCAAAGCAAGAGGACCAAAACTTGGCTCCAATCCGGATACCCTGCACTGAATTCTGCAGAATTGACCAAATGAACAGTAACTGTTCATTTGGCCATAACTCACTGTAGATTTGGTCAATTGGCCTGAAATTTTTACAGCAACAAGTTAAGACATAGACAAACAACTTTCATGAAGGAACATACCCCAAATTATGGCCAGAACCCATCCAAACAAGTGGTTCCAGTCACTGTTTATGCACTGTAGATATGGTAATTTTCTGCAGAATGCATATACGGACAGCTTGGGTTTATGGGCTATATCTGGAGCTACAAAACTCCAAATGGAGTGATTCAAAAAAGGAAATTCAACTAGACAAAATAAGGAACAACTTTTATGTTTTACATTTCTTCAAATTCCAACAGTAACAGTGTCCAATGGAACAGTGAAGTTGACTCACCAAAACTGAAAATTCTGCTTGTGTTGAGTTACACTTTGAAATGGTATTAACACTTAATGCCAACAAGTTTTAAACACTAAATGTGGTATATTGGGAGTGCCAAAGTCAATGTACATATTTGCTATCAAAAAGTCAACATTTTAGTTGACCACAGAGGTGAATAGTAACACCAAAAATTGAAATTCAAAGATTGAAGAATTTAAAAGTTTCAAATGCCCTAGTATACCTAACAAGATTGGTTTGGATAGTTTGGCATGCCAATAGGGTTCGATTAGCGATCGCACATGGAAATATGCCATTCTGTGATTTTATGGCTTTTAGCCATTCTGACTTTGTATTGAGCTTTGGCCTTGTGCCTGATATATTTACAGCTTGTTAGCTGTTCTGTTGCACACCGGGAGATGCATATGTGACCGATGGTGTGACGGCCCGAGGTATTTGATACCCAGTGCCAATTTACCCGTTATCCAGTCCAGTCGTCTAGTGTAGGTTACTTGGGGCAACCAAATGAATAAGAGTGAACAAAGTTAATGAATTAATGAATATACCAAGATCAAACAAAGAAAGCATACACATTGTATACACATTTATTTTCTTGCTATTTTCTTCTATTATATTATTGCACCACTAAGCATTATTGCTTAACGCGTTGCTTTTGCCACGCGTAGGTACTGGAGATCCCGATCGTGAGCCCGTGAGACCACGCATCGGTGAGTCCATCCGATACGCTTTCGATGTCCGTGTCACCTCACTACCTGCAGTGCATTGGTAGGGCACTAGGTGTCATTTTGTCATTTTGATATTTTGTAGCAGATTTTTACTTTTTCATATGTATTTGAACTCATGTAATATATTTTGATGTTCATGTAAATAATGAAAGTTATGACTATGAATGCAAAAATTTGAGCATGTATTTATTGCTTGTATATGAGAAATGGATATTGAGAAATGAAAAGATTATTGAGAATTTGCTATTGAGAAATATTGTTGAGATATTGGATATTGGAGTTTGAGATGATGGAATAAAAATATTGGGAGTGTTTTCAACAGGTTCCGAAGAACGGTTTTCTCCATTTTTAGCCGGTACTCTGCCGGATTTTCTTTAAAATTTTCGGAACCTTAAATGAAAGATACTTTTGATAAATGGTTTAAATAAATTGTTTTTCATAAATTAAATGCAAAAGCATGATGTAAATTGATTGAGGAACATTAGAGTGTGCCGGTACACCGTGTGGCATTACTTACTCGGGTATACTGTACACGGGTAAGGGGTGTCACAGAATCTAATTTATCTTGAGCACTAAAGACTAGGATAATAATGAACTTAAAATGAAACAATCTATTAAAATAATTCTAGAATTAAGATTTCACACTTTAACCTTATTATGGATTTAATCTTGTCTATTCATTGGATTGAGGATCATTGCTGTGATAGAAATAAACCCTAAGATATCCTAGGTCCTCTCTCAAGGCACCTAAGGTGTGTTTCAATTAGAGCTAAACCCTACTTTCATTGGTAATTAGTCCTAATAAAACCCTTTAAGATCTATGATTAATTATGGAATTCCACAAAGGATTTTAGCCTATCTCTAGGTCAGATTTTATAAGTTTAATACTCTGATTTTCCAATACTAACCTTCACCTTTTAATTCTTCAATTAGTATCTTATATCATGTCTATGTGGGTACCGACACATAGCATACATTAAGAACACAGAACATTAAATCAAGGAATGAAACTCAAATCCAATAGATAAAACTCAATATTTGTCCATAATAATTATTACAAGCGTTACTCTCCTAATTGCAGAATAAAGAAACTACTCACTCATGGTGAGTTTAGCAACCATAATAAAAGTGAAATAAAAAAACATAAAAGCAGCCTAAAGAATTAGAACAAAAGAACCAAAGAGAATTCTCTGCAGCTTTGAACTTGTGAAACTTCGGCTTCAAAAGAATGATGAAGCTGTATGTATATGCGAATGTGCATACAAAGATGGTGGATTGGATTCAGAATCCTTTCTCATTTTTCTGTTGCTTCTATTTATATTCAATTTCCTAGGGTTAGGTTTTTAGAGTCCCAAAGGCATTAGGAGTCTGTTCTGAGTGTAAAAGCTAGAGCTGGAATCAAATCATGAAACTGGCTGTTGGCTGATACACGGCCCGTGTGTCACTACACGGCCTAGGGCCTTGTAATTTACTGGAACTTGAAGGCTGCATCTCGTATGTGGTCAGAAGATTACATGGGCCTTGGCTAGTTACATGGGTCTAATTACATGGCCTGTGTTCTGTTGTTCTTCTAGGAATTCATCAAGCTTTGCTAGGCAGAATCTTACACGGATCTCCATAGGTTACACGGGTCATGTTACACGGCCTGTGTACTGTGCTTCCTCTTTGACTTCTTTGGTTTTCTCCTGGCAGTAAGTTACACGAGTTTTTGGTATGTTTACAAGACTCGTGTAAAGTGTATCAGTAACAATGATCTTCTTCTTGAGTTTTTCCAAGCTTCCTTCTTTAGGAACTCCCTCAAAACACCTGAAAATATGTAGAAAACATAGAATTCAGTGTAGAGTAATGAAATTTACAAAAGTTAATGAATTTGATGGTTATACATAAAATTACCTATCTAAACACTATGAAATGTTGTACAAATGTGCTTAAAAACATCTATATAATATAGGTGTATCACCTAATTGCACCCAAACTCTTGGCAAACTCTGGTTGCTTTTTGGGGCTTGTGCCAAGCTAAGGGCTTAGTGCCTATGGTGAAGGTATTTGCTAAGTTGCATTGCCTTGGAAGATGAAAGCATGATGATTACTGGTTCTTTGCGGGCTTTTTGCCAAGCTCCCTTCCTCCTTGAAGAACTAGAAAGATCGGTTTCTTATCCTTTGAAGTGGAGATCCCTGTGGCTTTGAAGGCATTCCATGAAGCTAGAACTACATAATTGAGAGACCTTAGGGGAAGATTGTTCTTAATTTGGATGAGGAGGCAACCATTAGAGAATTGAAAAGTTAGGCGAACACTCACCATTACCTGAATGCGGATGTGGTTGTAGCTAAACTAAAATGGTGGAAAATGAATGTGTTGGCCAATGAAGATGTTCCCCTACAACTTTTTTATCTCGAGCTTTGAAAGAGTAAAATTCCTATCTTAGTCCTTTGATAAGAATATGGACTCACTAACTTATTTTTGTGTGCAGACATGATGGGAACCGAAGCTAAGAAAATAGCTTGGAAGAGAAAAAGGGAGCTCACTAAAAGAGTTCTGGAGAAGAAGGAAGCTACTGCTGCCACTGCTACTATCACCAAGGTCGAGGAGCTGGAAGCCCATAAGAGAGCTCAGGTCAAAGAGACAAGCTCTCCATCTCAGACCCAAAACGAGCCTGCCGATGTGAGGTCAACTCCTCCTCTTGATCAGCCAATGCTTTAACCACCGACCTCTACTGCTTCCGAGGGTGGTTTGTTTGGGCAAGCTGGCTCATCTGGAAAATTGATCTCCAGGGGTGCCCAAGTGCTAGCAAGGTCTTTAGAGAGGAACCAAACCATCAAGGGCAACATCAACTTGGCCAAGTTCATTGCTGCTATAATATGCTTTGTAGAAGACTGAACTCGGATGGCCCTAAAAAGCATTGATGACCTCCTAAACCAGTCGATGAGCCTAAGTTTGGAAGCTTAATACTCTTGTATTATATATATGTTTTTAAGTATTTTTGTATAATATTTCATAGCATTTAGATAAGTAATCTCATGCATAATCATCAATTTTGTGCACTTTTACAAATTCCATTGTCAAACTCTGAATTCTAGGTTTTTTGTAAGTTTCCAGGTGCTTTGAAGAGGTTCCAAGGCATAGGAATAGAGTAGTAGACTTGGAAAGGCCAAAGAATTGAGAAATGTTGCTGATACACCTTACACAGGTCATGTAATCAAAGTCATAGACCTGTGTAACTTACTGCCAGGAGAAAGATAAAGAGCCAGGGAAGAATTAAAGTACATGGGCCGTGTAACTAGGCCCATGTAATTACCTGAAGCCCATATAAAGTCCCGTGTAATCACAAGATGCAACAATTCAAGCTCCAGTATGTTACACGGCCCTGGGTCATGTAGTAACACATGGGCCATGTATCACACGACAGTCAGTTTTCTGAATTGGTTCCAGCTCCAGCTTTGACAAAGAGAAGAGACTCCTAATGCTTTGAAGACTCTAAAAACCTAACCCTATATCATTCAATATAAAGGTAGGAGCCGCAGAAAGCAATGGGGGGTTCCTTTTGGAGTTTTGAAGTTTGAGGAGAGAAATCTCAATTCCAGACTTAATCTTATCTTCATGCGCACATCCTTCAAAGCCATCTTGGAGAGTAGATCATCAGTACAAGAGGGAAGCCTTCAGTCAGAGTTCCATAAGTTCAAGGCTGCAGAAAATCCTCATTGGTTCTTTTGTTCTATTTCTCTAAGACCGTTCATTTTCTTTTATTTTATTTATATTATGTTTGTTAAACTCACTATGAGTGAGTAAATCATTGATTCTAGAATTGAGAGAGTAACGCTTGTAATTATTATTATGGATTTCTATTGAGTTTTATTCATTAGATTTGAGTTTTGCCATTTGATTCGATTTCTTGTGATCTTAATGCATGCTATGTGTTGTTACCCACTTAGTATTGATTACAAATGTTAATTGAAGGACAAAAAAGTGAAGACTAATATTAGAAAATTAGGATTTTAAACCTAGGAAATCTGACCTAGAGATAAGCTGATGACCTTTGTGGAGTTCTAAAATTAGTCATAAATCTTAAGGCGTTTATTAGGACTAAGCACCAACAAAAGTAGGGTTTGGCTCTAATTGGAACACACCTTGAGAGAGCACCTAAGATATTTTAGGATTAATTTCCATCAAAGTAACGATCCTCAATCCAATGAATAAATGAGATTAAAATCCATAGTAAGATTACAATGTGAAATATTAATTCTGGAATTGTTTCAATTGATAGTTTTATTCAAAGTTTATTTTCAGCATCCAAAATAAGTTTAGTACTTCATTCATATTCGGTAGCCTAAATAGTTACAAATGCTGTGTAGTTTGGTACTTACTAACCAAATTCCTCGTGGGATCATACTTCACTCACTACTTTATTACTTGTTAGCGATTCGTACACTTGCGTGGTTGAGAAACCAGCAAATAAGTTTTGGTGCCGTTGCCAGGGAATTTAGTTTTAGTAATATTGAATGATAGACAATTTAGTTGATTTAAGCATTTATATTTACTGTTTAGTTTTATTTAATTTGCTTTATTTCTTTTATTTTCTCTCAGGTATTTGGTTTGGTGCATGACCAGAACAAAGCCAGAGGAAGAAGTTTTGGACTTGGATCCTGAAATAGATAGAACTCTAAGAGCCATCATGAGAGAAAGAAGACACTAAGAACAAGATCAAGGAAATCCAGAAACTCTAATCATGGCTGACAACAACAACAAGCCAAGAATCTTAAGGGACTACAAAGCTCCATCTATACAAGAATTTTAGCCTAATGTTACAAGATCCATAGTGGAAGCCAATAATTTTGAACTGAAACCAGCTTGGCTCCAGATGATTCAACAAATCCAGTTTGGGGGTACACTAACAGAAGATCCACATTACCACCTCCAGTACTTTCTTACCCTATGTGACATATTTAAGATGAATGGAGTATCTGATCAAGCTATAAGACTCAGAGCATTCCCATTCTCCCTTCGAAATAGAGCAAGAAAGTTGTTACTTTCTCAACCAGCTGGAACATTCACTACTTGGGAAGACCTCTCATAAGCTTTTCTAGCAAGATATTTCCCACTTGCAAAGACTGCAAAGTTGAGGGTTGAACTCAACACCTTTAAACAAAAGGAAGGTGAACACTCAATGATGCATGGGAAAGATATAAGGACCTACAGAGAGAATGTCCACACCATGGTGCAAAAGATTGGCTCTTAGTGCAGAATTTCTATAATGGGCTACTACACTCCACAAGAAGCACAGTAGATTTGGCTGTAGAAGGTGACCTAATGGAGAAAATAGTGACACAAGCACTTGAACTTCTAGAGAGGGTCACATATTATAACTACGAGTGGTCAAATGAAAGAGGAAACACAAGGAGAATAGTAGGGATCCTAGAAGTGGATGCCTTAAGCATGGTAAATGCTCAGTTTTATCAGCTTATGAAGCGACTTGACAAAATGCAAGCCAATGCTGTTGGTACAA
Organism: Hevea brasiliensis; assembly: GCF_030052815.1. Classification (NCBI taxonomy): domain Eukaryota; kingdom Viridiplantae; phylum Streptophyta; class Magnoliopsida; order Malpighiales; family Euphorbiaceae; genus Hevea; species Hevea brasiliensis. The sequence continues at coordinate 24,363,699 of NC_079497.1, read as the reverse complement.
GCAACTAGCACTATGATGACTGTGGAGGAGGATATACAACTTCGGAATTCAACAACTTCAATGAACCCTCCACAGAACAAATGAACTATGTGAACAATGGAGGGAACTTCAACCAGAGGTAGCTTAACAATCCATACTCAAATACTTACAACCTTGGATGGAGGAATTACCCAAATTTCTTATGGTCAAATTCCCAAAATTAGCCAATGAACAAACAGCAAGGGTATAGACCACCAGCACCCCCTGGATTTTAGAATAGAGGATAAAACTTTGCATAACCACCACTACCTCCTCAACCTCAATAGCCTGAACTGAAGATGATCATGGAATCCATGATGGAAGGCCTCTTAGTAGCTCAACAACAACAAAATGAAATGATCAAGTAGTTGACTTGCAAAATGGACCAACTTGCTACCCATAATAAGATGCTTAAAAACCATATTGCTCAGCAAGCAAGTTCTTCAAGCAAAGCTACTGGTAAACTGCCTAGTCAACCAGAGATGAACCCAAAGGAGCATTGTAAGGCAGTTACATTAAGGAGTGGAAGAATTCTAGAACAACCAGAGGAAGAACAAACAGAGGAAACTTCTGATAAATCTAAAAGCCAAGCAGAGAAGAAAGAAGAAGAAGTCAAGAAGGATCAGAAAAAGGAAGCAAGGAAGAAAAGGAAGCTACCAGAGCCATATCAGCCTCACTTACCTTTTCCTTAAAGATATTAGAAAGCCAAGTTGGCTAAACAATTTGGAAAGTTTTTAGAAGTTTTACAGAAACTCTACATCAACATTCCCTTCACTGAAGCACTTTCTCAGATGCTATCCTACACCAAATTCCTTAAGGAAATTTTGTCAAAGAAAAGAAAACTTGAAGACTATGAGATTGTTGCTCTAATAGAGGAATGCAGTGCCATACTGCAAAACAAACTGCCTCCAAAGTTGAAAGATCCAGGAAGCTTCTCCATAACTTATCTCATTGAGGATAAGAAAATAGACAAGGCCCTCTGTGATCTTGGGGCAAGTGTGAGTCTAATGCCTCTATCAATATGTCAAAAGCTGGAGATCGAAGAACTGAAGCCCACAACAATTTCACCGTAATTGGCTGATCGGTCTGTTAAATATCCTGTGGGCATACTTGAGAACATCCCTATCAAGGTAGGCAAATTCTTCATTCCAGTTGACTTTGTTGTCCTCAAAATGGAAGAGGATGTTCAAATCCCTATCATATTGGGAAGACCTTTCTTAACAACAGTCGGAGCTATCATAGATGTCAAAAATGGGCGGCTAACTCTCAAGGTAGGAGGTAAGGAAGTGGAATTCAACTTGTTCAACACAATGAAACACAAAATTGAACCTGATGAATGCTTTAAAATTGATACGGTTGACAAACAAGTCAAAGAGGAATCATACAAAGCATATCCTAAAGATCCTCTTGAAGTATGCTTACTGCACACTCACACTGCTGATAATGAAAACACAGAAGTTGTAGTTTGTGCTCAATATTTAACAGCTCATCCACCACTACCCTTAGCTCAAGCTTTTGAGGTGGAGGAGCTAAAGGAGGAACAATCTGAAAGCAAGCCAGAGAACAACACTGAACAGGTAGAACTTAAACCTCTCCCGTCCTCACTAAGGTATGCATTTTTGGACTCAAACTGTAAATATCCTGTTATAATTAATGCTAGCTTGTCTGATATAGAAGAGAGAAAATTGTTGAGAGTACTTAGGACCCATAGCAAGGCTATAGGGTATAAAATAGAGGACCTGAAAGGGATTAATCCCTTGATTTTCATCCATAGGATACCTATAAAGGAAAACAGTAAACCCACTATTGAACACCAAAGAACGCTTAACCCAAACATGAAAGAAGTAGTTAAGAAAGAAATTTTGAAACTATTAGATGCAGGTATTATATATCCAATTTCTGATAGTAAATGGGTTAGTCCAGTACATGTAGTGCCTAAGAAAGGCGGGACAACTATCATCCAGAATGCAAACAATGAACTGATCCCTACTAGCGTAGTCACTAGTTGGCACATGTGCATAGATTATATGAAACTGAATAGTGCCACTAGAAAAGACCATTTTCCCCTCCCTTTCATCGACCAAATGCTAGAAAAGCTAGTAAAGCCCTCCTACTTCTGTTATCTAGATGGGTACTCGAGATTCTTTCAAATTCCTATTCACCCAGAAGACTAAGAAAAGAGCACATTCACTTGCCCTTACAAAACTTTTGCATATAGAATAATGCCTTTTGGTCTTTGTAATACCCCAGCTACCTTTCAAAGATGTATGATGGCTATTTTTTTCGATTATTTTGAAAATATCATGGAAGTTTTTATGAATGATTTTTCTGTCTATGGAACTACTTTTGATGATTGCTTAACTAACTTATCCAAAGTATTGCAAAGATGTGAAGAATCGAACCTAGTCCTAAATTAGGAAAAATGCCACTTCATGGTAAGAGAAGGCATAGTTCTTGGTCATTTGATATCAAAAAGAGGGATTGAAGTTGATAAGGCAAAAGTTGAGATCATCGAAAAAATGTCACCGCCAACATCAGTTAAGGAAGTGTGAAGTTTTTTGAGACATGCAGGCTTTTACAGAAGATTCATCAAATATTTTTCCAAAATAGCTAAGCCATTAACAAATTTATTAAGTCAAGATGTTTCCTTTTATTTTGATGAAAATTGCCCTGCTTCTTTCAACAGGATAAAAGAGGCCTTGATCTTAGCACCTATCATTCAACCACCTAATTGGGAGCTACCATTCGAAATCATGTGCAATGCAAGTGATTATGCTGTGGGAGCAGTACTCGGACAAAGAAAAGATAGAAAACTCCATCCCATTTACTACGCCAGCTGAACACTTGACGACGGGCAAATCAACTATGCTACCACAGAAAAGGAATTCCTAATAGCAGTGTTTGCAATTGACAAATTCAGATCCTATCTTCTTAGATCAAAAGTCATTGTATACACATACCATGCTGTCATCAGATACCTTTTGAATAAAAAGGAAGCGAAGCCAAGATTGATTTGATGGATCTTACTACTTCAGGAATTTGACCTTGAAATCAAGGACAAAAAGGGGATCGAGAATGTGATAGCCGATCATCTATCAAGGTTGAGACACAAAGATTTAAAAGAAACTGAAGAATTGCAAATAGATGACTCATTCCCAAATGAATACCTATTAGCCTTATCCCAAGCTCCATGATATGCTGACTTTGTGAATTTTCTTATATGTAGGGTTTTGCCACTAAACATGTCTTACCAACAAAGGAAGAAATTTCTGCATGATGTGCGATACTACACATGTGTCACACCTTATCCCTCTGTAAGGCACAACATGATCCCGTATAATACCTAATGAACTACCAAACTTCACCTATCGATAATTCATGAAGTACCCTACAAGGATTTTAAAACCATTTTCTTACTTTTTGGAAGTGGTGAGCATTTTAGTAGGAATTAAAAACATTTAATTAAAGTTTCAAAACTAGTAAAATTTTTTATCCATTTTTATTTATCCGCAAATTTTGGAAAAATTTTGGCAGAGTGCCGTTTGTATTTTGAGAAAACAGTTCTTTAAAAACCTGTAAAAAAAACACTTCCAATAATTGTTTCCACAACTCCCAACCCAAATCAACTCAAGTCAACACAGTTCAATTTAATTCCACAACTCAACCAAAAATTTGTCATCTCAAAATACTTCACAAATTCATTCACATTGCATATAATACTTAATTTACGATATAGATCTTAATTTACAAAAAGAAAATCCAAAATAACATTATTACAATTTACTGTATAACTGCTCAACTTTACATTAATACATATGACATTAAACTATTTATATTAAAATAAACTACAAGGGTATAACTAAATACCCGTACAAAAGCCTCTGTGTAGTATCAAAAATCAATAGCTCACTCTACTGCTTTTTCCTTGTCTCTATCTGCGACAGCAAAGAAAGCTATCGCTAAGTATAAAAATACTCAATGGTGCACAATAAAATACAAAATGCATAATATAAAACATTTATGAACAATTCATATTTCAAAAATCTCACAATCACATTTCACAATTTTTCAAATCACAATTATAGCAAATCATAATTTTCAAGGCTTAATATAACACAAATTTGATCAAACAATTTAATAATCATAGTGTTGCCAATCAATAACACAACTTAGGCCATGACACAAAATTTCCAAACACGCCGTGTTGTACACCACAATAAGGCAAACTCACCCCACTAATCGAAATCAATGAGGGAGGTGGCTAGCTAGCTAATAAGTACTCATCCAAACTCACCTCCTGACTGGGAAGCCAAAGAGGGAGGAGTATAGTCAAACTCATTCATAAAAGGAGGAGGAACATAGTGATATTGCCATGCCAAGTGTGAATAAAAAAAAAAAAATTTAAATTGAGTTATTCAAACATTTCATACAAAACATTAATCAATTTTCATTTCAAATTTCCATTTACAAAATAGGCAACACAATATTTCTCAAAGCATTGTTTTGCATAAATTGCTCCAAAATGTATTCAAATAAATTTTCTAATAGCAAATCGAAAGTGAAAAGTTATTGTGCACAAACCTGACGTGAGTCGCCTCTAGGCCTTGACTCAGTCCCTTAGACCTTTCGGGTCTTTTTCAGCTGAAATACAAAATTTATAGTGTCTTTGTATCTTTGCCTCACAATAATTTCAATAATTAATTCATATATGTTCAATTCTAGCCCCAATATGCTTAAACATACATTCTTGAAAATTTTCATATTGAGGTTACTATTCATGATATTATTCAAGTCAAAATATTGACTTCCTTATGCTTAAAAGGAATGGGAAATCCAATTACACCCACATACCACATTTTGATTACCTAACTTATTGGTTTTGGTCATTTTCTCAAATCTTAAGTCTTTTGGTACCTATTTTTCATTGTGCCATTAGTCATGTTGCTGTTAGAATTTGGCCAAGTTTTCTTCATAGAAATTGTTCCTTATTGTCTTAACATTATTTTCCTTTTTGAATCACTCCATTTGGAGTTTTGTACCTCAAGTTATAGCCATTTGAACATGGCTGGCCGGATTGGCCTAACCCAGATTTTCTGGGCACCAAAACTGGTTCTAGCAGTTTTAAGTCACTAAATTTGGCTGGCTAAATGACTTTGTTAAGGGCATAATTTGGGTTTGTATTCTTCATGAAAGTTGTAGGTCTATCCCTCAAATTTTTACTGGTAAAATTTCAGGTCATTTGGACCTGCCTAGCCCAAGTTATGGCTAAATGAACAAATACTGTTCATTTGGTTATTTTTGTATAAGGCAGAATACTCAATTCCGGATTTGGCCAATTTGTTCACTATGCTATGTTCACTTTCTGGGCATGATTCCTGAATGAAAAATGTGTCATTTTGTGTCTAGTTTCATTCCCAATTAGCCTTATACCAATTGGGTTAGTAAATTTTCAGTTTTGGTCCCTGAAAGGGACCTTGGCCCTACTACCTGCAGAATGCCCATAACCAATCCGAATTTCCACTTGATTCCCACACTTCCAACATAACACAATTGGTCATACATGACCATTTTTCAGCTCAAACAAGATCAAACACACCATTTGACTAATTCTCCAATTTTCGTCTTATAAAACCCTAGGTTCAAACCCTAATTCATGTGATTTGTTACATTTAATTGATTCCAAGCATACCAACACCATTTCTCAACTCATTCAAGCTTACATACACTTTTAATTCATTCCAAACACATCATATTCTCATACATCTATGGCTGGCCGAAATTCACATATAGTCCTCCAAAGTTGTTTTCATTTCATTTTAAGTATATTTCTAGGTTTATTCAATTATAAACACAATTAATTCAACTAGAACTTTAAGTTTAGATTACTAACCTTTATGCATAATTTTTTCCTCTTCAAACTTCTTCCTTCCTTCTTTCTTTCTCCTTGAACCTTCTTTTCTAGTTGCTCAAACAAAGTTTAGTTATGATAAATGAAGTTTCTATGGTGGGATTTTGTTGTCTTTAAGCTCAAAAGTGAGCTTCCATGGAGGATTTGGTAAGGGAGAGGTGATAAAGATGGGTCACGGCAATTTCAAGAAGATGAAGGACTTTTTTTTTTCTTTTTCTAAATATTTAACCTTTAGTGAGACAAAAAATTATCCAAAAATTTAAAATTTTAATTATAATGTTTATTGCATCATGCATGATGTCATGCATGATGTAATCACTTTTTTTCACTTTTTCTTTTTCTCTTTTTTTTTCATTTATTTTTCTTTAGTTCTTTAATTTAATTTCTAATTTCAAAATTTTCTTTTCTCCGATTTTAGTTGAAAGTTAGATCAGGAGTCAGCACTAGGGGTTAATTAACCAAATTGCCCCTCACCGGTTCGACTCGATTTGCAAATAATTCAATATTTCTTCTGAATCTCTAACCTAATTATTTGACAGGCTTAACATTTCTTTTTTGTGATTTTCTCTTTTCCACTGTGTTCACAATAGTCCTAAGGACAGCAGCGTCACATTTTACAGTTCGAAATTTGAGTTTAAATCGACTTCGCAATCCTTCCCGAGAAGGTCACTCATCACTGTGAGTCTCGGCTCATTTAACTTCTTATTTTATATTTTTCTTATTTATACTTAACTAATTGACAATTACTAATTATTTGTGTTCAGGGCTTATCTAGTTGTCTTAGACATGGTTTTAATCTCCTTAATTATCCAGACCGATACCGCTCACCGGAATAATGAAATATACCAGGCTATGCAAATAGGGGTGTTACAATTCTCCCCCCCCCCCCCTCCCTTAAAATAAATTTCGTCCTCGAAATTTTGCCCACTATCTGTCCTCAATTAGTCCTATGTGTTATTTTCTCATGTTTTTCTCACATTTCCATATAGCCTCATCATCGGAATGATGGTTCGTAGCACTTTAACTAATAATATTTACATATCGATTGCTCACCTCGTGTACCAAGTTCCTTATGAGCTTCTGTCATAAGTTAATTTTGAATTCATTTTAATTCTAGGGGTAAGCAAATCTGTGTGATAACTGATCCTATGACACCCCTTACTCGTCTACAGTGTAGCCGAGCAAGTTATGCCACTCAATGTGCTGGAGCACCAATTCATGATTCTATTACAATTTATCTCTTTTAATTCATTTATTTTAAATTTTTGATAAATCTGGATTTTTTCGCAAATTTTATAGAAAATCCGGTAGAGTGCCGGCTGTAAATTAGAAAAACAGTTCTTCTAAACCTGTTTAAAAATACTTCCAATATAATTTCCAAATCCAAACTCCATTATACACATTCAAGTCAATCTCAAAATCTCAATCTCAAATCACAACACTATTTTCAGAAAATTTTCTTTCCACTTCATTGCTGGAAGCACATTCATAAATATTTCTCAACATAATATGCAGAAAATTCCAATAATATGATATTTCATATATTTACATCATTACATAATTATAAGAGTTTATAGTTACAACCCAAAGCTAATACAAAATGCAAAATATAAAATGCTACCCAAAATCCTAATGTCCTACCATATGCAGTGCAGATGTGAGGTGACTATGGACTCCAGATGCAGCTCTGAATGCTCACCCTGTCTGATGTCTGCTGGGCTCCCCAACTAGGTCTCCAGTACCTGCGCGTGGCAAAAGCGACGCGCTAAGCAATTCTGCTTAATGGTGACAATATAAAATAAAATAAAATGAAATAAAAATAAATATGCAGAATGTATATTTACATTTTTTGGTAGACTTAATTTCTGCTATTAATTGCAATATTATCCATTTAAAATTCTGTAAAGTTTATTATCATGGCCTGAGTAACCTATATTAGTCGACTGGACTGGATAAACGGGTAAACTGGCACTGGGTACTAAGTACCTCGGACCATCACACCATCGGTCACATTGTGTCTCCCGGTGTGCAACAGAACAGCTAATAAGCTGTAATAATTAGCGGGGTTAAAACCCAAGTGTAATAATTCAAATAACATAGCCAAAGGCTATTTTGTCACAGAATGGCATGGAAAGCCATGAAACACAGAATGGCATGAAGCCATATGCAGTACTGCTAATAGAACCCTATTGGCATGCCAAGCTATCCAAACCAATCTTGTTAGGTATACTAGGGCATTTTACACTTTTAAGTTTCACAATTTTTGGAATTTAAGTTTTAATGTTACTATTCCATTCATTGATCAACAAAAATGTTGACTTTTTCATAGGCAATAGGTACATTGGTTCTAATATCATCAACATACCACATTTTGCATTCAAAATTTGTTGGTATTGGTTGCCAATACCATTTCTAAGCTTAATGTTAGTTGGGCAGAATTTTCAGTTTTTATGCTTTGTTTTTATTATTCCATTGGTCAATTTTGCAATGGGAATTTGGCAGACTGATCAACATGAAAGTTGTTCCTTATTTTGTCTAGTTGCATTTCCTTTTTGAATCACTCCATTTGGAGTTTTATAACTCAAGTTATGGTCCAAAAACCACAACTGGCCGGATTGAAATTTTGTCCAGAATTTCTAGACTGACCATATCTATATTGTAATGAACAATGACTGCAACTCACCTTTTGAATATGCTCTGGTCATAATTTGGGTTAGATTTCTTCATGAAAGTTGTTGGTATATATCTTAGCTTGTTTCTGATAAAATTTCAGGTCAATTGGACCTTTCTACACTGATTTATGGCCAAATGACCAAACATTGTTCATTTGGTCATTTTGCCCAGGCAGACTGTAGGTCACCCGGATTAGGGCAAGCTTTTGGTCTACTTGGTTTGGTTTTATGGGCATGGTTTCTTCACCAAAGTTGTGCCATTATGTGTCTAGTTTCATACAATTGGTTTTGCACCAATTGGACCTCTACAATTCAAGTTATGGCTGCCCAAACCTACTGGACTCATGTCCAATTCTGCAGGTCACCAAGGGCAGCCACATCAAACCCAAATCCCATCACTCAACACACTTCATTTTGATTCAAACCAAACCAATTGGTCACTAATTGACCATTAAAACCTACTTCCATCATCACATGGTCAAATTCCCATTTTCCCACTCCAAACCCTAACTCAACATTTCAAACCATGCATTAGGATTGCATTTCATCAATCCACATAAAAGAGACACAAGAGACATATTGTGGGCAGCCATACTACCCTTTTTACTTCATCAAAATCATCACAATCTTGCCTAAACAAGGCTGCCAAAACTTAGGGTTTACATACAAATGGTATTCCATCAATTTCATAAGTATTAAACATGAATTTAAAATGAAATTTAAGTTTAAGTCACTAACCTCTATGGAGTGAGATTTTCCTACTTGCTAAAGCTCTTCCTTTTCCTTTCTTTTTGCTCCCAAAATACTCACCAAGATGATAGAACAATTTTTTGTGTTGACAATTAGGGTTTTTGGTGGAAGAAAGCTAGGGAAATGGAGGTTTAGAAGTGTGTTAATGGTGGTTATGGTGGAATGGTTCACGGCAAGGAAGAAGCAAGGAAGAGAAATCTGATTTTTTTTTTTCAATTTCCAGCCCATTTTGTCTCTTTTAAGTAAGTTTATGCCATGTGTCCATATTAGATAGGTTGGGAGAACTTTAATGACATCATTATGATGTGATAATGCCATTTTCTTTCATTTTCTCTCTATTTCTTGTCTAATTAATTTCAATTAAATTTTTAATAACATTTAATCATATTTTATGTTATATAAATTATTTATTTAACTAGACAAGTTGGCCAAAAATCATCTCTGAAGACGAAATGACCAAAATACTCTCCGTTTGGCTTAACGAGCCAAAATTGTCTGTACCAATTGAAAATTTTTTCTAAGAATTTTCTTGGCATTCTAATGCCATAAGAACCTCAATAACCCTTCTCTGGAGTCCCAATAATTATTTTATAATTTTTCTCCCGGGTCTAGGGCTCCTAGTTGCTAGAACCGCAACTTCTCACTAGGTTACCAATCGCAAGGGCACCGGCTCATTTAACTTGGTTGTATTTTATTTCTAAAATTTTTCCTAAATTTTTCTTATTAACATTTGAGTTAATTATGGTTCCTCACTTTATTTTAAATATTTTTTCGGATGTTCTAGCTATCTGGACTGACCCTGGTCACTAGAACAGTAGACTGTACGGACTAGCTAAAGTGAGGATGTAACACCCCGAACATCCGCGTTATGAATAGTACCATTTTTGGTCCGTGACTAATACAATTCAAAAACACCTTGAGGACCAAAAATAAATAGAAAATTAATTGAGATAAACACAATAAAAATTCTAGTGAACAAAAAAGCTAAGGACTCATTGAGTATTATAAAAAGAAGGATTATGACCGATGAGGGGCATTTTGGTCAATTTACCTCAAGAGTTGACTTTTGACCAAAATGTCAATTAAATTAAATGAAATTAATGAATTGAATTACGGGGCAAAAATTGAAGAAAAATTCAAGTAAAAAAATATGCAAGGGAAAATTTAAGAAATGAAAACTTAAACTTTCATTTCCATTATGACAAAATTAAAATGAAAGACTTATGGGCTTTCGATATTTAAATTTAATTTTTTAATTAAAAGAAAAAAAATTAAGTGTAAATGTAAAAAAAAAAAAAGGGAATAAAAATTTAAGTTTAATTATCCTTATGACACAATTAAAATTTATAATTTTAATAAGCTAATTTTGGGGATAAATATATACATATATATATATATATAAATAAGAAGATAAATGTCTTCTTCATTTCTTTTTTTTATATAAGAGGCCACCACCCTCTCCTCTCTTTCTCTCACTCTCTCTCTCTCTCTCTCTCTCTCTTTTTCTCTTCTTCTTCCACTTCTTCCCCTCATTGATTTCCCCTCCCATGTTTTAATTACCTTCATAAATTCCATAGCCCACTAAAAGAAAACATCAAAGAGATCTTTGATTGAGAGATTAAAAGCAAGGAGAACAAGAATTGAAAGAAAAGTGAAGTTGGAAAGAAATCAACAAGAGGTAATTTTCTTTTCATGTTAGATTAGTTGTATAAGCTTGGAATGAAGTTAATTTATGATGAAATTTCATAAGAAAATGAAAGAAAACATATATGGAACCTAAACTAGGATTTTGGCCAAATGGGAGAAAAATTAGGGTTTTGAACATTAGGGTTTAGAGACAAAAAATGTGAAGAAGTGCTAAATGATGTCTTTGACATAGTTTAAGGGAAGAAATGGTCATTTGTGACCTAATTAAGTGTGTTAGAAGTATTAAATCAAAGCAAAATTCGGATTGGGTATGAAGCATGACCAAAAGTCAACTTTGAGGGACCAAAAATGAAATTTTACAAGTCCAATTGGCTATGGGACCAATTGAGATTGAAAATAGGCACTAAATGACACAATTTTCATTTAGGAAGCATGCCCAAAAAGTGACCAAAACCTAGTGAACAAACTGACCAAACTTGAAAAACTGCAGTATGAACAGTATACATGAACAGTAATCGTGTTTGGATCATAACTCGAGCTAGGCAGGTCAAAATGACCTGAAATTTTACCACTAGTTAGATGAGATATAGACCTAAAACTTTCATGCAGAACATAAACCCAAATTATGCCATTAACCCAATCAAATTATTGAGCAAAGTTCTGTTACTGAATCTGCAAAACTGCAGAATTACCATATGAGCAGTAAAGTTTCAATGGCTATAACTCTCTCTAGAAAACTTCAATTTAGGCGATTCTTGAACCGATGGAAACCTAAGACATAATATAATATTCCATATGAAAAATGTTAGGCAAAATTATGAACTTAACTCAATCAAATTGCGAAACGAATTCGGGTCACCGAATCTGCCAGAATCTGGGCACCTAAAATTGACTAAATAAACAGTAAACTTTGCAAGGCTATAACTCTCTCTAGAAAACTCCGATTTAGGCGATTCTTAAACCGATGGAAACCTAAGACATAGTAGAATATTTCATATGAAGAATGTTAGGCCAAATTATGAACTTAACTCAATCGAATTGTGAAACAAATTCGGGTCACCGAATCTGCCAGAATCTGGGCACCTAAAATTGATCAAATGAACAGTAAACTTTGCAAGGCTATAACTCCCTCTAGAAAACTCCGATTTAGGAAATTCTTAAACCGATGGAAACCTAAGACTAGTAGAACATTTCATATGAAGAACATTAGACCAAATTATGGACTTAACTTGGTCAAATTGCTGAACGAAGTTGGATCGAAAAATCTGCTAGAACAAAATCTGCAGCATGAACAGTGACGTGAACAATAATGGTGTTTTGGGCATAACTTGAGCTACACAGCTCTGAATTAGGCGATTCAAAAAGGAAAATAAAGTTAAGACCTAATGAACAATTTTCATGAAGAACACCTCATCAAATTATGATCGAAACTAGGTACAAATTGGGTTCAAAGATTGGGGCACCAAGCTATCCCAAAACCAAAATATTCTAAAATTTTCAAAGCTAACTTGGGATGCATTAGATATGCATGTAATGAGTTCTTGGTAGCAATTGAGATTGGTATTGAGGTATTCTATTTGTGTATTTTCAGTAGAAAAAGAAGTTGGAATGGACAAGGAGAAGTAGGTAACAAGGAAGGAGAATTATTGAAGGTTTGTGCACAACCAACATTTTCTTCGTTTTTAAACTTGTAAATTGCTTGGAACGTGTTAAATTGAATGAGTTTGCTTTGAACAAGTTTACTTTGACTGAAATATGGTTTTTCTCTTGCATTTAAGAAATTTAGGTGCTGCCACCTTTATTTGGATATTATGATGCATTTAAATGTGTTTATTAGTTTATAAATGTGATTGTTGAATGGAAAATTTTGAAAATTGTTTTGAAACCACAGTTAGCATGACAGTCCCTTTCGGAACTCCCCAGTAGTAACGGCTACTTGGGGTTTTATAATTGATATTGATTATGTCTCCCATTAATAATGGTTAGTGGGGTAAGACTACATGAGTACTCATTAACTAGCTAGCCCTTCCCTCATTAATAACGGTTAGTGAGGTTGAGATTTCTTTGTTGTGGTGTACAACACGGCACTGATCGTGAAATTTTGTGTCATGGCCTAAACTGTGTGTTGATGTTGGCAACACTAATGCTTTGTGAATTGTGATTTATGAAATGTGATTTCTCATTTGAAATGTTATTCCAATAAATGGTTTTTATGAACTTAGAACTATTGTGATGTTTTCATGCTTAAGAAGGATGTTGTGACACCCCTTACCCGTCTACAGTGTAGCCGAGCAAGCTATGTCACACGGTATACCGGCACACTCTATTATACCTTAATAAATTTTCATCAATAATTTTGATTATAGCTTGTGAAATATGTTTTATTTAAGTCATTATTGAAATTATAATTTATTTGAGGTTCCGAAAATTTTTAAAGAAAATCTGGCAGAGTACCGGCTAAAAATGGAGAAACCAGTTCTTCGGAACCTGTGAAAAACACTTCCTATATTCATATTCCATCATCTCAACTCCATTTATCAAATTCTCAACATTTTTCAATCATTCATTCCTCATATACAAACAATAAATAAATGCTCAAGTTTTGCATTTATAACCATAACTTTCATTATTTACATAAACATCAAAATACATTACATAGATCCAAATACATATGAGAAAATCAAAATTTATTACAGAATGCCAAAATGACACCTAGTGTCCTACCAATGCACTGCAGAAGTTGAGGTGACAAGGATACTGAGCAGAACTGCAGGACGGACTCACCCAGTCTGTGGTCTACTGGGCTCACGATCGGGATCTCCAAGCCTCACGCTGCGTGGCAAAAGCAACGCGCTAAGCAATGATGCTTAGTGGTGCAATAATATAATAGAAGAAAATAGCAAGAAAATAAATGTGTATGGAATGTGTATGCTTTCTTTGTTTGGTATTGGTACATTCGTGATTTCATTAACGTTGTTCACTTTTATTCATTTGGTTGCCCCAAGTAACCTACACTAGAAGACTGGACTGGATAACGGGTAAACTGGCACTGGGTACCTAGTACCTCGGGCCGTCACACCATCGGTCACATATGCATCTCCCGGTGTGCAACAAAACAGCTAACAAGCTGTAAATAATATCAGGCACAAGGCCAAGTCTCAATACAAAGTCAGAATGGCTAAAAGCCATGAAATCACATAATGGCATATTGCCATGTGCAGTATTGCTAACTGAACCCTATTGGCATGCCAAACTATCCAAACCAATCTTGTTAGGTATACTAGGGCATTTGAAACTTTTAAATTCTTCAATTTGTGAATTTCATGTTTTGGTGTTACTATTCACCTCATTGGTCAACAAAAATGTTGACTTTTGGATAGAAAATATGTACATTGACTTTGGCACTCCCAACATACCACATTTGGTGTTTAAAACTTGTTGGCATTTAGTGTTAATACCATTTCAAAGTGTAAACCCACACAAGCAGAATTTTCAGTTTTGGTGAGTCAACTTCACTGTTCCTTTGGATACTGTTACTGTGGGAATTTGAAGAAATGTAAAACATGAAAGTTGTTCCTTATTTTGTCTAGTTGAATTTTTTTTTTGAATCACTCCATTTGGAGTTTTGTAGCTCCAGATATGGTCTACAAACCACAGCTGGCCGGATTCCCATTCTGCAGAAAATACCATATCTACAGTAACAGGAACAGTAACTTCCACTACCATTTGGGTTAGGTTCTGGCCATAATTTGGGGTAGGTTCCTTCATGAAAGTTGTTTGTATATGTCTTAACTTGTTTCTGTAAAAATTTCAGGTCAATTGACCATATCTACAGTGAGTTATGGCCAAATGAACAGTTACTATTCATTTGGTCAATTCTCAGAACTTATGTGGTATCCGGATTGGGGCCAAGTTTTGGTCCTCTTGCTTTGGTCTTTTGGGCATGGTTTCTTCAGCAAAAATGTGCCATTATAAGCCTAGTTTCATGTCCAATTGGCCAAACACCAATTGGACTAACACAGCCCAAGTTATGGCAGTGCAAGTGGACTGTAATTTCAGTCCTATCTTTCTGTCCTAGGCGACTGCAACCTCACCTTGGAATCCCATTCTTCAGTCCATTTGTTGGTCAAATTACCTAAAATGGCCACTAATTGACCATTAAAATGCTCTCTAATAATTTCCTAAACCAAGTTTACATTTTGCTCACAAAACCCTAATTCAAATCCATGTTTTTATACAATATGTCTTAGTTAGCTTTTTAATCATTGTTCTTGTATTTATAAACTTCCAACATAACTCTAATTCACTTCAAGCTCATAAAAACACTCCCTCCTATTCCATAGCTAGGGCAGCCAAAATTCACAAGCTCAAACACATAGGTTTATGTTCATTTAAATCACAATTCTCACTAAGTTTCAAGTCCCAAACCATGAAAATAAAGAGTTTAATGGATATAGGTGCACTAACCTCAAGTGGCAGAATGTTTCCAAGCCCCAAACTTCAATTTCCTTCCTCTTGTTGGCTGCCAAGAGCTTGTTTAAGGTGTGGGGTAAAGTTTTAATGAAGAGGGGTTAGGGAAATATGGTGGAAATGATGGAAATCTAAAGCTTGAAAAAGCTTGAATGGAGGTGGCTATGGAGGTGAGTTTCGGCTAGTCTTTTGGGGAGGGTGGCTGCTGCAATTTCTTTCTTATTTTGGTCTTCTTTTATGTCTTTTAATAGTTTAGTCAAATGGTAGATTAATTGTGATTGGTCATAGTTCATAAATGACATCATCAAGATGTCATAAATGAGCTTTTCTTGATTTTTCTTTTCTTTTCATCACTACTCAATTTCAATTTAATTTCTAGTAATATTTCTTCATATTTTATGTCATATTAATTATTTACTTAACTGGACAAGTCGGCCAAAAATCACCTCTGAAGGCGAAATGACCAAAATGCCCTCCGTTTGGCTTAACGGGTCAAAATTGTCTGTACCGATTGAAAAATTTTTCTAGGTATTTTCTTGGCATTCTAATGCCATGGGAACCTCAATAACCCTTCTCTGGAGTCCCAAAAATTATTTTATAATTTTTCCCCCGAGTCTAGGGCTCCTCGTTGCGAGAACCGCAACTTCCCTCTGGTTACCCATCACTAGGGCACCAGCTCGTTTAACTTGGTTGTATTTTATTTCTAAAATTTTTACTAAATTTTTCTTATTAATATTTGAGTTAATTATGGTTCCTGACTTTAGTTTAAATATTTTTTCGAACATTCTAGCTGTCCGGACCGACACCGGTCACCGGAACAGTAGGATGTACGGAGTGGTTATCGGGAGGGTGTTACAGATGTGATTTGTTATGCTTTGACAAATTGTGTTTTTACCTTAAGTTTTGAAATTTTAGTTGTGCACCACTGAGTGATATACTTAGCGATAGCTTCTTTATGCTGTCGCAGGAAAGGAAAAGGAGAAGGCTGCTGAGTGAGAGACTTGGAAGCAACATCTTGGTTTTGATTGTGGGTATATATAGTAGGTATGCCTCTGTAATTTCCTTTTGATGTATTTTGTACCTATATGTATGGATGTACGGACATTGAGCAGTTTGTATTTAAAAGCACTGCATTGCTATCACATTTTGAGTTTGTAACTATTTTGTATTTCACTTTGAGACTTATGAAAATGTAACTTTTGCAATATTTATTCTATTACTATTTCCAATGACTGTTTACATAGAATTTTAACTATTCTCATGCAATTTTCCGCAACAGAATTGATAAGACAAAAAGCTATGATTTGTTTTAAAATCCCTTGTAGCATAACTAATGGGTTATCGATAGGTGTAGTTCGGTAATTCATTAGGTATGCTACGGGAACATGTCATGCCTTACCAGGGATAAGGTGTGACATGTTTTAGTGGTATCAGAGCTTTGGTTTTTATACAAGTTTTGAAATTGCATGTTTGAAAATTTTTGATAAGTACAACTGCTCAATTGTCATTATTGATACATATAGTGCATTACATCATAAATGTGGACTAATGGAGGGAAATCTCCTTGTGTTGGTTGTTCAGGGAGTAGAATTCCTTGTGATTTAATATGGAAGAGGGGGATCACACAGTAGAGCAATTAGTAGCAGCTGAGGTACAGGGGAAAGCCCCAGCTCTTCAGAATGCCAGTGGATCGGCTGCACCTATCCCACCCATGCAGTTTCCTGCTTAGTTCGCTCAGCAGATGGCTGCACTATTTCAGTAAATGGCTGGTAATATACCAGTCCAAGCTCCTATGCAAGCACCTCCAGTGCAACCACCATCCCCAGCCAGACAATATGATAAGTTAATGAAGTATGGGGCAACAGAGTTCAAGGGTACAGTGGACCCATTGGAAGCTGAGCAATGGTTAGAACGGATGAAGAGGGTCTTCAAGAAATTGCACTGCACAGATGAGTTGAAGTTTGAATATTCAATTTCCTTGCTGCATGGAGATGCATATGAGTGGTGGAAGACCATTCCCTACTGATTTGGTGAGCCTTGATCTTGACATGGGATGACTTTCTAAGGGAGTTTAGACAGAAGTATGTTCCTGATACCTATGTGGATATGAAGCTACAGGAGTTTCTCAATTTGAAGCAAGGGAACAATACTGTAGCCGAGTATGAGAGAGACTTTTCTCGCCTCAGCCACTATGCTGGAAGCCTACTCACTACCAGTAGAGACAGATGCAAATGGTTTGAGGCCGGTTTGAGGCCTAGTTTGAGATTGCAAGTGGTTGGGTTTCGACATGATAACTTCTCTGGGTTGATATCACAGGCCCTTGAATTGGAAAGGATAGAACTGGAAGGGGCATCTGAGAAGGTAAGCACTGAAAAAGAGAAGAGCAATAAGCCAACAGGTCAAAGTCCAAGTAACAATTCGGGTAAGAGGAAGAGCTTTGGGGGACCAAGTAACAGAGGATCTAGTAGGGGAAGATTCTCAGGGCAGAGGCCACCTAGATCCGGACAACAGACATTTAGGGGGTCCTTTCCTACCCGTGCTTGTGAAACTTGTGGCAGGACTCATGGCGGAGTATGTTATAAGGCCATAGGAGCCTGTTACAACTGTGGTGGAAGTGGGCATTTTGCTAGAGATTGCACTAGTGCCCGCAGATCTGGACCGCCTACTACCACTCAGGGATCTGTTCAAGGTTCTGCTTCCAGAGGACAACAGACAACTAGTAAAGGCAGAGGCAGGGGTCGAGGTAACACTTCTGGCAGCCAGGGCACAGTGAGCCAACCAGAGCAGAGTGGTGCACCAGTCAGGGTGTACACCATGTGCCAGAGGGATGAAACTGAGACATCAGATGTTATGGCTAGTACATTCTCCATTTTTGATAGAGATGTATATGTGCTATTTGACCCTGGTTCTACACATTCTTATGCTAGTGCCAGTATTGCATGCTCTATTGCTATTCCTTGTGTGAAATTGGATTATGATGTGCTAGTGACTAGTCCTTTAGGACAAGAGGTTAGGGTGAACAAATTGTATAAAGATTGTCCTTTGGTGATCCAAGGACATACATTCCTGTCAGACTTAATTGACATGCCCTTCCGAGATTATGATATCATCTTGGGCATGGATTGGTTAGCCAGGCATCACGCCATGATCAACTGTAGACTGAAGACAGTCACTTTTGGTCTTCCCGAGTATGCAGACGTAGTGATACACGGGGAGAGGCAGTTGTTGCCATCCAATATCATTTCAGCTGCACTTGCTAGAAAGATGATTAGAAAGGGATGTGAAGCTTATCTAGCTCATGTGATAGACACCCAGGTGGGGACTCTAGATCTTAAAGATATTCCTACAGTATGGGATTTTCCGGATGTCTTTCCGGAAGAATTACCGGGATTGCCTCCAGAAAGAGAGGTGCAGTTTGAAATTGAGACTATGCCTGGTGTGGAGCCAATCTCTATCACTCCTTATAGGATGGCACCTGCTGAGTTGAAAGAGTTGAAGGTACAATTGCAGAAATTGTTAGATAAGGGTTTCATCCGCCCTAGCGTGTCACCTTAGGGAGCACCAGTATTATTTGTGAAGAAGAAGGATGGTACTCTTTGCCTATGCATAGATTACAGACAGTTGAATAAGGTGACCATAAAGAATAGATATCCTCTGCCACGGATCGATGATTTGTTTGATCAGTTGAAGGATGCAACTGTATTCTCCAAAATTGACTTGAGATCTAGCTACTACCAGTTGAGGGTGCAAGAGCAAAGTATTCCTAAAAATGCCTTTAGGACTCGGTATGGCCACTATGAGTTCTTGGTAATGCCATTCGGGTTGACTAATGCTCCAGCTGCTTTTATGGGCCTAATGAACACTGTCTTCAAGCCATATTTAGACCAGCTTGTTGTGGTGTTCATTGATGATATTTTGGTATACTCAAAGAATGCAGAGGAACACGACAAACACTTGAGGATAGTATTGCAGACTTTGAGGGAGAAGCAGTTGTATGCCAAACTATCGAAATGTGAGTTTTGACTAAAGGAGATTTCATTTTTGGGGCATATTGTATCTGCAGAAGGTATCCAGGTGGATCCTAGCAAAGTAGAAGCCATTCTTAATTGGAAGCCACCTAGAAATGTCACAGAAGTTTGGAGTTTCCTTGGTTTAGCCAGGTATTATCGAAGGTTTGTGAAGGGATTCTCCATGCTAGCATCTCCACTGACCAAGCTACTTAGGAAGGATGTAAAATTTCAGTGGACTAATCGGTGCCAGGAAAGTTTTGATGAGTTAAAAAGGTGTTTAACTGAAGCTCCCGTCTTAACCTTGCCCACTTTGGGTAAGGAGTATATCATATATAGTGATGCTTCTCATAACGGATTAAGTTGTGTATTGATGCAAGATAGAAACGTCATTGCCTATGCTTCACGCCAGCTTAAACCGCATGAGAGGAATTATCCCACGCATGAGTTGGAGCTGGCAGCCATTGTCTTTGCCTTGAAGATCTGGAGACATTACCTGTATGGGGAGAGATGTTATATATACACAGATCATAAAAGTTTGAAGTACTTGGGCACACAGAAGGAGTTAAATTTGAGGCAGAGGAGATGGTTAGAGCTGAAAAAATATTATGATTGTTTGATAGACTATCAGCCTGGAAAGGCAACTATTGTAGCTGATGCTTTAAATTGCAAGACTATGGCTGGTTTTGTCACACCCTACCCCTCTGTAAGGCATAACATGATCCCGTAGTATACCTAATGAATTACCAACTCCGTCTACTGATAATCCATTAAATACACTACAAGGGATTTTAAAAACTTTTCTTACTTCTTTTACAGTGGTGAGCACTATTTACAGGTGTGAAAGACTTTGGTGAACTGAAGTGAAACAACTAACTCATTTGATTTATTTGGAATATCTGCAAAAATTTTGGCAAGGTGCCATTTGTATTTTGGACAAAACAGTTCTTCAGAAAACCTGTAAAAAGCACTTCAATATATTTTCAAATCTCAACTCCAACATTTTTATCAACACAACACATTTCTCAAGTCAAATCCACAGTGATTTTCAAAGACTAAGATACAAAGATATAACACAATTTTTACAAGCCAAATAACTCATAATTATTTTACAACTTTACTGTACAACTTAAATTTACAACTGCTCAAAACCAAGAACAAAATATACATACAGTGAATATACATTACAGTACAAAATGCCACATGTGGTATACTCACTATACCCAAAATCTCTCATCATGGCGATACTAGCGGCCTAACTTTCTTGCCACATCTGTCTCTCTCTACCTGCGACAGCAATAAAAAGCTATCGCTGAGACAATGTCTCAGTGGTGCACAACATTTACCAAATACAAATTTTAAATCACAATTCATAAATCATATCAATAGTGGATACTTAAAACCATAGTTAAATTCAAGACAATAAATGTCAACAAGAATTTAAACTCCATTTGTTAATATCACAAAAATTTTCAATAAGTCAGATCATGGTTGAATTCAATAGACAGTATATGTTAATAAGAGTTTAAATCAATTTCACAATCTCACAATACATAATAACACAATTCGATCAAATAACTGAAGAATACAGTGTTGCCAATCTATAACACAATTTAGGCCATGACACAATTTTTCCATATATGCCGTGTTGTACACCACGACAAGACATGCTCACCCCAATAATCGAAATCAATGAGGGAGGAAGCTAGCTATATAATGAGAACTCATCCATACTCACCTCAGACTGGGAAGTCAAAGAGGGAGGAACATAATCATACTCACCCCAGACTAATAAGTCAAAGAGGGAGGAATAATCACACTCACCCCATTAATGGAGGAGGAACATAGTATCAGTGTCATGCCAATTGTGAGTCAAAACAATTCCAACATTTTATTCAAATGATCCGTAAGAATTCAATAACTTTAAAAAGTTATAATTTCATTCACAAAATGGCAACACAATTCGTAATTCACTTCAATTTCCACAAAAACCATTTACAGTGCTTTTCAATCAATAAGTATCCATCAAATACCATTCAAACAGTTTCTCACAGTTTCAAATCATTTACAATGCTTTTCAAGCAATAAATATCCATTCAAGTACCTTTCCACAATTTAAAACAATAATATAAAAATAGTCAATATTTATTTCAATTGAAAAATTCAAGAGAAATAGTTGTTGTGCACAAACCTCGATGGTATCCCCACGATCCGGACTCGGTGTTTCCTTCCCTTTTCTGAGTCTTTGGTAGCGAAACACAATTTGAAGTGTTTCAGTACTAATTTAAACTGTCTCTATCGATGGTGTTTGGTAAATAATGCACTGAACTCAATTATTCACTTAATCACCTAATATACCGACCCTCGTTGCGTTTTAGGTAAATTAGGTTTTATTGTCGTTAATATGTCACATTTGATAGGGTTTTAGGTTTGGTATGTTTTACCAAAGTCATTTCCTTGCTTAGTGCATTTTAATGCAAATTCTTTGGATCGGAACACTGGTTTGACCTAACGGACGATCTAGTTCCCTCGGTTTTGGTCTCGGTCGAAACTACAAACTTGTAGATCTAGGTCTTATTGCACGCGGTGTAAAATTTCAGGTCAATCCGAGTTAAGTAGACCAAGTTATGGTCATTACACTATTGCTGGTCAAGTGGTACCATTTTAGGTCAATTTTAGGTCAAATTGGTCAATTCTGGTTCGGCCAGTTTTTGGACCCGAACTTGTGCAAGTTGTTTGACTTGCTTATGGTCATTTCTGGGCTTTGGTGTCTTCATAAGACTTGTAGGTATGGGTCTTAACTATTCTTGGTCAAAATTTCAGGTCAATTGGACCTGGTTTGAGTGAGTTATGGCCTAAACACTCACTGCTGCCCAATTGGTCATTTTTCAGGTCCTAATTGCATCTAATCCGAATTGGTCAAATTTTTAGGTCACCTTGCAAGCAGAATTTTGGCATGGTTTCTCAATGAAAGTTGGCACATTTTGTGCCTAGTTTCACCTCAAATTGGTCTCATACTAATTAAGGTTACACATTCAAGGTTATAGGCCAAATATACACTGCCCTCAATATGCAATTCACATCCCAACTTCAAACACACACTTACCTTTGCAAGGTTTACTTCCATACCCTACCAAACTGTTTTGGCACATTACCAACAACATTTTCTACATTACATAAGCATTATTTTGGGCAGATTCCAATCACCCTCAACACACCAAATATCATTCACAATTACAATTTCTAAGTACCATTACAAACACACCTAAATATTACAAACTTTACATACACTTTACAATGTAAATTGACATACATATCATCAATCCTTCTAGGTCAATATGCTGCCCACACTCCCTTCAATATACACCATTATTCAAGTGTCCACAAGCTGCCACAATTCATTCATCAACATCACATTGCCGTACCATATGCCAATTCCCATCAAAGTGCATCATTCACCATATATACATGCATTAAATCACTAGGTTACTAAATCACCATGATTAACATTATTTCTCATCAATTATATACACAAATACCTCATCAAAAACGTGACCCATGGCTGTCCAAAATGGCAACAACAATAACCCTTCAAACTCAAAATTTTCCTTCACCAAACCAATACCCATAACATAAACATAAACTTTAACAAAGAACTTCTCAAAAATGCAAACTTACCTTTAATTGTAAATTGCTAAACCTTCACCAAACTTCCCAAAATTGGTATCAATATCTTCCTTGTGATGTGTAGACAAATTTTAGTGAAGAACACTAAGTGAATGGAGTTGAAATGGAAGGAGGGATCAAGCTTGCATGAAAATGTCCATGGAGTTTTCTCTCCCTTCATTCACGGCTTGGATGGTAAATGAAGAAGATGAAGTGGCTGCTGGACATAGTGGACTTACATCAGCCCCATAATGTGTTTATTTTATTCCCTTAGTGGTCCACTTACTCTAATTAATTCATATTATAAGTTACTTTCACTTAATCCCACATTAAACCCTTAATTCTCACTATTTACTTTAGGTACCACCAATTTAATTTTTCATTTCATTTTCTAAGTGTAATATTATTTATTTTTAATGGAAATTTAGGTCAAAAGACAATTCGGGATGTCAAATGACCATAATGCCCTGTTAAGATTCGTTCGATTTTTAGTATACAGGGTTTTTGTCTGCATTTTCGATTTCTCACTTTTCTTTGTACTAATTATTTAATTTTTCTTTGATCTTTCTAATGATATTTATTCTTCAACAAGGGTCTATTTAAGTCCTAAAAATATTTTCGGGGTTCCCATGATCCGAGGGTTAGTCAACGGTCCACGCGTGACTTCAGTCTGATCACCATCGCTAGGTTTCCCGGCTCGTTTAACTTGATCACATTTCTTTACTATGATTTTTCCTTTGTTTTTATTTTCTTGTATTTCATTATTTTATGTCTCCTCACTCATATTGAAGTACGGTTCTAGGCATCCTCGCTGTCCGGACAACACTGGTCACCGGAGCAGTAGAACGCACTACCGAACTTAGGGGTGTTACAGGTTTGAGGGTTTCTCCTTTGTCCATGGTGCATGAATTAAGGGCATTGCATGCTAATTTGGAGATTAATGAAGATGGGTAGATGGTAGCTACTTGGTAAGTGAAGCCAATGCTGGCAGAACAAATTAAAGCAGTTGCACAGAAGGATGATAAGTATGTGAAGTTGATGGAAGAGGCTCCGGATGGCAAGAAAGCGATTATCGATAAATGATGAGGGCTTGTTGTTATATAAGGGCAGAATGTGCATTCCTGAGAATGTTGAACTGAGGCAGACCATTTTAAAGGAAGTACATGATTCACCTTTTGCAATGCACCCTGGTGGAACCAAAATGTATAGAAGTGTGAAAGAGCACTATTGGTGGAGAGGAATGAAGAAAAACATTGCATAATATGTTGCCAAATGCCTAACTTGTCAGCAAGTAAACGCAGAACACCAAGTGCTTGCAGGGTTGCTACAGCCAATACCAATTCCTGAGTGGAAATGGGAAAGAATCACGATGGATTTCGTGACAGGACTTCCACGTACACAAAAGAATCATGATGCAGTTTGGGTTATTGTTGATAAATTGACCAAGTCTGCACACTTTTTGCCAGTGAGAATGGATTACAGCCTGGAAAGATTGGCCAAACTGTACATGATGATGTTGTGAGGTTACATGGAGTACTAGCGTCTATTGTGTCGAACAGAGACCCAAGGTTCAATTCTAGATTCTGGGGTAGTCTCCAAAAAGCCCTAGGAACTAGATTAAACTTTAGTACAGCATTCCATCCACAGACAGACGGCCAATCCGAAAGGATCATTTAGATTTTGGAGGATATGCTTCGGGCTTGTGTGATTGAGTTTGAAGGGAGTTGGGACACACACTTGCCTTTAATTGAATTTGCCTACAACAATAGTTATCAGTCAAGCATCGGAATGCCTCCATACAAAGCACTTTATGGCAGGAAGTGTAGAACTCCCTTGTGTTGGGATGAAGTGGGCGAGAGGAAGTTGATTGGTCCAGAATTAGTGCAACAGATAGAAGAAAAGGTTAAGCTCATTAGAGACAGACTCAAAGTTGCAACGGATAGGCAGAAGTCCTACATTGACCTAAAGAGAAGAGATATTCATTATAGTGTGGGTGACAAGGTGTTCCTGAAAGTTTCCCCATGGAGGAGGATCATGAGGTTTGGTAGAAAGGGGAAACTAAGTCCTCGCTTCATTGGGCCGTATGAGGTTCTGGAAAGAGTGGGTCCATTGGCATATAGACTTGCATTACCTCCAGAGTTGGAAAAGATTCACAATATCTTCCATGTCTCCGTGTTGAGGAGGTACAGATCAGACCCCTCTCACATTTTGCCAATAGAGGAGATTGAGGTGAATCCAGACCTGACATATGATGAAGAGCCCATAAAGATCTTGGCACATGAGGTGAAGCAGCTAAGGAACAAACAGATACCTCTAGTCAAAGTACTGTGGATGTAACATCCTCCCGGTAGCAACTCCGTACATTCTATTGTTCCGGCGACCGGTGTCGGTCCGGACTGCTAGAATGTCCGGAAAAATATTTAAACTAAAGTCAAGAACCATAATTAACTCAAATATTAATGAGAAAAATTTATTAAAAATTTTAGAAATAAAATAGAGTTAAGTCAAACGAGCCGGTGCCCTAGCGAGGGGTAACCCAGAGGAAAGTTGCGGTTCTCGCAACGAGGAGCCCTAGACCCGGGGAAAATTCATAAAATAATTATTGGGACTCCAAAGAAGGGTTATTGAGGTTCCTATGGCATTAGAATGCCAAGAAAATATTTAGAAAAAATTTTCAATCGGTACAGCTAATTTTGACCCGTTAAGCCAAACGGAGGGCATTTTGGTCATTTCGCCTTCAGAGGTGATTTTTGGCCGACTTGTCCAGTTAAGCAAATAATTATTATGGTCTAAAATATGAATAAATATTGCTAAAAATTAAATTGGAAATGAGTAGAGAAGAAAAGAAAAGAAAATGAATTAAAATTACAATTTTGACCTCATGCTTATGTCACTAAGCACTCCCACCCAATCACCATTTGACAAACCAATAAAAAGAGATAAAAATGACTTAAAATGAGATAAAAAAACAAAGGAAACCAGCAGTTTCCTTCTTCATACGGGCTGGAATAAGAGAGAAAGAGAGAGAAAAGGAAAAGGAAGAAGGAGAGGAGATGAACAGTAGCAGAAAAAGGGGTTCAGCAGGGCAGCAGGTTTCTCTTCCGTCCAGGTGAGTTTGGCTCAACATCTATGGCTGATTTTTGGATATGTTTGAGGTATGTATGTGTGGAAGTTATGGTTAAAATTTGGTGATTGTTCAACGGTTGGATTTGGAGAAATATATTGTTGAACACAGGCTGTCTGTAGGTTGAATTCTGAATTTTGGCTACTGAAATTTGAGAAAAATAAATAGTTAGGATGCTTATAAAATTATGAAATTTGGTACAAATGATATTTGGGATGTTGAGGCTGCTGGGTTAAAATTTGGTGAATTTTAGACTTGTGGTTTATGAGATATAAATTGTTTTGCATGAGCTGTCTGAGTAAGACTGATTTCTGCAACAATTCAGATTTTGAAGGGTTGAATGAATGTTTTGATATCTCATGATATAGAGATTATTTGATGCTAAAATTTTTACTGATATTGTATAGGGATGTCTAGAATATATGGTTAAAATTTGGGATTTATCTAACGGTTAGATCATTATATATAAATTTGAATGCACAAGCTGCCAGATTGGGTATTAATGAGTGGTTGTGGATTTAAGATTTATGATAGGAGTTTAGTCCAATTTAAGGGGAAATGCTGTTGAATTTTTATTGGATATTTAATTTAGGAAAGTGAAGTTATAATTGATTATGATTATTATGATTCTAGGGGAAATCTTGAAGAATAACAAGCTCAATGTTGGTTTCAAAAAGGTTAGTGCCTAATTCCACTTATATCTCTATTATTCTATGTTAATGACTTAAAATAAGCATGAATTTGTGAACCAAATGAATAAAAGCTAAGTGTATGTAGCCCATGGATTTCGGCTGCCTTAAGGAAGGAGTAGGATTGAGTGTTTTTGATGGACTTGAAGTGAACTAAAGATTAGGTTTAAAGTATGTGAATATAAGGATAATGAACTAGTAGTTAATTAAGGTTTGTGGTGAAAACTCATAATGGGAACTAGGGTTTTGGAGAGTGAAATTTGGTTTTGGCTTATGAAGTGGTAAGTGAACATTATAAGGGTCAATTAGTGACCATTTGAGGTATGTTGACCATAAATTGGACTGAAAAATGGCATGGGAAAGGGGAATGGTAGGCTGCCCTAGGATAGCAGTAATGGTGACTGAGATTTCAGTCCAATTACACTGCCATAACTTGGGCTGTGTTAGTCTAATTGGTGTTTGGCAAATTGGACATGAAACTAGGCTTATAATGGCACATTTTTGCTGAAGAAACCATGCCCAAAAGACCAAAGCAGGAGGACCAAAACTTGGCCCCTATCCGGATACCCTGCAAACAGCCCCTGCAGAAATGACCAAATGAACAGTAACTGTTCATTTGGCCATAACTCACTGTAGATATGGTCAATTGACCTGAAATTTTTACAGCAATAAGATAAGATATAGACAAACAACTTTCATGAAGGACACCAATCTAAATTATGCCATTAACCTAATCAAATCATTGAGCAAAGTGAAGTTTACTGTACTGAGATTTCTAGAATTTTCATTTGAGCAGTAATGTTTGGATGGCTATAACTCTCTCTAGAAAACTCGGATTTAGGCGATTCTTGAACCGATGAAAACCTAAGACATAGTAGAACATTTCATATGAAGAAAGTTAGGCCAAATTATGAACTTAACTTGATCAAATTACTGACCAAAGTTGGACCAAAATCTGCCAAAACCCAAAAGTGCAGCATAAACAGTGCATGTGAATAGTAAACTTATTTTAACCATAACTTGAGCTACAAAACTCCAAATGGAGTGATTCAAAAAAGGAAATTCAACTAGACAAAATAAGGAACAACTTTCATGTTTACCATTTCCTCAAATTCCCATTGTAAAAATAATAAATGGAACAGTAAAGATGAAGCATGAAAACCGAAAATTTTGCTCAATTAGCATTAAGCTTAAAAATGGTATTGGCGACCAATACCAACAAGTTTGAAATACAAAATGTGGTATGTTTGAGGTGTTAAAACCAATACACCTATTTTCTATCCAAAAGTCAACATTTTTGTTGACCAATGAGGTGAATAGTGACACCAAAACCGAAAATTGGCAATTTTGCCAAAATGACCTAAGCTTTGAGAAAGTGACTAAAACCAACAAGTTTTGAATGCAAAATGTGGTATGTTGGGAGTGTCAAAACCAATGTACCTATTGTTTATGCAAAAGTCAACATTTTAGTTGACTAATGAAATGAATAGTAACATAAAAACTTGAAATTCAAAAATTGTGAAACTTAAAAGTGCAAAATGCCCTAGTAGGCCTAATGTGATTGGTTTGGATAGATTGGCATGCCAATAGGGTATTGTTTTAGCAGTGCTGCGAAAGGCTTTATGCCTGTATTCATGGCTTTATGCCTGTATTCATGGCTTTTATGCCCGTATTCATGGCTTTTATGCCGATTATGTGATATCATGGCTTTTTAGCCATACTGACTGCATACGTGGTTGACGTTCTGCGTCCCATGGTATGACGGCCCGAGGCACCGCAGTGTCGGTGCCAACGACCCGTTATCGATCGATCGTTCATTATAGGTTACTTGGGCATGGAAAAGTATAACTGTGATTGAACTGATTATTAAAGAAAATACGAAAATTAAGTATCAGGAATGATTACAAAAATACAAAGAAGCTCAATATCATGAAGAAAATAATTAACGAAATGCATGAAGAAGTTAATATCATAAAACATGATTAGCCCTCGACTAAACAATAAGTTAGTAATTATTCATTTCTTATGAACACAATAGCAAGGAAATTATTATTTTTATTTGCATATTATATTTTCTTGTATTATTGGCACCACTAAGCTTTATGCTTAGCACGTCGCTTTTGCAATGCGTAGGTCGAAGATTTGGACAGAGGGCCCGAGACCACAAATTCGGTAAGGCGGTTCACGATTCGCATAGTGTCCGTGTCACCTCAACCTGCAGTGCATTGGTAGGACACTAGGTGTCATTTTGGCATTCTGTAATAAATTTTGATTTTCTCATATGTAATGAAACTTATGTAATGTATTTTGATTTTCATGTAAATAATGCAAATTTGTGCTTGTAAATGGAAAAGTGAATATTGATCATGTATATTACATGACTATCAAACGAGATGAATGATTGAGAATTGAAATTGAGAAATGAATGGTTGACAAATGTTGAGATGATGATTATTGGAGTTTGAGAGTAATTGAATACGAATATATGAATATTGGAAGTGTTTTTCACAGGTTCCGAAGAACTGTTTTCTCCATTTTTAGCCGGTACTCCGCCGGATTTTCTTTAAAATTTTTGGAACCTCAAATAAATTGCAATTTCAATAAATGAATTATATTTCACAAGTTATTTTCAAAACTATGATAAAAATGAATTAAGATAAAAATAGAGTGCTCCGGCACACTGAGTGGCATAACTTGCTCGGCTACACTATAGTCGGGTAAGGGGTGTCATGATCGATGTAATATCGAGAGCCGGTTTAGCGTTTCTGGACCTAGAAAGACTGCATATCATGCATTGCATTCATAAGAGTCGAGGTGACACTATTGCAGATCTGTATTTCCTGTTTATTTTAGGTTAAGGTATGGAATAAGAGAGTGAAGAGACAATGAGATAGCGAATGGAGATGAGAAGGAGATTATATTTAAGATGAAAAAGGATGAGTACATAACTGTTTGAGGATAGGATTGAGACTAAGGAGAAAGCGAAGTAGGATAACACAGAAAGGTGAAGAAATAAAGAGGTATTAACTCCTTGGCTATTTACATTGGGTAAATTTCGAGGACGAAATTTAAATAAGAGGGGGCGCCTTTTTTATTGTCACACCCCGGCTTAGTGGGCCCCAGCTCAAGCCCCTCTATGGGTGGCCATCTTGCCGGCGTACCCCTCTAGAGGCCGGCGATGCGACTCAAATCGGTACTGTCCGCTTTGGTGGAGTTCAATCCCTTCGCCCTGCAGAGCTAGGATTCGAACCCATATCACCTCACGGGTTTGCTTCGCCTCTTACCAATTGAGCTCTCTGCAGCTCAATTGGTAAGAGGCGAAGCAAACCCGTGAGGTGATATGGGTTCGAATCCTAGCTGCAGGCGAAAGATTGAACTCCACCAAAGCGATGACGATCGCATCGCCCTCTAGAGGGGTACGCGCAGATGGCCACCCATGAGGGGCTTGAGGGGCCCACTGGGTGAGCCCGAATTCATCATTCAGGCCGAGAGGCTACATGGGAGCGTGAGGAGGACATGAGGAGACAGCGCCTCTGACTATTCAAAGATCGAGACTGAGTAAATTTCGAGGACGAAATTTATTTTTAAGGAGGGGAGAATTGTAATACCCCGAACCTCTGAGTTATGAATAGTACCATTTTTGGTCCGTGACTAATACTATTCAAAGACACCTTGAGGACCAAAAATAAATAGAAAATTAATTGAGATAGACACAATAAAAATTCTAGTGAACAAAAAAGCTAAGGACTCATCGGGTATTATAAAAAGAAGGATTATGACCCGATGAGGGGCATTTTGGTCAATTCACCTCAAGAGTTGACTTTTGACCAAAATGTCAATTAAATTAAATGAAATTAACGAATTGAATTATGGGGTAAAAATTGAAGAAAAATTCAAGTAAAAAAATATGTAAGGGAAAATTTAAGAAATGAAAACTTAAACTTTCATTTCCATTATGACAAAATTAAAATGAAAGACTTATGGGCTTTTGATAGTTAAATTTAATTATTTAATTAAAAGAAAAAAAATTAAGTGTAAATGTAAAAAAAAAAGGGAATAAAAATTTAAGTTTAATTATCCTTATGACACAATTAAAATTTATAATTTTAATAAGCTAATTTTGGGGATAAATATATACATATATATACATATATATATATATATATATATACATATATATATATATAAGAAGACAAATGTCTTTTTCATTTCTTTTTTTTCATAAGAGGCCACCACCTCTCCTCTCTCTTTCTCTCTCTCTCTCTCTCTCTCTCTCTCTCTCTCTCTCTCTCTCTCTCTCTCTCTTTTTCTCTTCTTCTTCCACTTCTTCCCCTCATTGATTTCCCCTCCCAAGTTTTAATTACCTTCATAAATTCCATAGCCCACTAAAAGAAAACATCAAAGAGATCTTTGATTGAGAGATTAAAAGCAAGGAGAACAAGAATTGGAAGAAAAGTGAAGTTGGAAAGAAATCAACAATAGGTAATTTTCTTTTCATGTTAGATTAGTTGTATAAGCTTGGAATGAAGTTAATTTATGATGAAATTTCATAAGAAAATGAAAGAAAACATATATGGAACCTAAACTAGGGTTTTGGTCAAATGGGAGAAAAATTAGGGTTTTGAACATTAGGTTTAGAGACCAAAAATGTGAAAAAGTGCTAAATGATGTCTTTGACATAGTTTAAGGGAAGAAATGGTCATTTGTGACCTAATTAAGTGTGTTAGAAGTGTTTAAATCAAAGCCAAATTCAGATTGGGTATGAAGCATGACCAAAAGTCAACTTTGAGGGAACAAAAATGAAATTTTATAAGTCCAATTGGTATGGGACCAATTGAGACTGAAAATAGACACTAAATGACACAATTTTCATTTAGGAAGCATGCTCAAAAAGTGATCAAAACCTAGTGAACAAACTGACCAAACTTGAAAAACTGTAGTATGAATAGTACATATGAACAGTAATCGTGTTTGGGTCATAACTCGAGCTAGGCAAGTCAAAATGACCTGAAATTTTACCAGTAGTTAGATGAGATATATACCTAAAACTTTTGATGAAGAACACAAACTCAAATTATGCCACTAACCCGATCAAATTATTAAGCAAAGTTGAGTTACTGAATCTGCAAAACTGCAGAATTGCCATATGAGCAGTAAAGTTTATATATATATATATATATATATACATATATATATATATACATATATATATATATAAGAAGACAAATGTCTTTTTCATTTCTTTTTTTTCATAAGAGGCCACCACCTCTCCTCTCTCTTTCTCTCTCTCTCTCTCTCTCTCTCTCCCTCTCTCTCTCTCTCTTTTTCTCTTCTTCTTCCACTTCTTCCCCTCATTGATTTCCCCTCCCAAGTTTTAATTACCTTCATAAATTCCATAGCCCACTAAAAGAAAACATCAAAGAGATCTTTGATTGAGAGATTAAAAGCAAGGAGAACAAGAATTGGAAGAAAAGTGAAGTTGGAAAGAAATCAACAATAGGTAATTTTCTTTTCATCTTAGATTAGTTGTATAAGCTTGGAATGAAGTTAATTTATGATGAAATTTCATAAGAAAATGAAAGAAAACATATATGGAACCTAAACTAGGGTTTTGGTCAAATGGGAGAAAAATTAGGGTTTTGAACATTAGGTTTAGAGACCAAAAATGTGAAAAAGTGCTAAATGATGTCTTTGACATAGTTTAAGGGAAGAAATGGTCATTTGTGACCTAATTAAGTGTGTTAGAAGTGTTTAAATCAAAGCCAAATTCAGATTGGGTATGAAGCATGACCAAAAGTCAACTTTGAGGGAACAAAAATGAAATTTTATAAGTCCAATTGGTATGGGACCAATTGAGACTGAAAATAGACACTAAATGACACAATTTTCATTTAGGAAGCATGCTCAAAAAGTGATCAAAACCTAGTGAACAAACTGACCAAACTTGAAAAACTGTAGTATGAATAGTACATATGAACAGTAATCGTGTTTGGGTCATAACTCGAGCTAGGCAAGTCAAAATGACCTGAAATTTTACCAGTAGTTAGATGAGATATATACCTAAAACTTTTGATAAAGAACACAAACTCAAATTATGCCACTAACCCGATCAAATTATTAAGCAAAGTTGAGTTACTGAATCTGCAAAACTGCAGAATTGCCATATGAGCAGTAAAGTTTCAATGGCTATAACTCTCTCTAAAAAACTCCAATTTAGGCAATTCTTGAACCGATGAAAACCTAAGACATATTAGAATATTTCATATGAAGAATATTAGGCCAAATTATGAACTTAACTCAATCAAATTGTGAAACGAATTTGGGTCACTGAATCTGCCAGAATCTGGTCACCTAAAATTGACCAAATGAACAGTAAATTTCGCAAGGCTATAACTCTCTCTAGAAAACTCCAATTTAGGCGATTCTTAAACCGATGGAAACCTAAGACATAGTAGAATATTTCATATGAAGAATGTTAGGCCAAATTATGAACTTAACTCAATCAAATTGTGAAACGAATTCAGGTCACCGAATCTGCCAGAATCTGGGCAACTAAAATTGATCAAATAAACAGTAAATTTTACAAGGCTATAACTCTCTCTAGAAAACTCCGATTTAGGCGATTCTTAAACCGATGGAAACCTAAGACATAGTAGAATATTTCATATGAAGAATATTAGACAAATTATAGATTTAACTTGGTCAAATTGCTGAACGAATTTAGATCGATAAATCTGCCAGAACAAAATCTGCAGCATAAACAGTGACGTGAACAGTAATGGTGGGCATAACTTGAGCTACACAGCTCTGAATTAGGCAATTCAAAAAGGAAAATAAATTTAAGACCTAAATGAACAATTTTCATGAAGAACACCTCATCAAATTATGATCGAAACTAGGTACAAATTGGGTTCAAAGATTGGGGCACCAAGCTGTCCCAAAACCAAAATATTCTAAAATTTTCAAAGCTAACTTGGGATGCATTAGACATGCATGTAATGAGTTCTTGGCAGCAATTGAGATTACTATTTAGGTATTCTATTTGTGTATTTTCAGTAGAAAAAGAAGTTGGAACGAACAAGGAGAAGTAGGTAACAAGGAAGGAGAATTATTGAAGGTTTGTGCACAACCAACATTTTCTTCATTTTTAAACTTGTAAATTGCTTGGAATGTGTTAAATTGAATGAGTTTGCTTTGAACAAGTTTACTTTGACTGAAATATGGTTTTTCTCTTGCATTTAAGAAATTTAGGTGTTGCCACCTTTATTTGGATATTATGATGCATTTAAATGTGTTTATTAGTTTATAAATGTGATTGTTGAATGGAAAATTTTGAAAACTGTTTTGAAACCATAGTTAGAATGATAGTCCCTTTCGAAACTCCCCAGTAGTAACGGCTACTTGGGATTTTATAATTGATATTGATTATGTCTCCCACTAATAATGGTTAGTGGGGTAAGACTACATGAGTACTCATTAGCTAGCTAGCCCTTCCCTCATTAATAACGGTTAATGAGGTTAAGATTGCTTTGTTGTGGTGTACAACACGGCACTGATCGTGAAATTTTGTGTCATGGCCTAAACTATGTGTTGATGTTGGCAACACTAATGCTTTGTGAATTGTGATTTATGAAATGTGATTTCTCATTTGAAATGTTATTCCAATAAATGGTTCTTATGAACTTAGAACTATTGTGATGTTTTCATGCTTAAGAAGGATTTGATTTGTTATGCTTTGACAAATTGTGTTTTTACCTTAAGTTTTGAAATTTTAGTTGTGCACCACTGAGTGATATACTCAGCGATAGCTTCTTTATGCTGTCGCAGGAAAGGGAAAGGAGAAGGCTGCTGAGTGAGAGACTTGGAAGCAACATTTTGGTTTTGATTGTGGGTATATATAGTAGGTATACCTCTGTAATTTCCTTTTGATGTATTTTGTCCTATATGTATGGATGTACGGACATTGAGCAGTTTGTATTTAAAAGCACTGCATTGCTATCACATTTTGAGTTTGTAACTATTTTGTATTTCACTTTGAGACTTATGAAAATGTAACTTTTGTAATATTTATTCTATTACTATTTCCAATGAATGTTTACATGAAATTTTAACTATTCTCATGCAATTTTCCGCAACAGAATCGATAAGACAAAAGGTTATGATTTGTTTTAAAATCCCTTGTAGCATAACTAATGGGTTATCAATAGATGTAGTTCGGTAATTCATTAAGTATGCTACAGGAACATGTCATGCCTTACCAGGGATAACGTGTGACAGAGGATGTTACAATTCTTCCCCTCTAATAAAAATTTCGTCCTCGAAATTTACCTGATGTAAACAGTTGACGGAACTATTGTTTCATCGTCTCTTCACTTTCCCAAGTTGCCTCTTCAGTGTTGTGGTGCCTCCAAAGCACTTTCACCAGTGGAATTTGTTTATTTCTCAGTTCCTTCACTTCCCGAGCTAGGATCTGTATAGGTTCTTTTGTATATGTCAAGTCCTGTTGGATTTCAATCTCTTCCATGGAAATGACATGTAAAGGGTCTGAGCGATATCTTCTCAGCATAGAAACATGGAATATATTATGTATTTTATCCAGTTCTGGTGGTAAAGCTAGCCGATAGGCCACTGGTCCCACACGTTCAATGACTTCATATGGGCCAATGAACCTAGGGCTTAACTTACCCTATCTCCCAAACCTCAGTACTTTCTTCCACGGTGACACTTTGAGAAATACTTTATCGCCAACTGCATACTCTATCTCTTTTCTCTTCAAATCGGCATATGATTTTTGTCTATCTGAGGCAGCCTTCAGGTTAGCTTTGATTATCTTCACTTTTTCCTCAGTTTGTTTCACCAGGTCTGGTCCTACCAGCTTATCTTCGCCCAATTCAGTCCAACACACTAGGGTTCTACATTTCCTCCCATACAGTGCTTTATATGGGGCCATTTGGATGCTAGCTTGGCAGCTATTATTGTATGCAAATTCTGCTAGTGGGAGGTATCTATCCCAACTCCCCTCAAACTCAATGACACAACTCCTTAGCATATCCTCCAGGATCTATCACATAATTCACATTGTTACTATCATTTCAATTATTTAATTGCAAAAATTCAATTTGTTCTTAGGTTTACCTGGATTACTCGTTCTGACTGTCCATCTGTCTGGGGATGAAAAGCCATGCTAAAACGGAGTTGTGTGCCTGAGGCTTCTTGCAACTTTTTCCAGAATCTCGATGTAAACCTTGCGTCTCTATCAGATATGATGGAAAGTGGGATTCCATGCAATCTAACTATCTCACTGATATACAATTCTGCTAACTTCTCCACTAAGTAGTCAGTCCTAACTGGCAGAAAATGTGCTGACTTCGTCAATCTATCCACTATCACCCATACTGCATCATGCTTCTACTGGGTGAGAGGTAGACCACTAACAAAATCCATAGTGACCCGGTACCATTTCCATTCAGGAATGCTTATAGGCTGTAGCAATCCTGATGAAACTTGATGTTCTGCTTTAACTTGCTGACATGTCAAACACTTAGTCATATAGTCAGCTATATCCCTCTTCATACCAGGCCACTAATAATGAGGCTTCAAATCATTATACATTTTTGTGCTTCCCAGGTGCATAGCATAAACACTAGTGTGTGCTTCTTTCAGAATACTAGTATTCAGCTCGCCATCATCTGGTACACACACTTTTCCTCTGTAGTACAGACACTCATCTGCTTTCACCTCATAATCAGTTTCCTTCCCCTCTGGAATTTTACCCACAATGGCCATTAATTTTTCATCTGCCCTCTGCCCATCTTGTATCTGCTGTAGCAAGTTTGGCCTCACTTGCAACTCAGCTAAAATAGCTCCATCTTGAGCTAAGGACAGATAGACATTTAGTGATCTTAAAGCTATGATGGACTTCCTGCTCAAGGCATCAGCAACTACATTTGCCTTCCCAGGATGATAATCTATCACACAATCATAGTCCTTTAAGAACTCAATCCATCGCCTCTGTCTAAGATTGAGCTCCTTCTGGCTTGGCAAATATTTTAGACTCTTGTGGTCTGTATAGATGTAGCATTTTTCACCATATAAATAATGCCTCCATATCTTCAATGCGAAGATAATTGCTGCTAACTCCAGGTCATGAGTAGGGTAGTTCTGTTCATATGGCCTTAATTGCCTGGAAGCATAGGCGACCACTTTCCCCTCTTGCATTAATACACACCCTAGCCCATTATGCGAGGCATCACTGTAGACCACAAAGTCTTTTCCTGACACTAGCTATGTTAACACTGGTGCTTCTATCAACATGGCCTTCAGCCTCTCAAAACTGGCTTGGCAATTGTTGTTCCAGTCAAATTTCACATTCTTGTGCAATAACTTGGTCATTGGAGCAGCTATAAGAGAAAACCCCTTCACAAATCTTCTGTAATACCCAGCTAGCCCCAAGAAACTTTTGACCTCAGTTGTATTTCTAGGAGGCTTCCATTCCATCACTGCTTTTATCTTTTTGGGATCCACTCTAATCCCCTCAACTGATACTATGTGTCCAAGAAAGGAGATTTCACTCATCCAGAAGTCACACTTTGACAGCTTAGTATGCAGCTTCTTTTCTCGTAGGATTTGCAGAACAATCCT
Organism: Hevea brasiliensis; assembly: GCF_030052815.1. Lineage (NCBI taxonomy): Eukaryota > Viridiplantae > Streptophyta > Magnoliopsida > Malpighiales > Euphorbiaceae > Hevea > Hevea brasiliensis. Next base: position 24,326,107 of record NC_079497.1, on the reverse strand, counting down.
CAAATGTTCATCATGTTCTTCCTTGGTCTTGGAATACACCAGAATATCATCAATAAAGACCACTACAAACCGATCTAAGTATGGATGGAAGATACGGTTCATAAGGTCCATAAATGCTACTAGTGCATTTGTTAACCCAAACGGCATCACTAGAAATTCATAGTGCCCATACCGGGTTCTGAATGCAGTTTTTGACACATATGCATCCTTTACCCTTAACTGATGATACCCTGATCTGAGATCAATTTTTGAAAATACACCGGCTCCCTTCAACTGATCAAACAGATCGTCAATTCTGGGCAATGGATATTTATTCTTCACAGTTACTTTGTTCAAATGTCGATAATCAATACACAATCTCAAGGTTCCATCCTTCTTCTTCACAAATAGCACCGGAGCTCCCCATGGTGACACTGGGGCATATGAACCCCTTATCAAGTAACTCCTGCAACTGAGTTTTCAACTCCTTCAATTCAGTGGGTGCCATCCTACAAGGAGTAATTAAAATGGGTGTTGTACCCGGCATTACCTCAATAGCAAACTCGACTTCCATTTCTGGTGGTAAACCAGGCAACTCTTCAAGAAATATATCTGGGAAGTCTCTTACTGTGGGTATATCACACAGGTTTGGCTTAGCTTGCCTAGTATCAACCACGTGTGCTAGGTAAGCTTCACAGCCTTTTCTCATCAATCTTCTTGCAACTGTGGCTGAGATAACATTGAACAAGAAATCTGTCCTTTCACCCACAATAGTAATCTCATTACCCTCAGAAGTTTTCAGAGAAATCCTCTTCAATTTGCAATCAACTATTGCCTGATGACGTGATAACCAATCCATTCCCAAAATCACATCAAACTCGTGGAAGGGCAATTCAATTAGGTCTGCTGAGAATTCATACCCCTGAATCCTCAACGGGCAGCCTTTATACACCTTATTCACTACCACACTGTGGCCTAGTGGATTTGTGACCAGAATGTCTTGATCACTCTTCTCTACTAGAACTCCCCTCTCTATGGGTAGTTTGATGCAAATGTAGGAATGAGTGGATCCTGGATCCACTAATGCATGCACAGAAGTGTTGTAGAGGAAAAACGTACCCCTGATGACATTCGGGGCATCTTGCTCCTCCTGAGCTCTTATGGCATAGGCCTTGGCAGGTATTCTAGTGTCTGGCCTCTCAGCTGATTCGGATATAGGCCTCAGTGATGGACCAGCTACCTCAGGTTTACCGGGCTTCCTACCCATTTGTGGTGCAGGAGAAGGTCTGTCAGTTTGTGTTGGAGCAACTATAGTAGTCCTCTTCGGACAATTCTTGATCTGGTATTCTGTAGATCCACACCGTAAGCATGCACCGGTCACTCGCCAACATTCTCCCTTATGCCACTTCTGACTATACTGACAAGCAGAAGATGTTGGGGCTGGTCCCCTAAACACCGTCCCTGGAGAGCTGCCCACTGATGGTGTGGATTGGCCTCTCCTAGGTGTGAACTGTGGTCTGGGCCCCTGAGACTGACCCTGACCCTGTGGTGGTCCTGAACTCTGAGCAGGAGGACCCTTACTCTTCTTACTAGGAGCAGAAAATGCACTAGACTGACCCGGACCCCTCTTCTGCTGTCTTTTCCTTCTATTTTATTCATTTATTCTGACCCTTTCCACTTTTGATGCAGCATCTACTAGCTTAGCAAAATCAGTGATCTCCAATGCTGTGATCATGACTTTGATGTTGTCATTGAGCCCTTCTTCAAACCTTCTGCACCTCTTTACCTCTGTAGGGACTATCTCCCTCCCATATCTGCTCAGTCTGACAAACTCACGCTCATATTCCACCAATGACAATTGCCTCTGTCTCAGACTGATAAATTCTCTTCTTCGCTCTTCTAAATACACTTTGCTCACATATTTCTTCCTGAACTTTATAAGGAAGAATTCCCAAGTGATCCGTTCAGGTTACACCTCACTGGTTACTGTGTCCTACCACTGATATGCATCATCCTGAAGTAGGGACACAACGCCCACCAGGTTCTGCTCGGGGGTGCAGTTTAGCTGTTTTAGCACTCTGATGGTTCTATCCAACTAGTTTTCTGTGGCCATGGGATCATCCTCCCTCTTCCAAAAGAAGTCCACAGCCCTATGCCTTCATAGTTTCTCTAAATGAGATTTCTATGGTACTGGTGGAGGTTGTGGCTGTGGTTGTGGTGGTGGTATTGCCCCCATCATTTGCCGATAGAGTTTGATCATTTGCTAGAATAGAGCAAACTGAGGTTGGGCAGCTGCCTCAGCTGCTTGTGGAGCAGATTCCCTCCTGCCCCCAGATTCAGCCCTGGGTGGAGTATGACTCTCCACCTCTTCTTCAACTACTCTTTGCGAAGCAAGATCCATATCCTATTTAAAATAAGAAAACAAACAAATCTGCATCAGTGTCACCTCAATACTTACAAATGCAATGCAATGGTATGCACACTATCTAGGCCCAGAAACGCCTAAACCGATGCTCTGATACCACTAAATATGACACCCCTTACCCGTCTATAGTGTAGCCGAGCAAGTTATGCCACTCAGTGTGCCGGAGCACCAATCATGTTTCTATTACAATTTATCCCTTTTAATTCATTTATTTTCAATTTTTGATAAATCTGGATTTTTTCGCAAATTTTATAGAAAATCCGGCAGAGTGCCGACTATAAATTGGAAAAATAGTTCTTCTGAACCTGTTTAAAAACACTTCCAATATAATTTACAAATCCAAACTCCATTATACACATTCAAGTTAATCTCAAAATCTCAATCTCAAATCACAACACTATTTTCAGAAATTTTTCTTTCCACTTCATTGCTGGAAGCACATTCATAAATATTTCTCAACATAATATACAGAAAATTCCAATAATACGAAATTTCATATATTTACATCATTATATAATTACAAGAGTTTATAGTTACAACCCAAAGCTAATACAAAATGCAAAATATAAAATGCTACCCAAAATCCTAATGTCCTACCATATGTAGTGCAGATGTGAGGTGACTCTGGACTCCGGATGCAGCTCTGAAAGCTTACCCTGTCTGATGTCTGTTGGGCTCCCCAGCTAGGTCTCCAGTACCTGCGCGTGGTAAAAGCGATGCGCTAAGCAATTCTGCTTAGTGGTGACAATATAAAATAAAATGAAATGAAATAAAAATAAATATGCAGAATGTATTTTTACATTTTTTGGTAGACTTAATTTCAGCTATTAATTGTAGTATTATCCATTTAAAATTCTGTAAAGTTTATTATCATTGCCCGCGTAACCCATATTAGTCGATTGGACTGGATAAATGGGTAAACTGGCACTGGGTACTAAGTACCTTAGACCATCACACCATCGATCACATTGTGTCTCCCAGTGTAGAACAGAACAGCTAATAAGCTATAATAATTAGCGGGGTTAAAACCCAAGTGTAATAATTCAAATAACATAGCCAAAGGCAATTTTGTCACAGAATGGCATGGGAAGTCATGAAAAATAGAATGGCATGAAGCCATATGCAGTACTGCTAATAGAACCCTATTGGCATGCCAAGCTATCCAAACCAAACTTGTTAGGTATACTAGGGCATTTTACACTTTTAAGTTTCACTAATTTTGGAATCTAAGTTTTAATGTTACTATTCCATTCATTGGTCAACAAAAATGTTGACTTTAGCATAGGCAATAGGTACATTGGTTCTAATATCTTCAACATACCACATTTTGCATTCAAAATTTGTTGGTATTGGTTGCCAATACCATTTCTAAGCTTAGTGTTGGTTGGGCAGAATTTTCAGTTTTTATGCTTTATTTTTACTATTCCATTAGCCAATTTTATAGTGGGAATTTAGCACTGATCAACATGAAAGTTGTTCCTTATTTTGTCTAGTTGCATTTTCTTTTTTGAATCACTCCATTTGGAGTTTTGTAGCTCAAGTTATGGTCCAAAAACCACAACTGGCCGGATTGAAATTTTGTCCAAAATTTCTGGACTGACCATATCTACAGTGTAATGAATAGTGACTACAACTCACCTTTTGAATATGTTCTGCTCATAATTTGGGTTAGGTTTCTTCATGAAAGTTGTTGGTCTATATCTCAGCTTGTTGCTGGTAAACGTTCAGGTGAATTTGACCTTTCTACACTGATTTATGGCCAAATGACAAAATACTATTCATTTGGTCATTTTGCCCAGGCAGACTGCAGGTCACCCGGATTAGGGCAAGCTTTTGGTCTACTTGGTTTGGTTTTATGGGCATGGTTTCTTCACCAAAGTTGTGCCATTATGTGTCTAGTTTCATTTCCAATTGGCCTTGAACCAATTGGACCTCTACAATTCAAGTTATGGCTGCCCAAACCTGCTGGACTCATGTCTAATTCTGTAGGTCACCAAGGGCAGCCACACCAAACCCAAATCCCACCACTCAACACACTTCATTTTTGATTCAAACCAAACCAATTGGTCACTAATTGACCATTAAAACCTACTTCCATCATCACATGGTCAAAGTCCCATTTTCCCACTCCAAACCCTAACTCAACATTTTAAACCATGCATTCGGATTGCATTTCATCAATCCACATAAAAGAGACATATTGTGGGAAGTCATACTACCCTTTTTACTTCATTAAAATCATCACAATCTTGCCCAACTAAGGCTGCCAAAACTTAGGATTTACATACAAATGGTACTCCATCAATTTCCTTATCATTTGCACTCATTCATAAGTATTAAACATGAATTTAAAATGAAATTTAAGTTTAAGTCACTAACCTCTATGGAGTGAGATTTTCCCACTTGCTAAAGCTCTTCCTTTTTCGTTCTTTTTTCTTCCAAAATACTCACCAAGATGATAGAACAATTTTTTGTGTTGACAATTAGGGTTTTTGGTGGAAGAAAGCTAGGGAAATGGAGGTTTAGAAGTTTGTTAATGGTGTTTATGGTGGAATGGTTCACGGCAAGGAAGAAGCAAGGAAGAGAAATCTAATTTTTTTTTTTTTTTTTCAATTTCCAGCCCATTTTGTCTCTTTTAAGTAAGTTTATGCCATGTGTCCATATTAGATAGGTTGGGAGAACTTTAATGACATCATTATGATGTCATAATACCATTTTCTTTCATTTTCTCTCCATTTCTTGTCTAATTAATTTCAATTAAATTTTTAACAACATTTAATCATATTTTATGTTATATAAATTATTTATTTAACTAGACAAGTTAGCCAAAAATCATCTCTGAAGACGAAATGACCAAAATGCCCTCCATTTGTCTTAATGGGCCAAAATTGTCTATACCGATTGAAAAATTTTTCTAAGCATTTCCTTGGCATTCTAATACAATAAGAACCTCAATAACCCTTCTCTGGAGTCCCAATAATTATTTTATAATTTTTCCCCCAGGTATAGGGCTCCTAGTTGCGAGAACCGCAGCTTCTCACCAGGTTACCCATCGCTAGAGCACCGGCTCATTTAACTTGGTTGTATTTTATTTCTAAAATTTTTTTCTAAATTTTTCTTATTAATATTTGAGTTAATTATGGTTCCTCACTTTAGTTTAAATATTTTTCCAGATGTTCTAGCTGTCCGGACCGACCCTGGTCACCGAAACAGTAGACTGTACGGACTAGCTAAAGTGACGATGTTACAGATCCACTTTTTCTAGGACCTCGTGTGATCCTAGATAATGAGAACTTAATCTTTCTGCTTTTTACATAATCTTATAATCTTCATTCCTTTGAGTCTGTGTAAGACGTCTACCAATCTCACGTAATGTTTAATTTGTTTGTACAATCATAATCTTTTTTTACTATTGCTTTAGCAATTATTTTCCTTTGTAATCTCTTTTTTTTTTTTTTCATTCCACAACTTAACTTTAATTATTTCATTCTTTAATCTTATTTCTTTCAAATCCACTAATATCTTAAACTTATTTTGATTATGGTACCCACTGACATCTATCAGCAGTAATACCCTTACCCGCAACTAAGGTAACTATATTACTACAACTTACTTTTAGGTCCTCTTGCCTTACTTAATTAGGCTTACTAATTAACTTTATAGTTTATCACAGTCTAGGAGATGTCTCTCCCTAGAAACTTTTTCAAAATTAATTCCAATCACGCTTATTAACTTAATTCTTATCCTAAAAGACTAATCACTAACACATCAAAATTGATTTTTATACATATACATATCTTAATTAAGAATTGACAAAATACCAGCCATAATGTCAGAAGTCTCATCCTCATCCCTCTGTCGCATAGCGTATACTCTAGCTGAAGCATCACCTTATCCTAGCTGATTCACAGTATTCTGACTTCTAGGTGTACTACCCCTACCTCTGCCTCTGCCTCTGCCTCTGCCTCTGCCTCTGCCAATTGCTGGTGAACTCTTTGGGGTAGAAACTTGGACTGATCCTTCTGACGTTATAAATGATCCATAACGGCGTGGACTTTTGCAATCCTTAACAAAATGACCAGTCCCTCCATAATTAAAACATGTTCCTATAGCTATATAACATACTCCACTATGTGATTTACCACAAGTCTCACAAAGTCAATTCAACAGTGTATTTTTGTGTGTCTACTGAGTTTGCTGATCGGATCGGGGTGGTTTTTGTCCAGAAGATCTACCTCTACCCGATTCGCATGAGCTAGATCCTCCAAAATGTTTTCTCTTTCCCAAACTAATTTCTATAGTTTGACCAGTAGCTTATTCTGTTTTCTCTTTCTCTTTTGTACTCTTTTTCACTGCCCCTTTTGATTCTATCCTTTCTAGTTCCAGGGCTTGTGAAATCAATTCAGAAAAATTCTGGTGTCGAAACCCCACCACTTGCATTCTCAAACTAGGCCTCAACCAGGCCTCAAACCTCTTACACCGGTCTCTGGGGGTGGTGACCAAACTTCCGGCATAGTGACTTAGTTGAGAGAAATCCCGCTCATACTCTGCTATAGTTGTGTCCTCTTGCTTCAGGCTTAAAAACTCTTGCAACTTCATGTCTACATAAGTATCAGGAACCCACTTTTGTCGAAATTCCCTCAAAAAGTCTGCCCATGTGAGGACTGGTGGCTCTACCAGGCTGTGGGGGTGGTTTTCCACCACTCATATGCATCCCCTTGCAGAATTGATACTGAATATTCAAACTTCAACTCTTCTACACACTACAGCTTTTTGAAAACTCATTCCATTCTCTCTAGCCATTGTTCTACCTCCAGTGGATCCATAGTACCCTTAAACTCGGTGGCACCAAATTTTATTAATTTTTCATATTGCAAGGCCGAGGGCTGTGGTTGTGCTGCAGGTGCTTGCATCTGAGCTTGGAGTGGCACATTTCTCGTTATTTGTTGGAAAAACGTAGCCATCTCTTTGTGTGCGAGCGAGAAGCTGCGATCTTTGGAGTAGGAGCTGGAGTGGCTGACCCACTCACGTTCTGGAGTGCTGGGGCTTCCCCTTGGACCTCAACCTCGATAGATTGCTCCACGGAATGATCTCCCTCTTCCATTCCATTTCCTAAAAATTTTTACTTCCTGAGATCAAACACAAGGAGATTGACCTCCATTAGTGCATATTCATGATGTAAATATGTCATATGTATCAATTAAAGACACTTGAGCAGTCGTACTAATCAAACAATTATTCACATATATAGTCTAAATTTATTGCAAAACCATGCTCTGATACCACTAAACATGTCTGTAACACCCCGAACCTCCGAGTTATGAATAGTATTATTTTTGGTCCATGACTAATACTATTTGTCACACCCTACCCCTCTGTAAGGCATAACATGATCCCGTAGTATACCTAATGAATTACCAACTCCGTCTACTGATAACCCATTAAATACACTACAAGGGATTTTAAAAACTTTTCTTACTTCTTTTACAGTGGTGAGCACTATTTACAGGTGTTAAAGACTTTGGTGAACTGAAGTGAAACAACTAACTCAATTGGTTTATTTGGAATTTCTGTAAAAATTTTGGCAGAGTGCCATCTGTATTTTGAACAAAACAGTTCTTCAGAAAACCTATAAAAAGCACTTCAATAAATTTCCAAATCTCAACTTCATTACATTTCTCAACACAACAATTTATCAACTCAATTCCATAGAAATTTTTCAAAGTCTGAGATAAGGAAATATAATACAATTTTTACAAGTCAAATAACTCATAATTAATTTACAACTTCAAGGTACAATTTGAATTTACAACTGCTCAAAACCAAAAACAAAATGTACATACAGTGTCATACATTACAGTACAAAATGCAAAATACTGGTATACTCATTATACTGGTAATCCCTCATTTGGATGTATATGCGGCCTAGTCTGTATACTGTCTGTCTCTACTGTGTGACAATAAAAGCTATCATTTGAGACAATGTCTCAGTGGTGCACAACATTAACCAAATACAATTTAAATCACAATTCATAAATCATGTAAATAGTGGATACTTAAAACCATAGTTAAATTCAAGACAATAAATGTCAACAAGAATTTAAACTCCATTTATCAATATCACAATAATTTTCCATAAGTCAGATCATGTTTGAATTCAAAAGACAGCATATGTCAATGAGGGTTTAAATCCATTTCACAATCTCATAATACACATCAATAAATCACACACAGCTTAATCATGATCCATAGTTCAATTCGTCCCAAAAGCCAATGGCTAATGAGGTATTCGATTCGTCCCAAAAGTCGATGACTAATGAGGAATAACATGGCTAGGTAGCAAAATATGAGTACTCATCCAATTCGTCCTCAACAGGCACACACCTCAACACTTCAGCCAGACAGGGAATTCAATTCGTCCCACTAGACAAGCTAATGAGGAATACAATCAATATACATGATAGCTGTGGTTTCAAACCATTTCCAATGCTTTTTAATCAATAAGTATCCATCAATGTCATTCAAACAATTTTTCACAGTTTCAAACCATTCACAATATTTTTCAATCAATAAGTGTCCATCAAACACATTTTCACAATTTAAAACAATGATATACAAATGGTCAATATTTATTTCAATTGAAAATAATTCAAAAGAAACAGTTGTTGTGCACAAACCTCTGATGACTGTCCCCCTGGTCTGGATTCAGTGTTTCCTTCCCTTTTGTTGAGTCCTTGTTAACTGAGAAACACAATTTGAAGTGTTTCAGTGCTAAATTAAACTGTCTCTATTGATGGTGTTTGGTAAATAATGCACTGAACTCAATTATTCACTTAATCACCTAATATACCGACCCTCGTTGCGTTTTAGGTAAATTAGGTTTTAGTGTCGTTAATATGTCACATTCGATAGGGTTTTAGGTTTGGTACATTTTGCCAAACTCGTTTCCTTGTTTAGTGCATTTTAATGCAACCTGCTGGATTTCGGGTTTCGGTCAAAACTACAAACTTGTAGATCTAGGTCTTATTGCACGCGGGGCAAAATTTCAGGTCAATCCGAGTTAAGTAGACCAAGTTATGGTCATTATACTATTGCTGGTCAAATGGTACCAATTTAGGTCAATTTTAGGTCAATTTGGTCAACTCTGGTTCGGCCAGTTTTTGGACCCGAACTTGTGCAAGCTTTTTGACTTGCTTCTGGTCATTTCTGGGTTTTGGTGTCTTCATAAGACTTGTAGGTATGGGTCATAGCTATTCATGGTTAAAATTTCAGGTCAATTGGACCTGTTTTGAGTGAGTTATGGACTAAACACTCACTGCTGCCCAATTGGTCATTTTTCAGGTCCTAATTGCACCTAATCCGAATTGGTCATTTTCTTAGGTCACCATGCAAGCAGAATTTTGGTATATTTTCTCAATGAAAGTTGGCACATTTTGTGCCTAGTTTCACCTCCAATTGGTCTCATACCAATTGAGGTTACATATTTAAACTTATTGGTCTATTTGCACACTGCCCTCTATATGCCTTTCAAACTCCAATTCAAACACATATTTAACTTGCAATTTGTTTACTTCCCTACCAATCTGTTTTGGTACATTACCAAAAGCATATTTTACTTTACACTAACATTACTTTGGGCAGATTACAATTACCCTCAACACACCAAATATAATTCACATTTACAAGTTCTAAATACCATTACATACACACCTAACCATTACAAATCTTACATACACTTTACAATATCAATCTCCATACATATCCATCAATCCTTTTAGGTCAATATTCTGCCTACACTTCCATGAACACATACAATTATTCAAGTGTCCCCAAGCTGCCTCAAACCTTCTTCAACACCACATTGCCCTACAATTCATCAATTCTCATTCAAGTGCCAAAATCACCATATAAACATGAAGTAATTCACTAGGATATTAAATCACCATGATCAACATTATTTCTCATCAATTATATGCACAATTATCTCATCAAAAACGTGACTCCATGGCTGTCCAAAATGAAAACAACAATAACTCTTCAAACTCAAAATTTTCCTTCACAAAACCAATACCCATAACATGCACACAAAACTTAACAAAGGAATTCTCAAAAATGTAAACTTACCTTTGATTGTATCTTGCTAAACCTTCACCAAACTTCTCAAATTTGGTATCAATATCTTCCTTGTGATGTGTAGACAAAGTTTTATGAAGGAACTCAAGTGATTAGAAGTGAAATGAGTGGTTAGATGAGCTTGCATGAAAAACGGCTATGGTGTTTCCTCTCACCTTCATTCACGGCAATGTTGAGATAACTTTGAGGAAGATGAAGTTCAGCTGGTTAGTGGACTTGCATCAGCACCTTTTTATGTTTAATTAAATCTTTAGTGGTCCACTAACAAAGTTTAAATCATATAATAAGGTAATTGTTCATTTATTCCACATTTAACCAATGATTTTAGCTATTTACTTTAGGTACCACTAAATTAATTTTTCCTTTTATTTTCTAAGTGTAACACTATTTATTTTTAATGGACATTTAGGTCAAAAGACACTTCGGGATGTCAAATGACCATAATGCCCCTGTTCGGGTTGCATTCCCGATTTTTCGGTAACACCGTATTTTGTCTGTTTTTCGATTTCTCACTTTTCTTTGTACTAATTATTTAATTTTTCTTTGATCTTTCTAATGATATTTGTTCTTCAATAAGGTTCTATTTAAGTCCTAAAAATGTTTTCCAGGGTTCCATGATCCGAGGCAGATCAACGGTTCACGCGTGACTTCGATCTTGATCACCCATCGCTAGGTTTCCCGGCTCGTTTAACTTGATCACATTTCTTTGCTATCATTTTTCCTTTGTTTTTCTTGTACTTTCTTTTCTTGTATTTCATTATTTTATGTCTCCTCACTCTCATTGAAGTGTGGTTCTAGGCATCCTAATTGTCCAGAAGACTTGGTCAACTGGAGCAGTGAACGCACTACCGAACTTAGGGGTGTTACACTATTCAAAGACACCATGAGGACCAAAAATAAATAGAAAATTAATTGAGATAGACACAATAAAAATTCTAGTGAACAAAAAAGCTAAGGACTCATCGGGTATTATAAAAAGAAGGATTATGACCCGATGAGGGGCATTTTGGTCAATTCACCTCAAGAGTTGACTTTTGACCAAAATGCCAATTAAATTAAATGAAATTAATGAATTGAATTATGGGGTAAAAATTGAAGAAAAATTCAAGTGAAAAAATATATGTAGGGGAAAATTTAAGAAATGAAAACTTAAACTTTCATTTCCATTATGACAAAATTAAAATGAAAGACTTCTAGGCTTTTGATAGTTAAATTTAATTGTTTAATTAAATGAAAAAAATTAAGTGTAAATGTAAAAAAAAAAGGGAATAAAAATTTAAGTTTAATTATCCTTATGACACAATTAAAATTTGTAATTTTAATAAGCTAATTTTGGGGATAAATATATATATATATATATATATATATATAAGAAGACAAATGTCTTCTTCATTTCTTTTTTTTTTCATAAAAGGTCACCACCCTCTCCTCTCTCTTTCTCTCTCTTTCTCTCTCTCTCTCTCTCTCTCTCTCTCTCTCTCTCTCTCTTTTTCTCTTCTTCTTTCACTTCTTCCCCTCATTGATTTCCCCTCCCAAGTTTTAATTCCCTTAAATTCCCTTCATAAATTCCATAGCCCACTAAAAGAAAATATCAAAGAGATCTTTGATTGAGAGGTTAAAAGCAAGGAGAACAAGAATTGGAAGAAAAGTGAAGTTGAAAAGAAATCAACAAGAGGTAATTTTCTTTTCATGTTAGATTAGTTGTATAAGCTTGGAATGAAGTTAATTTATGATGAAATTTCATAAGAAAATGAAAGAAAACATATATGGAACATAAACTAGGGTTTTGGCTAAATGGGAGAAAAATTAGGGTTTTGAACATTAGGGTTTAGAGACCAAAAATGTGAAGAAGTGCTAAATGATGTCTTTGACATAGTTTAAGGGAAGAAATGGTCACTTGTGACCTAATTAAGTGTGTTAGAAGTGTTTAAATCAAAGCCAAATTCGGATTGGGTATGAAGCATGACCAAAAGTCAATTTTGAGGGACCAAAAATGAAATTTTACAAGTCTAATTGGTATGGGACCAATTGGGACTGAAAATAGGCACTAAATGACACAATTTTCATTCAGGAAACATGCCAGAAAAGTGACTAAAACCTAGTGAACAAACTGACCAAACTTGAAAAACTACAGTATGAATAGTACACATGAACAGTAATCGTGTTTGGGTCATAACTCAAGCTAGGCAGGTCAAAATGACCTGAAATTTTACCAGTAGTTAGATGAGATATAGAAATAAAACTTTCATGAAGAACACAAACCCAAATTATGCCATTAACCCAATCAAATTCTTGAGCAAAGTTGAGTTACTGAATCTGCAAAACTGCAGAATTGCCATATGAGCAGTAAAGTTTCAATGGCTATAACTCTCTCTAGAAAACTCCAATTTAGGCGATTCTTAAACCGATGGAAACCTAAGACATAGTAGAATATTTCATATGAAGAATGTTAGGCCAAATTATGAACTTAACTCAATCAAATTGCGAAACAAATTCGGGTCACTGAATCTGTCAGAATCTGGGCACCTAAAATTGACCAAATAAACAGTAAATTTTGCAAGGCTATAACTCTCTCTAGAAAACTCCGATTTAGGCGATTCTTAAACCGTGGAAACCTAAGATATATTAGAACATTTCATATGAAGAACATTAGACCAAATTATGGACTTAACTTGGTCAAATTGCTGAACGAAGTTGGATCGATAAATCTGCCAGAACAAAAGCTGCAGCATGAACAGTAACGTGAACAATAATGGTGTTTTGGGCATAACTTGAGCTACACAGCTCTGAATTAGGTGATTCAAAAAGGAAAATAAATTTAAGACCTAAATGAACAATTTTCATGAAGAACACCTCATCAAATTATGATCGAAACTAGGTACAAATTGGGTTCAAAGATTGGGCACCAAGCTGTCCCAAAACCAAAATATTCTAAAATTTTCAAAGCTAACTTGGGATCCATTAGACATGCATGTAATGAGTTCTTGGTAGCAATTGAGATTGGTATTGAGGTATTCTATTTGTGTATTTTCAGTAGAAAAAGAAGTTGGAACGGACAAGGAGAAGTAGGTAACAAGGAAGGAGAATTATTGAAGGTTTGTGCACAACCAACATTTTCTTTGTTTTTAAACTTGTAAATTGCTTGGAATGTGTTAAATTGAATGAGTTTGCTTTGAACAAGTTTACTTTGACTGAAATATGGTTTTTCTCTTGCATTTAAAAAATTTAGATGTTGCCACCTTTATTTAGATATTATGATGCATTTAAATATGTTTATTAGTTTATAAATGTGATTGTTGAATGGAAAATTTTGAAAACTGTTTTGAAACCACAGTTAGCATGACAGTCCCTTTCGAAACTCCCCAGTAGTATTGGATACTTGGGGTTTTGTAATTGATACTGATTATGTCTCCCATTAATAATGGTTAGTGGGGTAAGACTACATGAGTACTCATTAGCTAGCTAGCCCTTCCCTCATTAATAATGGTTAGTGAGGTTGAGATTGCTTTGTCGTGGTGTACAACACGGCACTGATCGTGAAATTTTGTGTCATGGCCTAAACTGTGTGTTGATGTTGGCAACACTAATGCTTTGTGAATTGTGATTTATGAAATGTGATTTCTCATTTGAAATGTTATTCCAATAAATGGTTCTTATGAACTTAGAACTATTGTGATGTTTTCAGGCTTAAGAAGGATGTGATTTGTTATGTTTTGACAAATTGTGTTTTTACCTTAAGTTTTGAAATTTTAGTTGTGCACCACTGAGTGATATACTCAGCGATAGCTTCTTTATGCTGTCGCAGGTAAGGGAAAGGAGAAGGCTACCGAGTGAGAGACTTGAAAGCAACATTTTGGTATTGTTTGTGGGTATTTACGTTAGGTATACCCTTGTGATTCCTTTGGATGTATTTTGTACCTATATATATGGATGTACAGATATTGAGCAGTTTGTATTTAAAGGCATTGCATTGCTATCTCATTTTGAGTTTGTAACTATTTTGTATTTTACTTTGAGACTTATGAAAATGTAACTTTTGTAATATTTAGTCTATCATTATTTCCAATGAATGTTTACATGAATTTTAACTATTCTCATGCAGTTTTCCGCAAAAGAATTGATAAGATAAAAAGTTATGATTTGTTTTAAAATTCTTTGTAGCATAACTAATGGGTTATCTATAGGTGGAGTTTGGTAATTCATTAGGTATGTTACGGGAACATGTCGTGCCTTATAAGGGATAGGGTGTGACAATGTTACACCTTACCCCTCTGTAAGGCACAATATGATCCCATAGAATACCTAATGAACTACCAAACTTCACCTACCGATAATTCATTAAGTACCTTACAAGGGATTTTAAAACCATTTTCTTACTTTTTGAAAGTGGTGACCATTTTAGTAAGAATTAAAAACATTTAATTAAAGTTTCAAAACTAGTAAAAAATTTTGTCCATTTTTATTTGTCTGCAAATTTTGGAAAAATTTCGGCAGAGTGCCGTTTGTATTTTGAGAAAATAGTTCTTCAAAAACCTGTAAAAAAAATACTTCCAATAATTGTTTCCACAACTCCCAACCCAAATCAACTCAAGTCAATACAATTCAATTTAATTCCACAACTCAACCAAAAATTTGTCATCTCAAAATACTTCACAAATTCATTCACATTGCATATAGTACTTAATTTACAAATACAGATCTTAATTTACAAAAAGAAAATCCAAAATAGCATTATTACAATTTACTGTACAACTGCTCAACTTTACATTAATACATATGACATTAAACTATTTACATCAAAATAAACTACAAGGGTATAACTAAATACCCGCACAAAAGCCTCCGTATAGTACCAAAAATCAGTAGCTCACTCTACTACTTTTTTCTTGTCTCTATCTGCGACAGCAAAGAAAGCTATCGCTGAGTATAAAAATACTCAGTGGTGCACAATAAAATACAAAATGCATAATATAAAACATTTATGAATAATTCATAATTCAAAAATCTTACAATCACATTTCACAATTTTTCAAATCACAATTATATCAAATCATAATTTTCAAGGCTTAATATAACACAATTTCATCAAACAATTTAATAATCATAGTGTTGCCAATCAATAACACAACTTAGGCCATGACACAAAATTTCCAAATGTGCCGTGTTGTACACCACGACAAGGCAAACTCACCCTACTAATCGAAATCAATGAGGGAGGTGGCTAACTAGCTAATGAGTACTCATCCAAACTCATCTCCTAACTGGGAAGCTAAAGAGGGAGGAGTATAGTCAAACTCACTCCATAAATGGAGGAGGAACATAGTGATATTGCCATCCAAGTGTGAATAAAAAAAATAATTTAAATCCAGTTATTCAAACATTTCATATAAAACATTAATCAATTTTCATTTCAAATTTCCATTTACAAAATAGGCAACACAGTATTTCTCAAAGCATTGTTTAGGATAAATTGCTCCAAAATGTATTCAAATAAATTTTCTAATAGCAAATAGAAAGTGAAAAGTTATTGTGCACAAACCTAACGTGAGTCGCCTCTAGGCCTTTACTCAGTCCCTTAGACCTTCCGGGTCTTTTTCAGCTAAAACACAAAATTTATAGTGTCTCAGTATCTTTGCCTCACAATAATTCTAAAAATTAATTCATATATGTTCAATTCTAGCCCAAATATGCTTAAACTTACATTCTTGAAAATTTTCATATTGAGGTTACTATTCATGATACTATTCAAGTTAAAATATTGACTTCCTTATACTTAAAAGGTATGGGAAATCCAATTATACCCACATATCACATTTTGGTTACCTAACTTGTTGGTTTTGGTCATTTTCTCCAATCTTAAGTCTTTTAGGCAAAATTTTAAATTTTCAGTTTTGGTAACCTATTTCGCACTGTTCTATTGGTCATATTACTGTTAGAATTTGGCCAAGTTTTCTTCATAGAAATTGTTCCTTGTTGTCTTAACTTTATTTCCTTTATTGAATCACTCCAATTGGAGTTTTGTAGCTCATGTTATAGCCATTTGAACATGACTGGCCAGATTGGCCTAACCCAGATTTTCTGGGCACCAAAACTAGTTCTGGCAGTTTTAGGTCACTAAATTTGGGTGGCTAAATAACTTAGTTAAGGGCATAATTTGGGTTTGTGTTCTGCATGAAAGTTGTAGGTCTATCTTTCATCTTTCTACTGGTAAAATTTCAGGTCATTTGGACCTGCCTAGCCCAAGTTATGGCCAAATACAAGGCAGAACACTCAATTCCGGATTTGGCCAATTTGTTCACTATGTTATGGTCACTTTCTGGGCATGATTCCTGAATAAAAAATGTGTCATTTTGTGTCTAGTTTCATTCTCAATTGGCCTCACACCAATTGGGTTAGTAAATTTTCAGTTTTGGTCCCTAAAAGGGACCTTGGTCCTGCTGCTTGCAGAATGCCCATAACCAATCTGAATTTCCACTTGATTCCAATACTTCCAACATACCACAATTGGTCATACATGACCATTTTTCAGCTCAAACAAGGTCAAACACACCATTTGACCAATTCCCCAATTTTTGTCTTCCAAAACCCTAGGTTCAAACCCTAATTCACTTGATTTGTTACATTTAATTGATTCCAAGCATACCGACACCATTTCTCAACTCATTCAAGCTTACATACACTTTTAATTCATTAAAACACATCATATTCTCATACATCTATGGCTAGCCAAAATTCACATATAGTCCTCCAAAGTTGTTTTCATTTCATTTTAAGTATATTTCTAGGTTTATTCAACTATAAACACAATTAATTCAGCTAGAACTTCAAGTTTAGATTACTAACCTTTATGCAGAATTTTTTCCCCTTCAAACTTCTTCCTTTCTTCTTTCTTTCTCCTTGAACTTTCTTTTCTAGTTGCCCAAATAAAGTTTAGTTATGGTAAATGAAGTTTCTATGGTGGGATTTTGTTGTCTTCAAGCTCAAAAGTGAGCTTCCATGGAGGATTTGGTGAGGGAGAGGTGAGAGAGATGGGTCACGGCAATTTGAAGAAGGTGAAGGACTTTTTTTTTATTTTATTTTTCTAAATATTTAACCTTTAGTAAGACCAAAAATTATCCAAAAATTTAAATTTTTAATTATAATGTTTATTGCATCATGCATGATGTCATGCATGATGTAATCACTTTTTTTTCACTTTTTCTTTTTCTCTTTTTTTTTTTCATTTATTTTTCTTTAGTTCTTTAATTTAATTTCCAATTTTGAAATTTTCTTTTCTCCGATTTTATTTGACAGTTAGGTCAGGAGTCAGCTCTAGGGGTCAATTGACCAAATTGCCCCTCGCCGGTTCGACCTGGTTTGTAAATAATTCAATATTTCTTTTGGATCCCTGACCTAATTATTTGACAGGCTGAACATTTCTTTTTTGTGATTTTCTCTTTTCCACTGTGTTCGCAATAGTCCTAAGGATCGCAGCGTCACATTTTACGGTTCAAAATTTAGGTTTAAATTGACTTCGTAGTCCTTCCCGAGAAGGTCACCTATCGCTGTGAGTCTTGGCTCATTTAACTTCTTATGTTCTATTTTTTTTTATTTATACTTAACTAATTGACAATTACTAATTATTTGTGTTCAGGGCTTATCTAGTTGTCTTAGACATGGTTCTAATCCCCTTAATTATCCTGACCGACACCCATCACTAGAATAGTGAAATATACCAAGCTATGCAAATAGGAGTGTTACAGCATGGGAGGAACCTCTGTTATACAAGAGATGCAATGGCTGGCTAATAAGACGATGCATACCAGAGGAGGATATAGAGAGGATTCTCCAACACTGTCGTTCATCACTATATGGAGGATACTTTGGCACCACAAAAACAGCAGCTAAAATTTTGCAAGCTAGATTTTACTGGCCTAATCTATTTAAGGATGTGAGATCCTTTGTGCTAGCTTGTGATCAATGCCAAAGAACAGGTAACATTTCCAGAAGGAATGAAATGCCATTGCATGGTATACTTGTGGTAGAGCTATTTGATGTATGGGGGATAGACTTCATGGGCCCATTCCCCTCTTCCTTTGGAAATAAATATATTTTGGTTGGTGTTGATTATGTGTCAAAATGTGTAGAAGCAATGGCCACACTAACCAACGATGCTACAGTAGTCATAGAGTTCCTTAAGAAGAACATCTTTACAAGATTTGGCACACCACAAGCAATAATTAGCAATGGAGGAAGTCACTTCTACAACCAACAATTTGAAACACTATAGAAGAAGTATGGAGTGACTCATAAGGTGGCCACACTTAATCATCCTCAAACCAGCAGCCAAGTAGAAATTTCAAATGGGGAACTGAAGTGAATTCTAGAGAAAATAGTAAGCCGCTCAAGGAAGGACTGATCCTTGAAGTTAGATGATGCATTGTGGGCATACCGCACTGCATATAAAACTCCAATTGAAATAACACACTTTTGATTGGTTTACGAAAAATCATGCCACCTCCCTGTCGAGCTTGAACACAAAGCTTACAAAGCGATTCAAATCTTGAATTTTGACCTCAAAGTTGCTGGTGAAAAAAGACTCCTACAACTCAATGAGTTGGAAGAAATCCGACAAGATGCGTATGAGAATGCCAAAATCTTCAAGGACAAAACCAAAAGATGGCATGACAGACGCATAGGAAGAAAAGAAATAAAAGAGGGAGACCTTGTCCTGCTATTCAACTCTAGGTTAAAACTTTTTCCAGGGAAGCTGAAATCAAGATGGTCCGGACCCTTTAAGGTTATGCAAGTCTTCCTACATGGAGCTACAGAGATTTGGAGTGAAACCTCAGGAACATTCAAAGTGAATGGGCAAAGGCTGAAGCCATACCTCCCAAGAGAACCCATAGAGAAGGAAGCCAAATGCACCTCTCCAGACAGACCGTGAATAGTGTGGGAACAGTCCAGCTAAAGACTATAAACAAGCACTCCTAGGGAGGCAACCCTAAATTTCTATTTTTATTTTTATTTTTATTTTCTTTTATATAATTTCCTTTATCTTAACTCTTATCTTTATCTTATATTTGTTCATGCTTTATTTTGTAGGCACCCCAAGTCTCAATTCTGTAATAAAGGAAAAGAGACGTCGAGTCAAAACCACACAATAGGAGATTGTATAAAACTAGGGAAGTAGCTCTGTTATTAACTTTTACATCCATATTCATAGTAACAGCATAAAGTTCTAATACAGAGAAAATTGGAGAGTTAGATAATTACACGAGTCGTGTATAAACATTACACGCCCAGTGTAATCTTCTAGAACCATGAAACCACACTTGCATAAGCTCCAGAAGCTTACACGGGGCGACCCCGTGTAACATTACATAGGGCATGCTTCGATAATGGTGAGAGAAGCTCTAAGTTTAAGGGAAATAGAAAGTTACACAGGCCCTATATCATATTTACATGGACCGTGTAACTTAGCTAGCATTGCCATTTTTAGACAGGAAGTTACATGGGTCACGACTCTCGTTTACATGGCCCGTGTAATAGGATAGTGAAAGTAACTTAGTGGCAGGAAGTTACGTGGGCCTCGAAATAAATTTACACGGGCCGTTTAACTTGGCAGAGAAGGGACATTCTAGGTAGATGGTCGGGACCAGTGTAGTGATACACACCCCGTGTATCATGTCACAGATGCAATACTTGGGGCATGAAATGTGCGAAATTAAGGGTCATAATGACCCTTTAAATCTGCATAACTCCCATTAAACTTCCCCCCACTTAGAAACTCTTCCTCTCTAAGCTTTCTTCCCTTTAAAAACCCCTCAAATCCCCTTTTTCTCTCACAAAACCTTAGCCTTTCCCTCTCCAAAAACTCCAATGGCACTTGCAAAGAGATCAGCTAGATGAGTGGGGTCCTCCTCTAGGCAAAAATGTGACTCCTCACGTTCTCCTCCTCAGCCATCACCCCAATGCCCATGAATAGGGCCAACCCAACCACCACAACCCCAACCACAACCAGCACCTCAACAGCAACCTCCACAGCTACCACAACCTGAGTTCTCCATTACTTGGGGATTCCGTGACAATGCCCACAGAGATTTATGTGCTCGGCTTAACAACTGAAGAATAATCTCCATAAAGCATATGGACTTTAGGCTGCTGGAGTAGATAAGGCTATAAGACGAGATTGATGGGTTACTTGATGGCATTGGTTAGACCAGATTTGCCCAATTTTAGTTATGGTCTACAAGGACACCACTTTGGAATTCTTGGGCAGTTTAAAGGCCACACTATGGCCTATAGATTGGCAAGACAGGGGGAGGATCGAATTTCAGCTTTTTGGCATTGATCGAGTTATGAACACAGACGAGTTCAATGCGATGTTTGGTTTTGACAATATCGGATTCCAAAAGATTTCGCAAAATCGGATGGTCTATAATAGTGTTGACTTCTGGCACTCCATAGCCCTGACACCGACGTTTATAACTCCAGCAAGTCCAAATCTTCTGGCATCACCAGTCTTGCTTTGAGGTACATGCACCGACTAGCTGCCCATACCATCATGGGCCGCGGTGATAGCCTAGGCATGGTGAATGCCAATGAGCTCTTCTTCCTCTGGTGTATGGTCACTGGGCAGCAGTATAGCACAGGATTCTTCTTGTGCAATCACCTTCGCCGTTTATCTCACTAGCTGACAGGCCATATAGTGTTTGGGGGCCTCATCACAGCCATCACACTCCACTTTGAATTCGTTCTAGGTCATCATAGGCTGCACTCCATCCCGGGCACCTCCAGGATTGACCAGACCATCTGCTTATCCATGGGGATATGCAAAAAGGTTGGCAACATGTGCTACCTAATAGATGCCAAAGGGAATGTCATCCCTAGGAGAGATGAAGCACAAGCAAAACCTAGAGAACCATCACAGCCATAGGAAAAAGCCTAAGAACCACTCCACCATCGACAGACCCTATCCTTACCTACCTTTAATGCATGGAGACAGTACTCAACAATAGGATGCAAGCACTCGAGGATAGTCTCTAGGAGGCCCACAATAAGCTTGACATGATTATTGAGAGGCTTGATAAAGAGAGACCATCATCCCCATCAGAGGCTTTTTAGAATTAGGACTATAGGATAGGCTCCTTCATGTAAAAGCCTAGTTGCCTTAGTCCTACTGAGTGCTCATAGGTCTCTATTTCTATTTTTTTGTCCAAACTTTCGACTCTTAATACATGATATGCTTTTTGATAATTTTGTGTGTTATACTTTAATTTTGCATATTGTGTTGCTATTGAGGACAATGTCAGATATGAGTTTAGGGGTACAGATGCATTTCATGCATTGCATATCATTGCACTTTATTGCATTACTTAATTATATCCACACTATACTTATGTATCAAAAATTTCAGAAAATTTTATAAATTTTGAATTTTTGAATTGGTTTTTAACTTAGAATTATAACCATAAATATTATATGCTAATAATTGTTCTCCATGAGAATGAGGAATGAAAGTATTTTGATAGGCAAAAAGGCTTTACTTTATTGTCTGTAAAAGACTTAATCACTTTAGTGGAGCTAGACTAGTTAAACCCCTTTATAGCCATTAATTTGTTACATTGAACTTGCAAAATCAGGAGAAATTTTTGAAATACAAACAAACCTAAAAATGCTTTACCAACTCTAGAACATGTCTCTTAGACATATCAAGGCGAAATCCTAGCATATGTTTGAAAAAAGAGATGATTAAGGCATTCTTTCATTCAACCACATTAATCCTTAAGCCACGCTTAGCTATAATATACCCCTTGCAGCCAACTTGAGCCTATATTTTCACTTGTAAAATTTTCCTTGTTTACCCACACGTATTTACCTAACTCTTAGCCTAAACACTCACTCACCCTTTTGAGGAAAGTCTAGTGTATAAAGGATAAGTACATCAAATGTAAAAGAAGGAGAAGATGAAAATACCAAGAAGAGTGCAAGTATACAATTAAAATCAAAGAAAAACTTGCCTTTCTAGCCCAACAAAAGCAATAAGTTTAGGGGGAAAGAATAAAAGGGACACAAAAAAAAAAGGGAGAGAGAGAGAGAGAGAGAAGAGTCCCAAAAATTAAAACACCATGACGAGTATGCTTGGCACTATAAACCCTTCTTCCCCATGCAAATATCAACAGAACAAATTTGGTATACTTAAAGCCTTGTGCATGAAAGCTAACCTCAAATTTGCATTCCTTAAAACCCTTTCATTGGTAATCAAATTATCATCCTTTAACCCCATTACAACCCTTCTAAAGACCTTTTGATCTTTTAAAAATATGTGCTACATTAGTGGAGATAGGAAATTGAAATGTGCCTATGGAGTTGGAATTAAATCAATCTCAGCAATTCCCAAAATAGAGGCTAAATTTGAGGTGAGTGAGTATTTTATAAGTCTATCCTGATAAAACAAGTTATTTGTGACTTATTAATTGCCTTGGATAGAGGAGCAATTAGTTGAAACACCACAAAAGGGGAAAAGGTTTTAAGCATGTAGCTATTGAAACCTTTATACCTTGAAGGAAGGGAATTGGTATGAAGGTTGAAGGAGTTCAATTATATTCATATTAAATTTATGGTTATACTTCTGAGCTCTCACTTAAAATGTATTCTAAAAAGTTTTTCAATTTGCTTGAGGACAAGCAAAAGTTTGAGTTTCGGCGTATTTGATACACTCGTATTATATAGATGCTTTTAAGTACATTTGTATAATATTTCATAGCATTTAGATAAGTAATCTCATGCATAATCATCAATTTCGAGCACTTTTGCTAATTCCATTGTCAAACTCTAAATTCTATATTTTCTATATGTTTCCAAGTGTTTTGAAGAGGTTCCAAGGCATAGGAATAGAGTAGAAGACTTGGAAAGGCCAAAGAATTGAGAAATGTTGTTGATGCACCTTACACAGGTCATGTAATCAAAGCCATAGACCTGTGTAACTTACTGCCAAGAGAAAGACAAAGAGCCAAGGAAGAATTAAAGTACACGAGCCATGTACCATGCCTCGTGTAAAATATAAAGACCCGTGTAAGTCTCTGCCGGGCCAAGCTTGAAGACTTCCCTGAAGTACAAAAGTACACAGGCCATGTAACCAGGCCCATGTAATTACCTGAAGCCCGTGCAAAGTCCTATTCTGATACAAGATGCAATAATTCAAGCTCTAGTAGGTTAGTGACACACGGGCCGTGTATCACGTGACAGTCAGTTTTCTGAATTGGTTCTAGCTCCCGCTTTGACAGAGAAAAGAGACTCCTAATGCTTTGAGGACTCTAAAAACCTAACCCTAGATCATTCAATATAAAGGGAGGAGCTTTAAAAAGTAGTGGGGGGTTCCTTTTGGAGTTTTGAAGTTTGAGGAGAGAAATCTCAATTCCAGACTTAATCTCATCTTCATACTCACATCCTTCACAACCATCTTGGAGGGTAGATCATCAGTACAAGAGGGAAGCCTTCAGCCGGAGTTCCACAAGTTTAAGGCTACAGAAAATCCTCATCGGTTATTTTATTCTATTTCTCTAAAACCGTTCATGTTCTTTTATTTTATTTCTATTATGTTTGTTAAACTCACTATGACTGAGTAAATCCTTGATTCTGGAATTGGGTGAGTAATGCTTATAATTATTATTATGGATTTATATTGAGTTTTATTTATTGGATTTGAGTTTTGCCGTTTGATTTGATTTATTGTGATCTTAATGCATGCTATGTGTTGGTTACCACTTAGTATTGATTACAAATATTAATTAAAGGACTAAAAAGTGAAGATTAATATTAGAAAATCAGGATTTTGAACATAGGAAATCTAACCTAGAGATAGGCTGATGACCTTTGTGGAGTTCTTGTCAGTTATGTGTGCCCTAGAGCATGCACTAATCTTATAACTTGAAAATAACATTGTAAATATTATAATGGCAATGAACATTTCACTTAAATGTAATGTATGTTTAATATCATATTTATTTGAAATTGTCCATTAGTAATATGTTATGTATTCTATTCTTATGAGATAAGAATATGAGTGGTAGAGTATATGGGACATTTGTTATAAATTAGAGTTCGCAGCTAAAGGATATTTTGGTGGACACATTATATCCAAAGAGTTGTCACCTCTTTTTATCTCCATTGATCAGTATGAGGTACTGATGAATATGGAATGATGAGCCTCATGCCATCTGATATGAGATATCGGGATAAATAAAGTGGACACTTATGAGATAAGTAGGTTGAACTTGTGACGTTTAGATAACATGAACATGGCGTTTATTCGAGTCAATAAAATGCATATAATTCTTAGACCTAAGATGACATGGTTGTCTCTTATATGGGTGGTTTGAGTTTGATACCACTTACATATCTGTACTGTGTATGGATACTTCGGTGTGTGTTAGCTCAGATTAGTCATATGTTGGGACAGGTGTTCAGTCAAGAGGGGATCCGTAGCCTTGAGTATACAAGGTTAAAAGTCCTATGCGGATTTGAGCTGTTCTTGACAAGATTAAATTCCTGGCCAGGATGGATGACTTTATTAGGAAAGGTGTTTCCTGATGTTAAAGTCTTAGATGTCAAGAATTAAATTTTAAATAAGTGCATAAGATTCCATAAAAGAGGTTTGACTCAACCATGACCCTAAATGGAATTGGGACATAATACAGAGGGATTTTAGTGCATGATGACATATAATTAATCATAATTAAGGTATTCCTTATTACTGATTGGGTGGCCATGGCATGCTATGCTAGGTGTCAACCATGGTCTATGAGATACCTAAAATAATTTAGGAAAATCATTTGTGGTCTGGAAGAGTTCCAATGATATTAAGAGTCAATATCATTTCTCATTACCAGTTAGTAATGAGCATAGTAAGTCACATACCTACACAAGTTGACCACTAAGTTAATTATGATTTTATTAATTAATTAGAGAGTTTAATTAATTAATTAAATAGTTTTGGTTCGCAATAAGATTGCAAAGTCCCTAGCATGACTTGAAACCAAATCTTGAATATTGGACTTATGATAAAAGTTGAATTTATATTTAAAGAGTTTAAATATGAATTTAATTGTAACATTAATTAATAGAGATTAATTAATTAATTAATTTATATGTGATATAAATTAATTTGAGAGAGAATTTATAATTTTAAATGAGAACTCAAAATTCATTACAAGGGCAAAATGGTAATTTCCCATGGTGACACATAGTGCCATGAGATGGTGACACGTGGCGCTATGAAATGGTGACACGTGGTGCCTATAGATGTATGCCACTTGTCTTCCATGTGATGGAAGGTGATTATTAATGATTTAATCATGGCTTGACAAGTGTCTTAATGAGATTAAGACAACTCAAAAGCTAGATTGAATTAGAGCTTGACATGTGGCAACCATTTAATGGTTTTTGTCTATTGTATATAAATACAAGATAAGATGAGGACCAAGTGAGTTGAATCTTCTTCTTCTTCTTCTACCTTGGACGGCAACAAGCGGCTTCTCTCTCCTTTTGTTTTTCTTCCATGGATTCACAAGGAAAACCTTGTTTTCCTTTGAATCAAAATCACTAGAAAGGGTTTCTAGCTAAGATACATCCAGTGAAATATCACCTAAGGTAAACACCCTAACAATTAGTGGTTGGCAAACACCTAAGAGAGGATTTGATTTGTCAAAGGTGATCTTGGTGGAAGCTTGTGGTGGAAAAGCTGGAGGAGCTGCAATTGGAGCTCTAGGAGACTACCAAAGGGAGCAAGAAGTTAGATTCAACGCCTTTGAGGTTAGTCTCCTACAATCCCTAGTAAAGCTAGGTTTTGATTTGATTAATAGTTAATCAACAATCATTGATAGCAAATGAATATCAAATGCATGTTAAAAGAGTGTTTTCGATATGCTTTAGGGCATTAAAGATTGGTTAGGACCATAAAATACACTTGAATGTATGCATAAAACCCTAGAAAAAATTTTTGAAATCCAACTTCTAAGGCCCTAACCACGCTTTCGAAAACGACAACAAAAATAGTATCAGAGCCACTATATTTGCCATTAGGATTGTTTAAGGGACTTAATTGTGTGATTGGATGAAATTTGGGGTCATTTGAATGAGATTCGGATTGAAAAACCCTAAGAAAATTCTTGTTGCCGCAAGAAACATGGCCTGGGTGTGTCCCAGGCCACTGGTCATGTTTTTGGGCTTATGGGAGATAGAACGGGCAGAAGGTTACACAGGCCAAGTTAATAATTAACACGGGCCATGCTTTTGCACCTCACGGGCTGTGTAATTCGACGCCTTAGGCCGTGTAACTATTGCAAAGGCCATGTTATTTTCACACGGGGCGTGTTTTACATGGAGGGCATGTTTTGGCTAATTCAAGGGTTTTTATGCAATTTTTGTGTAATTTGAGACCCTAAATTAAGCATAGACCTAATTAAATGATTTAATTAGGATTTCCAATCATATAAATAAATCTTGAAATTTGATTTTGGGAAGGGTTCCTAAATTTGAGATTAATTTGAATGAGATTCAAATTGAGTTATAAATTGGGTATGTGACATTCAATTTAATTTAGAATGTATATTTATGTTTAAGTGTTAAATTTTAATATGCATAATGGATAATCATGGACATTTAATGACCAATGTGATTGGATTTAATTCCTTTATTTTCTTTGGAATGTAATAATTAATTTTATTTGTAGTGACATGTAAGTGTTATATTACATAGGATGCAATTTCATTTATTTAAGAACTTTTAAGTCCAAATTCTTGTAAATTCACCTTGGTATGCCAAGGTTTACTTTGTAATTGGATTCCAAGAAGGACAAGCAGATCAGGAACATTGGTGGATCCAATGGGAGCACATCAAGATCAAGGGTTGATTTTTGTACTCCGTCAACATCTCTTGTAATAGAATAGATGAAATGCACCTAGGAAATGCCTTAATTCAAATCTTGGTGGCTTAGAATTGAATCTCTTAGAAAGTCCATGATCATACCATTTTATTTAATTATCCATTTATGCATGAGATGTATATGAATGGATGCTTGTATGAGATATATGCATGCCAAATGGATGATGTGCAAAGTGAGACCTTAATAGAAATTAAGCCGATCACAAAATCTTCCAATTCAATTATTAAGTTGGTAATGGTATAATTATGGTAATTATATCATGGTTCTCCACTAGGGTAATTAAATTTGGAAATTTTAGATACTTAGACTGTCGGCTATGGTTACATAGGGATGGTTTTCGTAGTCTAAAAGATTTTCTAAATTTAATTGTTAAAGCATGTGATGTTGTGAGTATGTGGGTGTTCTGGTGATCAAGAATGGATGTACTTGAGGTCATTAAGGTTTAAACTTCCATACTCACTGGCCTAGTGGGCTCAACTTAACTAATTCAAGAAAGGCTAAGAATGGATGTACCTGAGGTTTTGAGCATTAGGAGCCAAAATTTATTGATTGAATTTCACATAAGATGTGATGAGCAAGTGTTGTTCATTTATATGTTGTTAAAAGTATCCAAGAAAATGTGATTTGAGGATGGTTAACAATATATAAGAATTCAATCACCCACTAGAAATCCATCCAACTAGGATTTTCGTTTTTTACTATGGAAGTGTAGGATTCGCCAAGTTAGTGGGAGGACCAATTTGATTAAAAGACCATAATCATATTGGTGGTTAATTTACTTGATAAAAGATGACTAATTTGAATCTTGCTTTTTCTGTAGTAATTAAATATAATAATTATGGCACAAAGGTCCAACCCGCTATCATGCATATTAGATGAAAATAGGCTCACCGGACCTAACTTCTTTGACTGGCTGAGGAATTTAAGAATTGTTCTCAATCTTGAGCGTATAGGATACGTTCTTGATTCTAAGATTCCTAGTCCACTGCCACGTGAGGCCACAGAAGAAGAACATGACACTTTGAGAAAGTGGCATGAAGATGACATGCAAGCTAAGTGCTATATGCTTGCTTCTATGACTAATC
This sequence comes from Hevea brasiliensis, assembly GCF_030052815.1. Taxonomy (NCBI): domain Eukaryota; kingdom Viridiplantae; phylum Streptophyta; class Magnoliopsida; order Malpighiales; family Euphorbiaceae; genus Hevea; species Hevea brasiliensis. The sequence continues at coordinate 24,297,558 of NC_079497.1, read as the reverse complement.
AGTTACAGAAGTAGCATGAGAAAATGTAAACTTCTTCTGAAATACTGATTCACCTTCAAGAGTTATTTGGTGAAAACAGTAGGTTGGCTAGATATGAGATATCTAAACAACTGTTTAGAATGAAAATGCATGAAGGTCAGGATGTGGGAGAACATGTCCATACCATAATTTGGCTTATAGATTAGTTGGAGGCATTGGATTTTTCTATGGACTTTTCTCTTCAAACATATTTGATCCTTCAATCGTTGCTGGAGTCTTTTGGTAGCTTTATCACAAACTTCCATATGACTAAACAAGAATGCACTTTGGCTGGTCTTCTGAGCATTCTTGTAATTGCTCAAGGCAATATGCCTGGCAAGAAGGGAAAGGAAGTGGCACTTATTGCTTCTTCTTCTTCTAGTAAGACCAAGAAGAAGAAGAAAAGCAACAAGAAGAAGCCATCTTCTGTCCCTGGTCCTTCTAATAGAGTGGTCAAAAAGAGCCAAACTGTGAAGAAGAAGACAGAAGCAGCTCCTACTGACAAAGGAAAGTGTTTCCACTGTAAAAAGGATGGGCATTGGAAGAGAAATTCCCAAATTACCTAGAGTTGGTAAAGAGCAAGAAGGCAAAACCTTCTGAAGGCATAGCAATTTCTTGTTTCTTAGATTCTGGTATTGCTTATCATATTAATTTTGCTTGGGTCATTGATACTGGTTCTAATTCACATATAATTTATGATGTGCAGGAACTAGTAAATCTTAGGAGCTTGGATCATGGAGAAGTGAGGCTGAAGATTGGTGATGGATCAAGTGTTGATGCCAAAGCCATCGGATCTACTTCTCTTATTGTACATATTCATTTTGATGATAATGTTTTGTATTTAAAGGATGTTTTGTATGTACCCAACATGTATAAAAACATCGTTTCTGTATCTAGTTTGACTAGAGACGGTTATGAATTTAGATTCATAAATGATGTATGTACAGTTTATTATGGTAATAAAATCATATGTTTGGGTTATTTGCAAAATGGACTTTATTATGTTGATAATGAATGCAAAATAGCTCCAAGCACCGAATATGAAATTAATGCAACAAAAAATATCGACCTTAATCTAAAACAACTTTGGCACTTGAGATTAGGTCATGTAGCAGAAGACAGGATCACTAAGTTGGAAAGGATGGGGATTTTGTCCACTTTGGGAAATAAATCATCACCAACTTGTGAGTCCTGCCTTCAAGGCAAAATGACCAGATCTCCCTTTGTGGGACAAGGGTAAAGAGCTAAAGATATTTTGGAACTCATACATAGTGATGTGTGTGGGCCATTTAGAGAAATGGCTAGAGGTGGATATTACTACTTCATTACCTTCACTGATGATAAATCTCGGTTTGGGTATTTGTATTTAATGAAATACAAGTCTGAATCCTTTGAAAAGTTCAAAGAATTCAAGGCTAAAGTAGAAAATCAAATAGAAAAAAGTATTAAAACCGTTTGATCTGATCAACTTGGTGAATATTTGAGTACAGAGTTTGATGAGTTCCTTCGGTAATAGGTCATAATTTCACAATTAACCCCTCCTAGTATACCACAGTTGAATGGTGTGTCGGGGAGAAGAAACCATACTTTGTTGGACGTGGTATGCAGCATGATGAGCTTCACTGATTTGCCTATTTCCTTATGGGGATATGCATTAGAAACTGCACTGTATATTCTTAACAGGATTCCAACTAAATCAGTTTCTTCCACACCTTATGAGATATGGCATGGAAGACAAACATCCCTTAAACATGTTAAGGTATGGGGTTGTCCAGCATTTATCAAGAAGCTGAAAACTGATAAATAGGAAATAAGGTTTGAAAAAGGTAGATTTGTTGGATATCCAAAAGACAGTTTTGGATATTATTTTTATCTTCCACAATCACAAAGAGTTATGATAAGTAGAGATGCAATTTTCTTGGAGAAAGAGTTTCTTCAAGAGGGTGGCAAAGGAAGGAAGATAGAATTGGAATTAGAGAATTCCACAAATAACCAACAACATACACCCATGGATGTTGATCTAGTGGGAGAGCCTATGCCTTTAGATAATACATCCACAACACCGGTTCTTTGAAAATCTAGTAGAATATCTCATCCAGCAGTGAGATATGGATTTCTTCATGAGAATGAACAAGAGTTGTTTATTCATGAGGAAGTTGATCATGGAGATGATCCTACTAATTATGAAGAAGCTATATCAGATATAAATTCTTCTAAATGGTTAGAAGCCATGAAATCTGAAATGGATTCCACGCATAAGAACCAAGTTTGGGATCTTGTAAACCCACCTGAGGGTATTGTACCCATAGGATGTAAATGGGTTTTCAAGAGAAAGATTGGTCCTGATGGGAAGGTAGAGACCTTTAAAGCTAGGCTTGTAGCGAAAGGGTTTCGCCAAAGGGAAGGAATTGATTATCAAAAAACATTCTCTCTCGCAGCCATGCTTAAATCCATAAGGATTCTTCTAACCATAGCAGCACACTATGATTATGAGGTTTAGCAAATGGATGTCAAAATCGCTTTCTCAATGGTGTCATCGAAGAAAACATATACATGGAACAACCCATGGGTTTTGAATCCAAAGAAGGTTCCAAAGTGAGCAAGCTTAAGAGATCCATTTATGGTCTTAAGCAAGCTTCTATAAGCTAGAATAAATGTTTTGACGAAGCCGTTAAAACTTTTAGTTTTATTCAAAACATTGATGAACCGTGTGTGTATAAGAAGACTAGTGGGAGTATGACTACCTTTCTAGTGTTATATGTGGATGATATATTATTGATAGGCAATGATATTGGTATGCTAACATCTGTAAAAACCTGGTTGTCAAGTATTTTCTCTATGAAAGACCTTGGGGAAGCTACCTATGTTTTGGAAATTCAGATCTATAGAGATAGATAGAAAAGAATAATAGGTTTATCCCAAAGGCTTTACTTGGAAAAGGTGTTGAAGAGGTTCAACATACTTGATTCCAAGAGAGGATTGTTACCAGTTAGGCATGGAATTCACCTTTGTAAGGAACAGTCTCTTAATACTCCTGAAGAAAGGGAAAAGATGGCCAAGGTTCCTTATGCTTCAGCTATAGGAAGCCCAATGTATGCCATGTTGTGTACTAGGCCTGATATTGCCTATGCTGTTAGTGTGACTAGTAGGTTTCAATCCAATCCAAGTTTGGAACACTGGATAGCTGTCAAGAATATCCTTAAATACTTGAGAAGGACTAAGGATTTATTCTTGATATATGGAGGAGGTGAACTTCAACTAGAAGGATTTACAGATTCTGATTTCTAATTAGATATTGACGACAGAAAGTCTGTCTCAAGGTTTGTATTTTTATGTAATAGAGGCACTGTCTGTTGGAAGAGTTCCAAACAGACAACTACAGTAGACTCCACGACTGAAGCCGAGTATGTTGCTACATGTGATGCTGCAAAAGAGGCTGTTTGGATCAATAAGTACATCTCAGAACTTGAAGTGGTTCCTTCCATTAAGTCAGCAGTTCCTCTCTACTGTGACAATAATGGAGCCATTGCTCAGGCAAAGAAGCCTAGGTCTCACTAAAGATCCAAACACATAGAGCGGCGATTTCATATTATCAGAGAGTTAGTTGGAAGAGGCGATATCTCCATGCAGAAAGTAGCTTAAGTTGACAATCTGGTTGATCCACTAACCAAGGCCATGACACAACAACAGTTAGACAAACATCTTGAGAAGATGGGTCTTAGATACTATAGTGAATGGCTCTAAGCCAAGTGGAAGATTGTTAGTTATGTGTGGCCTAGAGCATGCACTAATCTTGTAACTTGTAAATAACATTATAAATATTATAATGGCAACGAACGTTTCATTTAAATGTAATGTATGTTTAATATCATATTTATTTGAAATTGTCCATTAGCAATATGTTATGTATTCTATTCTTATGAGATAAGAATATGAGTGGCAGAATATATGGGACATTTGTTATAAATCAAAGTTCGCAGCTAAAGGATATTTTGGTGGGCACATTATATCTAAAGAGCTGTCACCTCTTTTTATCTCCATTGATCGGTATGAGATACTGATGAATATGGAATGGTGAGCCTCATGCCATCTGATATGAAATATCGGGATAAATACAGTGGACACTTATGAGATAAGTAGGTCAAACTTGTGACGTTTAGCTAACATGAACATGGCGTTTACTCGAGTCAATAAAATGTTATTTATGTCATACTAGTGCATATTATTCTTTGACCTGAGATGACACGGTTGTCTCTTAAATGGGTGGTTTGAGTTTGATATCACTTACATATTTGTACTGTGTATGGATACTTTAGTGTGTGTTGGCTCAGATTAGTCATTTATTGGGACAGGTGTTTAGTCAAGAGGGGATCCATAGCCTTTAGTAAACAGGGTTAAAAGTCCTATGCAGATTTGAGCTGTTCTTGACAAGATTAAGTTCCTAGCCAGGATGGATGACTTTATCAAGAAAGGTGTTTCCTGATGGTAAAGTCTTATATGTCAAGAATCAGATTTCAAATGAGTGCATAAGATTCCATAAAAGGGGTTTGACTCAACCATGACCCTAAATGGAATTGGGATATAATACTGAGGGATTTTAGTGCATGATGACATATGATTAAGGGTTCATAATTAAGGTATTCCTTATTATTGATTGAGTGGCCATTGCATGCTATGCTAGGTGTCAACCATGGTCTATGAGATACCTAAAATGATTTGGGGAAATCATTTGTGGTCTGAAAGAGTTCCAATGATATTAAGAGTTAATATCATTTCTCATTACCAGTTAGTAATGAGCCTAGTAAGTCACACACCTATACAAGTTGACCACCAAGTTAATTATGATTTGATTGATTAATTAAAGAGTTTAATTAATTAATTAATTAGTTTTGGTTTACAATAAGGTTGCAAAGTCCCTAGCATGACTTGAAACCAAATCTTGAATATTGGATGTATGATAAAAGTTGAATTTATATTTAAAGAGTTTAAATATGAATTTAATTGCAAAATTAATTAATGGAGATTAATTAATTAATTAATTAATTAATATGTGATATAAATTAATTTGAGAGAGAATTTATAATTTTGGGTTGAGAACTCAAAATTCATTACAAGGGCAAAATGGTAATTTCCCATGCTGACACGTGGCACCTATAGATGTATGCCACTTGTCTTCCATGTGATGGAAGGTGATTATTGATGATTTAATCATGGCTTGATAAGTGTCTTAATGAGATTAAGACAACTCAAAAGCTAGATTGAATTAGAGCTTGACATGTGGCAACAATTTAATGGTTTTTGTCTCTTGTATATAAATACAAGATAAGATGAGGACCAAGTGAGTTGAATCTTCTTCTTCTTCTTCTTTTATCTTAGACAGCAACAAGGGGCTTCTCTCTCCTTTTGTTTTTCTTCCATGGATTCACAAGGAAAAACTTGTTTTCCTTTGAATTAAAATCACTAGAAAGGGTTTCTAGCCAAAACACATCCAATTAAATATCACCTAAGGCAAACACCCTAACAATTAATGGTTGGTAAACACGTAAGAGAGGATTTGATTTGTCAAAGGTAATCTTGGTGGAAGTTTGTGGTGTACAAGCTAGAGGAGCTGCAATTGGAGCTCAAGGAGACTACCAAAGGGAGCAAGAAGTCTGATTCAGCGCCTTTGAGATTAGTCTTCTACAATCCCTAATAAAGCTAGGGTTTGATTTGATTAATAGTTAATCAACAATCCTTAATGGCAAATGAATATCAAATGCATGTTAAAAGAGTGTTTTTGACATGCTTTAGGGCATTAGGGATTGGCTAGGACCATAATACACTTGAATGTATGCATGAAACCCTAGATAAAATTTTTGAAATCCATCCTCCAATGCCCTAACCCATCTTCTGAGGGAACGGAAGCGTGAAAAACACAAGTTTATATCATTGAATTCAAAAATTTTCACCTAGGGTCACATGCATCATGCAAGATTTATTTATATCTATTTGATTTCAATGATAAACAACATATTAAAACTCTTTTAATATGTTTTTGGATCTGTATTTGCCATTTAAGATTTTAAAATTAATCAGATTAATTTTAGAACCCTAGATTAAATCAAGAACGATTACACTAACCTCTTGATGCACTGCAGCGTGTCTGCGCCTTTGAGATTCGTCTTTGGGACACCAGATGTTGTCCCTCTAGCTTGTCCACACCAAGAACACCTATGGCAGCCCTTGAACAGCTTCTAAAGCCTTTTCTATTAATTAGAAATTCAAGTTCTGCCTTTTAAGAGATTAGAGATGTAAACAGTGTTAGTAGTATGCCCTAGAGCATATCATTTAGTATGTATCTTGTACATAATTTTATTAATAAAAGGCATTTCCACTTTTCCGTTTACATAATATATTTATGTGTAATAGAAAAGGTCCATTGATATTTTGTTAGAAATATTATTCTTAAGTTGTTAAGAATATGAGTGACAATATTTCTAGCACAAAGTATCATAAATAGGTTCACAATCGAGGATACTTCATAATAAGGACATGACTTATCCAGAAAGATTGTATTCATGTTTGTTCCCAAGTTATTTATATGAGATATAAATAAGATGGAATGGTGAGTCTCATGCCATATAACAAACATGATAGGCACTTATACATGATAAGTAGGCCGAACCAGTGACACTTATGACAAGCACATGGAGTTTACTCTTGTCAATGTTTTGTCATAAATCATATCAGTACATATAATCTTTAGACTTGAGATAGCACAGTTATCTTGTATATAGGTAGTTTGAGTTTGATACTGCTTTCATACTTGTACTATGTATGGGTATATGGGCATGTGTTGGCTCCTGCTAGTTATATATGGAGGTAGGTGTTGATCAAGATGGAATATGTTCCTCTAAGTAAATAGAGATAAAATCCTATGTTCATTTAATTGTTCTTGATGTTTCAAGTTCTGGCAGACAGATAGATTTATTGAGAAAAGAGTTTCGATGAGAAAAATCTTTTAATCAAGCTGGAATTAAAAGAGAACATAATATTCATAGCAAATGGAGTTTGACATAAACCATGACTCGGCTTGAGTTGGGATTTTGTAGCAGAGAGATTCTAGTGCATGGTAACATATGATTATAGGTTCATTTAAGGTAAATCTTATTACTAATTGGGTGGCCATGGCATGCTATGCTAGGTGTTAACCATGGTCTATGAGGTTCATAAAATGATTTAGAGAAATCATTTATGGTAAGAAAGAGTTCTGATGATATTAAGAGTTGATATCATGTCTCATTGCCAATTAGTGATGAGCCTAGTAAGTCACACACATACACAAGTTATCACCTATTTAAATATGATTTAATTAATTAATTAAAGAGTTTAATTGATTAATTAAATAGATTTGGTTTGCAATAAAATTGCAAAGTCCCTAGCATGACTTGAAACCAAATCTAGATTATTGGATGTGTAGTATAAATTAAATTTATATTTAAAGTGTTTAAATATGAATTTAATTGATGAGAAATTAATTAATAGAGATTAATTAATTAATTTATATTTGATATAAATTAATTAGAAGAAGAAAATAATTATTTTGGGTTAAGAACTCAAAATTAAGACACGAGCATTTTGGTCATTTTGCGGTGTGACACGTGGCACCATGAGATGGTGACACATGGCATAACACATAAGCTTGCCAAATATTTTTAATCATGTAAGATGATTAAAATCAAGATTAAATATAGGTTTGACACTTGGCACAATGTGATTGGGTCACTTAAACCTAGAGCTAATCAAAAGGTGACATGTGGCTAGGGTTTAATGTGTTAACCTAGCTATTTAAGTGTGGTTATGAAAAGAAAACATAACCAGCAGCCTCTCCTCTCATATGTCACGCCACTTTGAGCCTCTCCAGCTATTTCTCTTCATCTCTCATCAATTCAAAGAGATTAGCCATCAATCTCTTGAATTAAGAACACTAGAAATTGTTTCTAGTGTCCTGTTTGCATCTCTAATCTCTTAAAAGGCAGAACTTGAATTTCTAATTAATAGAAAAGGCTTTAGAAGTTGTTCAAGGGCTGCCATAGGTGTTCTTGGTGTGGACAAGCTAGAGGGACAACATCTGGTGTCCTGAAGACGAATCTCAAAGCGCGGACACGTGCGGCACATCAAGAGGTTAGTGTAATCGTTCTTGATTTAATCTAGGGTTCTAAAATTAATCTGATTAATTTTAAAATCTTAAATGGCAAATACAGATCCAAAAACATATTAAAAGAGTTTTAATATGTTGTTTATCATTGAAATCAAATAGATAAAAATAAATCTTGCATGGTGCATGTGACCCTAGGTGAAAATTTTTGAATTCAATGGTATAATATTGTGTTTTTCACGCTTCCGTTCCTTCAAACAGGACACTAGAAACAATTTCTAGTGTTCTTAATTCAAGAGATTGATCGCTAATCTCTTTGAATTGATGAGAGATGAAGAAGAATAGAGGGAGGGCTGCAAAATGGCGTGACCAAGGAGTGTGGCTACTGGTTGTCTTTTATTTTCTCATAACAACACTTAAATAGCTAGGTTAACACATTAAACCCTTGCCACATGTCACCCTTTGATTAGCTCTAGGTTTAAGTGACCCAATCACATTGTGCCAAGCGTCAAACCTATATTTAATCTTGATTTTAATCATCTTACATGATTAGAAAACATTTGGCAAGCTTATGTGTTATGCCATGTGTCACCATCTCATAGTGCCACGTGTCACACTGCAAAATGACCAAAATGCCCCTGTGTCTTAATTTTGAGTTCTCAACCCAAAATAATTATTTTTCTTCTTCTAATTAATTTATATCAAATATAAATTAATTAATTAATTAATCTCTATTAATTAATTTCTCATTAATTAAATTCATATTTAAACACTTTAAATATAAATTTAACTTATATTATACATCCAATAATCTAGATTTGGTTTCAAGTCATGCTAGGGACTTTGCAAACTAATTGCAAACCAAACCTATTTAATTAATCAATTAAACTCTTTAATTAATTAATTAAATCATATTTAATTAGGTGATAACTTGTGTATGTGTGTGACTTACTAGGCTCATCACTAATTGGCAATGAGACATGATATCAACTCTTAATATCATCAGAACTCTTTCTTACCATAAATGATTTCTCTAAATCATTTTATGAACCTCATAGACCATGGTTAACACCTAGCATAGCATGCCATGGCCACCCAATTAGTAATAAGGTTTACCTTAAATGAACCTATAATCATATGTTACCATGCACTAGAATCTCTCTGTTACAAAATCCCAACTCAAGCTGGAGTCATGGTTTATGTCAAACTCCATTTGCTATGAATATTATGTTCTCTTTTAATTCCAGTTCTTGATTAAAAAGATTCTCATCAGAAACTCTTTTCTGAATAAATCTATCTATCCTGGCCAGGAACTTGAAACATCAAGAACAATTAAATGAACATAGGATTTTATCTCTATTTACTTAGAGGAACAGATTCCATCTTGATTAACACCTACCTCCATATATAACTAGTAGGAGCCAACACATGCCCATATACCCATACACAGTACAAGTATGAAAGCATGATCAATCTCAAACTACCTATATACAAGATAATTGTGCTATCTCAGGTCTAAAGATTATATGCACTGATATGATTTATGACAAAACATTGACAAGAGTAAACTCCATGTGCTTGTCATAAGTGTCACTGGTTCGGCCTACTTATCATTTATAAGTGCGTATCATGTTTGTTATATGGCATGAGACTCACCATTCCATCTTATTTATATCTCAAATAAATAACTTGGGAACAAACATGAATACAATCTTTCTGGATAAGTTATGTCCTTATTATGAAGTATCCTCGATTGTGAACCTATTTATGATACTTCGTGCTAGAAATATTGTCACTCATATTCTTAACAACTTAAGAATAATATTTCTAACAAAATATCAATGGACCTTTTCTATTACACATAAATATATTATGTAAACGGAAAAGTGGAAATGCCTTTTATTAATAAAAATATGTACAATATACATACTAAATGATATGCTCTAGGGCATACTACTAACAATCTCCCACTAGCACTAGAGCCTTTCATTACAATATCTTAGACCTATCTTCTCAAGATGTCGATCTAACTTAGTCTGTGACATAGGCTTAGTGAATGGATCAGCTGGATTTTCAGCTGATGCTATTTTCTGCATGGCTACATCGCCTCGCCCAACTATTTCTCTGATAATGTGGTAGCGCCTTTCTATGTGTTTGGATTTCTGGTGAGACCTTGGTTCCTTAGCTTGTATGACTGCTCCATTATTGTCACAATGTAGTGGAACTGCTGACTCAATGGAAGGAACTACTGTAAGTTCTATCACGAACTTCTTTATCCAAAGCGACTTCCTTTGCGACATCGATGCGACAATATACTCGACCTACGTAGTGGAATCTCTGATCGTGCTCTGTTTGGAACTCTTCCAACTGACTGCACCTCCATTACAAATGAACACACATCCAGAGGTAGACTTTCTATCATCAATATCTGATTGGAAATCAGAATCAGTATAACCATCCAATTGCAAGTCTCCACCTCCATAAATCAAGAATAAATCCTTAGTTCTTCTCAAGTACTTAAGAATATTCTTGTGACTATCGATGTTCCAAACCTAGATTGGATTGATACCGCTAGTCAAACTAACAACATATGCGATATCCGGCCTAGTACACAACATTGCATACATTAAACTTCCAATAGCCGAAGCATATGGAATCCTGGCCATCTTATCTCTTTCTTCAGGTGTCTTTGGAGACATCTCTTTAGAAAGATGGATACCATGTCTCACTGGTAACAATCCTCTCTTGGAATCAAGCATGTTAAACCTCTTTAACACCTTTTCCAAGTATAGACTTTGGGATAAACCAATTATTCTTTTCGCTCTATCTCTATAGATGCAAATCCCAAGAATATAGGTTGCCTCCCCTAAGTCTTTTATGGAGAATGTATTTGACAACCATACCTTTATAGTCGTCAACATACCTATGTCATTACCCATCAACAGTATGTCATCCACATATAAGACAAGGAAAGTGATAGCACTGTCACTAACCTTCTTATATACACATGGCTCATCCTCATTTTTTATAAAACCAAAGGATTTAATGGCTTCATCAAAACGGATGTTCCAACTCCTCGAAGCTTTCCATAAATGGATCGCTTTAGCTTGCATACCTTGGAACCATGTTGGGATTCAAATCCCTTAGGTTGTTCCATGAAAATGTTTTCTTCAATGTATCCAATGAGAAAAGCTATTTTGACATCCATCTGCCAAATCTCATAATCATAGTGTGCAGCTATTGCTAATAAAATCCTAATTGATTTAAGCATGGCAACAGGCGAGAAAGTCTCCTCATAGTCGATTCCTTGCCTTTGGCGAAACCCTTTCGCTACTAGCCTTGCCTTATAGGTCTCTACCTTTCCATCAGAACCAATTTTCTTCTTGAAAACCCATTTGTTCCCTATAGGTACAATACCTTCAAGTGGGTCAACAAGATCCCAAACTTGATTCTTATACATGGAATCAATCTCGGATTTCATAGCATCAATCCATTTTGAAGAGTCTATATCTGATATAGCTTCTTCATAAGTAAGTGGATCATCTCCATGATCTACTTCTTCATGAGTAGACAATTCTTGTTCTTCTTCATGAAGAAAACCATATATCACTGGTGGGTGAGATACCCTGGTTGTTCTACGAGGAACAGCTGTAGATGTTTCATCAACGGGTATAGGTTGACTAGATGGATCTATATCCATCTGATCTGTTGGTTGGTCAGAATTCTCCAATTCTAACTCTATTTGCCTTCCTTTGCCTCCTTCTTGAACAAATTGTTGTTCAAGATATGTGGCATCTCTACTTATCACAACCTTTTGTGAAGTAGACAAATAAAATTAATATCCAAAACTATCTTTTGGATATCCAACAAATCTACCTTTTTCTGATCTAGTCTCTAATTTATCAGTGTTCAGATTTTTGATATAAGCTGGATAACCCTAAATCTTAACATGCTTAAGACTTGGTTTTCTTCCATGCCATATCTCATAAGGTGTGGAAGAAACTTATTTTGATGGAATCCTATTCAGAATATACAAAGTTGATTCTAATGCAAATCCCCAAAAGAAGATTGGCATATCAGTATAGCTCATCATACTACGTACCATATCCAATAGGGTATGATTTCTCCTTTCAGACACACCATTCAGTTGTGGCGTTCCTAGAGGAGTCAGCTGAGAAACAATGCCATGCTCTCTCAAGTATTCATCAAATTCAGTACTCAAATATTCACCTCCACGATCTGATCGAAGAGCTTTAATACTCTTTCCTGTTTGATTTTCTACTTCAGATTTAAATTCTTTGAACTTTTCAAAAGATTCATGTTTGTATTTCATCAAATACAAATACCCAAACCTTGATTTATCATCAGTAAAGGTAATAAAATAATGAAAACCCCCTCTAGCCATTTCTTTAAATGGACCACATACATCACTATGTATTAGCTCCAAAATATTTTTAGCTCTTAGCCCTTGTCCAACAAAGGGTGATCTAGTCATTTTGCCCTGAAGGCAAGATTCACAAGTTGGAGTAGGCTCAGAGCCCAATGAGGATAAAATCCCCATTTTCTCCAATTTTGCAATCCTATCTTCTGCAACATAACCTAATCTTAAGTGCCAAATATATTTTGAATTTTGAGTTGATTTTCATCATGGCATTACATTCTTTTAGATTGCTATACTCTGGACAGTGGAAACACTTTCCTGCTGGCAGTGGAAACACTTTTCTGCTGGTAGTGGAAACACTTTCCTTTACCTTTGTCAACTTTGATCTTCGTTTTTTCCGTTTGGCTATCTTCTTGGAAGGACCAGGAATCCGAGGTTTCTTTTTCTTATTGCCCTTCTTCTTGTTGGACTTTCCAGCAGAAGAAGATGCAATCAAAGCTACCTCTTTTCCTTTATTGGCCGGCATATTCTTTTGGGCAATAACCAGCATGTTGAGTAAACCAGCTAAGGTGCATTCCTGTTTAGTCATATGGAAATTTGTCACAAAATTCCCAAAAGACTCAGGAAGGGACTAAAGGATCAAATCCGTCTGTAGTTGGAAATCCATGTTGAAGTCAAGATGTTCCAACTACTTAATCAGCCGAATCATCTTGTGGACATGAACCCCAACATTCTGTCCCTCATGCGGAATAGCTGTCGAGATATCTCATACCTAGCATTCCTGCTATGCTCACCATACAACTCTTGTAGGTGAAGGAGGATCTCTGTGACACCCCTCACCCGTGTACAGTATACCCGAGTAAGCAATGCCACACGGTGTATCGGCACACTCTATTTTTCCTTAATCAATTTTTTTGTCATAATTTTGAATATAGTTTATGAAATATAGTTCATTTATTGAAATTATAATTTATTTGAGGTTTCAAAAATTTTATAGAAAATCCAGCAGAATACCGGCTAAAAATGGAGAAAACAGTTCTTCGGAACCTGTTAAAAGCACTTCCAAATAATTTTCAAACAATCTCAACTTCAATTCATCAACAAAATCTCAATATCAAGATCTCAACAACATTTCTCAATTTCAGTTCTCAATCATCCATCACATATTATAATCAAGTATAAATCACAAATAGATATTTACTTTTCCATTGACAAATACAATTTTCATAATTTACATGAACATCAATATACATTACACAAGTTTAATTACATATGAGAAAATAAAAATTTAGTTACAAAATGACAAAATGACACCTAGTACCCTACCAATGCACTGCAGGTGGTGAGGTGACACGGACAACGTGCGTAATCGCAGGATGGACTCACCCGATCTGCGGTCTCTTGGGCTCACGATCAGTATCTCCGGTACCTCTGGCGTGGCAAAAGCAACGCGCTAAGCAATAATGCTTAGTGGTGCAATAATAAAATAAAAGAAAATAGAAGAAAATAAATATGTAGTGAATGTATATGTTTTATTTGTTTTGAATTTGTATATCATTAACTTTGTCCACTTTCATTCATTTGGTTGCCCAAGTAACCTACACTAGATGACTGGACTGGATAAACGGGTAAACTGGCACTGGGTATCAAGTACCTCGGGCCGTCACACCATCGGTCACGTATGCATCTCCCGGTGTGCAACAGAACAGCTAACAAGCTGTGATAACATCAGGCACAAGGCCAAATCTCAATACAAGGTCAGAATGGCTAAAAGCCATAAAATCACAGAATGGCATATTGTCATGTGCAGTACTGCTAACTGAACCCTATTGGCATGCCAAACTATCCAAACCAATCTTATTAGGTATACTAGGGCATTTGAAACTTTTAAATTCTTCAATTTGTGAATTTCAAGATTTGGTGTCACTATTCACCCCATTGGTCAACAAAAATGTTGACTTTTGGATAGAAAATAGGTATATTGGTTTTGACACTCCCAACATACCACATTTTGCATTTAAAACTTGTTGGAATTAACCCCTAAATCCATTTCCAAACCTAAAACCTAGAGAGCAGAATTTTCAGTTTTTGTGACCCAAATTTACTGTTCCATTGGGCCCTGTTGCAGTGGGAATTTGAGGAAATGGTAAACATGAAAGTTGTTCCTTATTTTGTCTAGTTGAATTTATTTTTTTGAATCACTCCATTTGGAGTTTTGTAGCTCCAGATATGGTCCAAAAACCACAGCTGGCCGGATTGCCAAAACTGCAGAGTTACCAAATCTATAGTAACATGAACAGTGATTGTGACTGCCATTTGGGTTAGGTTCTAGACATAATTTGGGATAGGTTTCTTCATGAAAGTTGTTTTTCTATGTCTTAACTTGTTGTTGTAAAAATTTCAGGTCAATTGACCAAATCTACAGTGAGTTATGGCCAAATGAACAGTTACTGTTCATTTGGTCATTCTGCAGAATCAGTTGCAGGGTATCCGGATTGGGGCCAACTTTTGGTCCTCTTGCTTTGGTCTTTTGGGCATGGTTTCTTCAGCAAAAATGTGCCATTATAAGCCTAGTTTCATGTACAATTGGCCAAACACCAATTGGACCAACACAGCCAAAGGTATGGCTGTCTTATTGGACTGGAATCTCACTCACCATTGCTGCTGTCCCTAGGCAGCATAGTCATTCACTTTGCCATGCTAATTTTCAGTCCAAATTATGGTTAAATTTCCTCAAATGGTCACTAATTGACCATTAGAATGTCCTTTAACAATTTCATAAGCCAAGTCCACATTTTAACCCTCAAAACCCTAGTTTCCATTTCAATTTACCCATACACCTTAGTTAAGCACACTAATTCATTATCTATGTAGATATATAGCTTAAACATAATCTCCAATTCATTCTAAGTCCATTAAAACCATCAAAAACACTCCATCATTGTTCCTTCCTTAGGGCTGCCGAAATTCAAGGCATGCATAAACATAAATTTCATTCATTTAAGTTACAAATTCTTACTCACTTTAAGGCTTTAACATGGAATAAAGGAGATTTAAGTATATATGTGCACTAACCTTGTTGTATGCCAATCTAAGCTTGAAAAAAACTTCTTTATTTTCACTTCTTTTTGCTGCCCAAGTATTGCACAAATTGTGATGACCAATTTTTGTGAAAGGAAGATGGGGTTTTATGGTGGGATGAAGGGAGAAATCAAGCTTACAAGGAGGCTTTCATGGAGGTTGAGAGAGGTGAGGGAGAGGGCTGCGAAATTTGGAGAAGAAGAGCAGAAATTTTGTTTAATTTTTAACTCATTTCTCTCCTTTTTAAGTGGTTTAAGAGTGCTTGTTAAAGTGTGATTGGTGGAGGCCTTTTTTATGACATCATTATAATGTCATAATTCAAGTTTTCATTCAATTTCTTTTCTTTTCTTTTCTACTAACTTTAAATTAGTTTTTCATCAACATTAATTCATATTTTATGTCATAATAATTATTTACTCAACTGGACAAGTCGGCCAAAAATCACCTCTGAAGGCGAAATGACCAAAATGCCCTCCGTTTGGCTTAACGGGTCAAAATTGTCTGTACCAATTGAAAACTTTTTCTAGGTATTTCCTTGGCATTCTAATGCCATGGGAACCTCAATAACCCTTCTCTGGAGTTCCAAAAATTATTTTATGATTTTTCTCCCGGGTCTAGGGCTCCTAGTTGCGAGAACCGCAACTTCCCTCTGGGTTACCCATCGCTAGGGCACCGGCTCATTTAACTCGGTTGTATTTTATTTCTAAATTTTTTTACTAAATTTTTCTTATTAATATTTGAGTTGATTATGGTCCCTCACTTAAGTTTAAATATTTTTCTGGACGTTCTAGCTGTCCGGACCGACACTGGTCACCGGAACGGTAGAATGTATGGAGTTGCTACCGTGAGGGTGTTACAACTCTTCCCTTTTAATTTAAATTTCGTCCTCGAAATTTACTTGATGCAAACAGTTGAGGGAACTGTTGCCTCATCGTCTCTTCACTTTCCCAAGTTGCCTCCTCGGTGTTGTGGTGCCTCCATAGCACTTTCACTAGTGGAATTTGCTTATTTCTCAACTCTTTCACTTCCCGAGCCAGGATCTGTAGAGGTTCTTATTCATATGTCAAATCCGATTGTATTTCAATTTCTTCCCTAGAGATGACATGTGAAGGATCTGAGCGGTATCTTCTAAGCATGGACACGTGGAACACATTGTGGATCTTGTCCAGCTCTGGTAGTAAAGCTAGCCTGTAGGCTACTGGTCCCACACGTTCAATGACTTCATATGGGCCAATAAACCTAGGGCTCAACTTACCTTTCCTTCCAAACCTTAATACATTTTTCCACGGTGACACCTTGAGGAACACTTTGTCGCCAACTGTGTATTCTATTTCTTTTCTCTTCAAGTCGGCATAGGATTTCTGTCTATCTGAGGCAACCTTCAGATTGGCTTTGATTAGTTTCACTTTCTCCTCAGTCTGTTTCACCAGGTCTGGCCCTACCAGTTTGTCTTCGCCCAATTCAGTCCAGCACACTGGAGTTCTACATTTTCTCCCATACAGTGCTTCATATGGGGCCATTTGGATGCTAGCTTGGTAGCTATGGTTGTATGCAAATTCTGCCAGTGGGAGGTACCTATTCCAACTTCCCTCAAACTCAATGACACAACTCCTCAGCATATCCTCAAGGACCTGACATATATTTCATGTTATTATTGTCATTTCAGTTCAATATGTGTATTTATCTAATTGGTTTCAATTGTTTACCTGGATTACTCTTTACGATTGCCCATCCGTCGAGGATGGAAAGTCATCTTTGAAGTGGAGTTGTGTACCCAAGGATTCATGGAACTTCTTCCAAAATCTCGATGTGAACCTTGGGTCTCGATCAGATATGATGGAAAGTGGAATTCCATGCAGTCTAACTATCTCACTGATATACAATTCTGCTAACTTCTCCAGTGAGTAGTCAGTCTAATCGGTAGAAAGTGTCGACTTGTCAATCTATCAACTATCACCCATGCCGCATCATGTTTCTTCCGAGTGAGAGGTAGACCACTTACAAAATCCATGGTGACCCGATCCCATTTCCATTCGGTATGCGTATGGTGTAGCAAACGATGGAACTTGATGTTCTACCTTGACTTTGACATGTCAAGCATTTAGTCACATAGTCGGCTATGTCCTTCTTCATACCAGCCACCAATCTGGAGCTTGATCATGATACATCTTTGTACTTCCGGGTGCATAGCATATACACCGTGTGTGCCTCTTTCAGAATCTGGCTTTCAATTCCGCATTATCCGGTACACAGTCTTCCTTTGTAGTGCATAGACACCCATGCTTTCACCTCATAGTCACCGCTTTTCCCTCTAGGATTTTGCTCATAATAGCTTGACTTTTCATCTACTTTTTGCCCATCTAAAATCTGTTTGTAGCGAGTTTGGCCTCACTTGCAACTCGGCCAAAATAGCTCCATCTCGAATCAAAGATAGACGGGCATTCAATGATCTCAAAGTGTGATGGACTTTCTGCTCAAAGCATCAAGAACTACATTTGCCTTCCCGGGATGGTAGTCAATCACACAATCATAATCCTTCAGAACTCAATCCATCGCCTCTGTCTAAGGTTGAGCTCCTCGAGTTGGCAAATATTTGGGCTTTTGTGGTCGTGTAAATGTAGCACTTTTCACCATACAAGTAATGCCTCCATATCTTTAGTGCAAAGATAATTCTTGTAGCTCTAGATCATGGGTAGGGTAATTGCATTCATGTGGCCTTAGTGCTGGAAGCATAAGCGACCACCTTTCCCTCTTGCATCAATACACACCTAGCCCATTATGTGAGGCATCACTGTAGACCACAAAGTCTTTTCCTGACACTGGCTGTGTTAACACTGGTGCTTCTGTCAACATAGCCTTCAACTTCTCAAAACTGGTCTGACACTTGTCATTCCAGTCATCTCTGTCGTTCTTGTGTAACAACTTGGTCATTGGAGCAGCTATTAAGGAAAATCCCTTCACAAATCTCCTGTAATACCCAGCTAGCCCCAAGAAGCTTCTGACCTCGGTTGTATTCCTGGGAGGCTTCCATTCCATTACTGCTTCTATTTTCTTGGGATCCACCCTAATCCCATCGGCTGACACTATGTGTCTAAGAAATGCAATCTCATTTAACCAGAAGTCACACTTGGACAACTTAGCATACAGCTTCTTTTCTTTCAGGGTTTGCAGAACAATCCTCAAATGCTCATCATGTTCTTCCCTGGTCTTGGAATACACCAAAATATCATCAATAAAGACCACTACGAACCGATCCAGGTATGGATGGAAGATACGGTTCATAAGGTCCATGAATGCTGCTGGTGCATTTGTTAGGCCAAAGGGCATCACTAGAAACTCATAATGCCCATATCGGGTCCTGAATGCAGTCTTTGGCACATCTACATCCTTCACCCTCAACTGATGATACCCTGATCTGAGATTAATCTTAGAAAATACTCCTTCTCCCTTCAACTGGTCAAACAGATCATCAATTCTAGGCAACGGATATTTGTTCTTCACAGTCACTCTATTCAACTGCCGGTAATCAATGCAAAGCCTCAAAGTCCCATTCTTCTTCTTTACAAATAGCACTGGAGCTCCCCATGGTGACATACTGGGGTGTATGAACCCCTTATCAAGCAACTCTTGCAACTGAGTTTTCAACTCCCTCAATTCTGTGGGTGCCATCCTATAAGGAGCAATGAAAATGGGTGCTGTACCCGGCAGTGTCTCAATAGCAAATTCAACTTCCCTTTCTGGCGGCAAACCAGGCAATTCTTCAGGAAATACTTCTGGAAAGTCTCTCACTATGGGTATATCACTCAGGTTTGGCTTAGCCTGCCTAGTATCCATCACATGTGCTAGGTAGGCTTCACAGCCTTTTCTCATCATTCTTCTTGCAACTGTGGCTGATATGACATTGGACAAGAAATCTGTCCTTTCCCCCACAACTGTGATCTCATTACCCTCTGAAGTTTTTAGTGAAATTCTCTTCAATTTGCAATCAACTATTGCCTGATGACGTGACAACCAGTCCATTCCCAAAATCACGTCAAACTCGTGGAAGGGCAACTCGATTAGGTCTGCCAAGAATTCATACCCCTGAATCCTTAACGGGCAACCCTTGTACACTTTGTTCACTACCACACTGTGGCCCAATGGATTAGTGACCAGAATGTCTTGGTCACTCTCCCCTACTAGTATCCCCCTTTCTACGGGTAGGTTGATGCAGATATATGAATGAGTGGATCCTGGATCCACCAATGCATGCACAGGTGTATTATAGAGGGAGAACGTACCCCTGATGACATCCGGGGCATCTTGCTCCTCATGAGCTCTCAGGGCATAATTTACGCGGTGGTCCATTATCGGCCTCTCTGGCGCTCGATCTGAGCCTCGTGATGGTCCCACACCTGTTTGCAGATTTTCTACCCCTGCAGTGCGAGGCAGTGCATGCCTTGTGTTGGAGCAGCTGTAGTAGTTCTACGTGGGCAGTTCCTTAACTGATGCTCTGTCGACCCACATCTTAAACAGGCACCAGTTACTCTCCAACATTCCCCCTTGTGCCATTTCAGGCAATGCGGACATGCAGAAGATGTTGGGGCTGGTCCCCTGAACCCCATCCCTGGAGAGCGCACCGATGGTGTGGGTGACCTCTCCTAGGGGTGAGCGTGGCTGGAACCACGAGATCGACCACGACCTTGTATGGCGGCCGAACTGCGTGCAGATGGACCTCTGAACTTCTTCCCAGGTGCAGGGGATGAGCTAGACTGACCTGGTCCCCTCTTCTGCTGTCTATCCCTTCTGGTTTGCTCACTGATTCTCACTTTTTCAACCCTTATTGCAGCTTCCACTAACTTGCTAAATTCTGTGATTCCCAAGGCAGTGAGCTGAATCTTTATGTTGTCATTTAGTCCCTCTTCAAATCTCTTACATCTTTCAGCTTCATTAGGGACTATCTCCCTTCCATAGCGGCTTAATCGGACGAATTCTTTCTCATACTCGACCGACAAATTGCCTCTACCTCAGGTTAATAAACTCTCTTCTTCTCTCTTCCAGGTATACAGTACCCACATTTTTCTTCTTGAATTCTGAGAGAAAGAAGTCCCAAGTTATAGCTTCTGGCTGCACTTCATTGGATACCATGTCCCACCATTCGTAGGCATCATCTTGCAACAAAGATATGGCAACCTCTAGGTTTTGCTCTGGGGTGCAGTGGAGTTGTTTTAGAACTCTGCCCGTTCTGTTCAACCAATTCTCGGCTACAACAGAATCATCTTCTCTCTTGCCGAAAAAGTCCACTGCTCCAAACTTTCTTAGCCTTTCCAGGTGTGATTTCTGCTGTGGAGCTGGTGGTGGTGGTGGTGGTGCTGGCATTACTCCGACCATTTGTCTAAAGAAATCGGCCATTTGCTGGAACATGGCCTGTGGAGGCTGAGCAGGCTCTGCTTGAGCTGGCGGAGCAGGTTCTCCCATGCCCCCAGTCTCAGCTGCTGCAGGTGGAGCATGACTCTCCACTTCCTCCTCGACTGCTCTTTGAGATGAAGGGTCCATATCCTATTTAACAAAGACAAACAGATCTACATTAGTGTCACCTCGACTCTTACAAATGCAATGCATGGTATGGACTCAATCTAGGCCCAGAAACGCCTAAACCGTGCTCTGATACCACTAAATGTGACACCCCTTACCCGTGTACAGTATACCCGAGTAAGCAATGCCACACGGTGTATCGGCACACTCTATTTTTCCTTAATCAATTTTTTTGTCATAATTTTGAATATAGTTTATGAAATATAGTTCATTTATTGAAATTATAATTTATTTGAGGTTTTGAAAATTTTATAGAAAATCTAGCAGAATACCAGCTAAAAATAGAGAAAACAGTTCTTTGGAACCTGTTAAAAACACTTCCAAATAATTTCCAAACAATCTCAACTTCAATTCATCAACAAAATCTCAATATCAAGATCTCAACAACATTTCTCAATTTCAGTTCTTAATCATCCATCACATATTATAATCAAATATAAATCACAAATAGATATTTACTTTTCCATTGACAAATACAATTTTCATAATTTACATGAACATCAATATACATTACACAAGTTTAATTACATATGAGAAAATAAAAATTTAGTTACAAAATGACAAAATGACACCTAGTGCCCTACCAATGCACTACAGGTGGTGAGGTGACACGGACAACATGCGAAGCTGCAGGATGGATTCACCTGATCTGCGATCTCACGGGCTCACGATCGGTATCTCCAGTACCTCACGGCGTGGCAAAAGCAACGCTAAGCAATAATGCTTAGTGGTGCAATAATAAAATAAAAGAAAATAGCAGAAAATAAATATGTAGTGAATGTATATGTTTTATTTGTTTTGAATTTGTATATCATTAACTTTGTCCACTTTCATTCATTTTGTTGCCCAAGTAACCTACACTAGATGACTGGACTGGATAAACGGGTAAACTGGCACTGGGTATCAAGTACCTCGGGCCGTCACACCATCGGTCACGTATGCATCTCCCGGTGTGCAACAGAACAGCTAACAAGCTGTGATAACATCAGGCACAAGGCCAAATCTCAATACAAGGTCAGAATGGCTAAAAGCCATAAAATCACAGAATGGCATATTGTCATGTGCAGTACTGCTAACTGAACCCTATTGGCATGCTAAACTATCCAAACCAATCTTGTTAGGTATACTAGGGCATTTGAAACTTTTAAATTCTTCAATTTGTGAATTTCAAGTTTTGGTGTCACTATTCACCCCATTGGTCAACAAAAATGTTGACTTTTGGATAGAAAATAGGTATATTGGTTTTGACACTCCCAACATACCACATTTTGCATTTAAAACTTGTTGGAATTAACCCCTAAATCCATTTCCAAACCTAAAACCTAGAGAGCAGAATTTTCAGTTTTTGTGACCTAAATTTACTATTCCATTGGGCCCTGTTGCTGTGGGAATTTGAGGAAATGGTAAACATGAAAGTTGTTCCTTATTTTGTCTAGTTGAATTTATTTTTTTGAATCACTCCATTTGGAGTTTTGTAGCTCCAGATATGGTCCAAAAACCACAGCTGGCCGGATTGCCAAAACTGCAGAGTTACCAAATCTACAGTAACATGAACAGTGACTGTGACTGCCATTTGGGTTAGGTTCTGGACATAATTTGGGGTAGGTTTCTTCATGAAAGTTGTTTTTCTATGTCTTAACTTGTTGCTGTAAAAATTTCAGGTCAATTGACCAAATCTATAGTGAGTTATGGCCAAATGAATAGTTATTGTTCATTTGGTCATTCTGCAGAATCAGTTGCAGGGTATCCGGATTGGGGCCAACTTTTGGTCCTCTTGCTTTGGTCTTTTGGGCATGGTTTCTTCAGCAAAAATGTGCCATTATAAGCCTAGTTTCATGTCCAATTGGCCAAACACCAATTGGACCAACACAGCCAAAGTTATGGCTGTCTAATTGGACTGGAATCTCAGTCACCATTGCTGCTGTCCCTAGGCAGCATAGTCATTCACTTTGCCATGCTAATTTTCAGTCCAAATTATGGTTAAATTTCCTCAAATGGTCACTAATTGACCATTAGAATGTCCTTTAACAATTTCATAAGCCAAGTCCACATTTTCACCCTCAAAACCCTAGTTTCCATTTCAATTTACCCATACACCTTAGTTAAGCACACTAATTCATTATCTATGTAGATATATAGCTTAAACATAATCTCCAATTCATTCTAAGTCCATTAAAACCATCAAAAACACTCCATCATTGTTCCTTCCTTAGGGCTGCCGAAATTCAAGGCATGCATAAACATAAATTTCATTTATTTAAGTTACAAATTCTTACTCACTTTAAGGCTTTAACATGGAATAAAGGAGATTTAAGTATATATGTGCACTAACCTTGTTGTATGCCAATCCAAGCTTGAAAAAAACTTCTTTATTTTCACTTCTTTTTGCTGCCCAAGTATTGCACAAATTGTGATGACCAATTTTTGTGAAAGGAAGATGGGGTTTTATGGTGGGATGAAGGGAGAAATCAAGCTTACAAGGAGGCTTTCATGGAGGTTGAGAGAGGTGAGGGAGAGGGCTGCGAAATTTGGAGAAGAAGAGCAGAAAATTTGTTTAATTTTTAACTCATTTCTTTCTTTTTTAAGTGGTTTAAGAGTGCTTGTTAAAGTGTGATTGGTGGAGGCCTTTTTGATGACATCATTATGATGTCATAATTCAAGTTTTAATTCAATTTCTTTTCTTTTCTTTTCTACTAACTTTAAATTAGTTTTTCATCAACATTAATTCATATTTTTTGTCATAATAATTATTTACTCAACTGGACAAGTCGGCCAAAAATCACCTCTGAAGGCGAAATAACCAAAATGCCCTCCGTTTGGCTTAACGGGTCAAAATTGTCTGTACCGATTGAAAAATTTTTCTAGGTATTTCCTTGGCATTCTAATGCCATGGGAACCTCAATAACCCTTCTCTGGAGTTCCAAAAATTATTTTACGATTTTTCCCCCGGGTCTAGGGCTCCTAGTTGCGAGAACCGCAACTTCCCTCTGGGTTACCCATCGCTAGGGCACCGGCTCATTTAACTCGATTGTATTTTATTTCTAAATTTTTTTACTAAATTTTTCTTATTAATGTTTGAGTTGATTATGGTCCCTCACTTAAGTTTAAATATTTTTCCGGACGTTCTAGCTGTCCGGACCGACACTGGTCACCAGAACAGTAGAATGTACGGAGTTGCTACCGGGAGGGTGTTACAATCTCACTCACACTCTGCATGTTTTCATGCTGCTTCTGTAACTCATTACTCATGGAAGCGAGCATGTAACACTTAGCTCTTATATCATGCTCCTTCCACTTGTCCAAAGTTTCATGTTCCTCTTGTGTGGCCTCTAGAGGTAAGGGACCAGGAACATTTGAATCTAGAATATATCCTATATGTTCAAGGTTCAGGACAAGTTTCAAATTTCTTAGCCAATCAGACGGATTAGGTCCTGTCAACCTATTGTGATCAAGTATGCTTGCAAGGATATTGGATGGTGGTGGTTGTTTTGTGCTCATTTTTATCAGAAAATTAACTGCAGAAAATAAACAGATTAATTAGTAAATGTATCATGTAATTAACCAAAATGATTATGGTCTTTTAATCAAATTGGTCCTCCCACTAACTTAGCGAATCCTACACTTCCAAAGTAGAAAACGAAAATCGTAGTTGGATGGATTTCTAGTGGGTGATTGAATTCTTATAATTCTATTGATCATCCTCAGGTACATCCATTATTGGAATTACAATAAACTATAAGTAAGCAACTCCTTGCCCATCACATCTCATGTGAGGTTCAATCCTTTACCTAGCCCCTAATGCTCAAAATCTCAGGTACATCCATTATTGACTTATCTTGCTTTAGTTAAGTTGATCCCATTGAGCCAGTAATTATGTAAATAATTTTAATGTCCTCAGGTACATCCAATATTGGCCACTAAACCATTTACATATTCACGACATCTCATGCTTAACAATTATTCTTAAGAAAATCTCTTAAATTAATTGCATCTCATGCAACTATTTAAAATTTCTTAAAATAATTGCCCCAATGGAGGGCCTATGTTATAATTACTTTAATTATAGCATTTCCAACTTAATCATTTATTTGGAAGATTTTATGGTCATTCTAATTACTATTATGGTCTCACTTTGCACATTATCAATTTAGCATGCATATATCATATAATTGCATACATTCCCATGCATCTCATGCATTCATGGATAAGCAGTAAATATGGTATGATCATGGACTTTCTAAGGGATTCAATTCTGAGCCACCAAGAATTGAATCGGGGCATTCCTAGGTGTATTTCATTCATTCATTTTACAAGAGTTGCTGAAGGAGTACATAATCAACACTTGATCTTGAATTCCTCCCACTGGTCCCACCAATGCTCTTGACCTCCTTGAACTTCTTGCAATCTAATATTACATAGTAATCCTTGGCATACCAAGGCGAATTTACAAGAACTTAAATAAATGAAATTACAACCCAAAAATTATTACAACCTTAATAATACATGCCCAAAATAAATTAAAATAAATTAATTAATTTACAATCCCAAAGAAACATAAAAGAAATAAATCCAATCACATTGGTCTTTTATAGTCCATGATCATCCATCATGCATATCACTATTTAACAATTAAATAAAACATACATACTTAAATTAAATTGAATATCTCATATTCAACTTAAAAATCCAGATTTGAATATGATTCAAATGAATTTAAAAATTCAGATTTGAATCTCATTCAAACAAATTTAAAAATTCATATTTGAATCACATTCAAACAACTTCAAAAATTCAGATTTGAATCACATTCAAACATTTTTTAAAAAATCAGATTTGAATCACATTCAACCATTTTTTAAAAAATCAGATCTGAATTTTATTCTATCAATTTTAAAAAATCAGATTTAAATATGATTCAAACAAGTTTAAAAATTCAGATTTGAATCACATTCAAACAACTTTTAAAATTCAGATTTGAATCACATTCAAACAATTTTTAAAATTCTGATTTGAATCATAATTTAATTGTGTGATTAAAAATCCTAATTAAACATTTTAATTAGTCATATGATGAACCTTTCACCATGCAACAATTGCAGAATTTAATAACAACCATGCGCACCATGATCTTCCAAAGCCATGCGCACCATGTTGGAGTTCATCAAGCATGCCGCCACACCTCTTGATCCAACCAGCAATGGATCAATCATCTCATGATCAAATCACACAATTAAATCATATAATAAACAATCTAAATGGCAAATATAGTGGCTCTGATACTAATTGAAGGAACGGAAGCGTGAAAAACATAAGTTTATACCATTGAATTCAAAAATTTTCACCTAGGGTCACATGCATCATGCAAGATTTATTTATATCTATTTGATTTCAATGATAAACAACATATTAAAACTCTTTTAATATGTTTTTGGATTTGTATTTGCCATTTAAGATTTTAAAATTAATCAGATTAATTTTAGAACCCTAGATTAAATCAAGAACGATTACACTAACCTCTTGATGCCTTTGCAGTGTCTGCGCCTTTGAGATTCGTCTTCAGGACACCAGATGTTGTCCCTCTAGCTTGTCCACACCAGGAACACCTATGGCAGCCCTTAAACAGCTTCTAAAGCCTTTTCTATTAATTAGAAATTCAAGTTCTGCCTTTTAAGAGATTAGAGATGTAAACAGGACACTAGAAACAATTTCTAGTGTTCTTAATTCAAGAGATTGATGGCTAATCTCTTTGAATTGATGAGAGATGAAGAAGAATAGAGGGAGGGCTGCAAAATGGCATGACCAAGGAGTGTGGCTGCTGGTTGTCTTTTATTTTCTCATAACAACACTTAAATAGCTAGGTTAACACATTAAACCCTTGCCACATGTCACCCTTTGATTAGCTCTAGGTTTAAGTGACCCAATCACATTGTGCCAAGTGTCAAACCTATATTTAATCTTGATTTTAATTATCTTACATGATTAAAAAACATTTGGCAAGCTTATGTGTTATGCCATGTGTCACCATCTCATGGTGCCACGTGTCACACTGCAAAATGACCAAAATGCCCCTGTGTCTTAATTTTGAGTTCTTAACCCAAAATAATTATTTTTCTTCTTCTAATTAATTTATATCAAACATAAATTAATTAATTAATCTCTATTAATTAATTTCTCATTAATTAAATTCATATTTAAACACTTTAAATATAAATTTAACTTATATTATACATCCAATAATCTAGATTTGGTTTCAAGTCATGCTAGGGACTTTGCAAACTAATTGCAAACCAAACCTATTTAATTAATCAATTAAACTCTTTAATTAATTAATTAAATCATATTTAATTAGGTGATAACTTGTGTATGTGTGTGACTTACTAGGCTCATCACTAATTGGCAATGAGACATGATATCAACTCTTAATATCATCAGAACTCTTTCTTACCATAAATGATTTCTCTAAATCATTTTATGAACCTCATAGACCATGATTAACACCTAGCATAGCATGCCATGGCCACCCAATTAGTAATAAGGTTTACCTTAAATGAACCTATAATCATATGTTACCATGCACTAGAATCTCTGTTACAAAATCCCAACTCAAATTTGAGTCATGGTTTATGTCAAACTCCATTTGCTATGAATATTATGTTCTCTTTTAATTCCAGTTCTTGATTAAAAGATTTTCTCATCAGAAACTCTTTTCTGAATAAATCTATCTGTCCTGGCCAGAAACTTGAAACATCAAGAACAATTAAATGAACATAGGATTTTATCTCTATTTACTTAGAGGAACAGATTCCATCTTGATCAACACCTACCTCCATATATAACTAGTAGGAGCCAACACATGCCCATATACCCATACACCGTACAAGTATGAAAGCGATTATCAAACTCAAACTACCTATATATAAGATAATGCATGCTATCTCAGTCTAAAGATTATATGCATCGATATGATTTATGACAAAACATTGACAAGAGTAAACTCCATGAGCTTGTCATAAGTGTCACTGGTTCGGCCTACTTATCATTTATAAGTGCCTATCATGTTTGTTATATGGCATGAGACTCACCATTCCATCTTATTTATATCTCATATAAATAACTTGGGAACAAATATGAATACAATCTTTCTGGATAAGTCATGTCCTTATTATGAAGTATCCTCGATTGTGAACCTATTTATGATACTTCGTGCTAGAAATATTGTCACTCATATTCTTAACAACTTAAGAATAATATTTCTAACAAAATATCAATGGACCTTTTCTATTACACATAAATATATTATGTAAACGGAAAAGTGGAAATGCCTTTTATTAATAAAAATATGTACAAGATACATACTAAATGATATGCTCTAGGGCATACTCCTAACATCTTCCACCGCACCATCAGTTCTAAAATTAATCATAAATCTTAAAGGGTTTATTAGGACTAATCACCAATAAAAGTAGGTTTTGGCTCTAATTGGAAAACACCTTAGGTGCTTTGAGAAAGGACCTATGATATTTTAGGATTAATTTCCATCAAAGTGACGATCCTCAATCCAATGAATAGATGAGATTAAAATCTATAATAAGATTATAATGTGAAATCTTAATTTTGAAATTATTTCAATTGATAGTTTTATTTAAAGTTTATTTTCAGCCTTCAAAATAAGTTTAATATACTTTTCATTCATATTCGGTGTAGCCTAAACAGTTACAACTGCTGTGTAGTTTGGTACTTACTAACCAAATTTCTCGTGGGACGATACTTCACTCACTACTTTATTACTTGTTAGCAATCCGTGCACTTGCAGAGTTGAAAAACCAGCAAAAAAAGCCATTTTCACCTAGCACATGGTGAAGGAGAAGGTGAATTTCCAGAGATGGGAGATGTCGAAGGCGGTTTACGAGCTCATCACCTACAAAGACCAATTGACAGCGCTACTAATGCTCAGTTTGAAGGACAGTGTAAATGATGATCGAGCTGGTAGAGATCCGCCCACAGAATGACTATAATTACTATGATAATAAAGTTTGATTTTTTCTTTTAAGGTTGATCTTATTGGTTAAGCTATGGTTCTACTTTTCCACTTTTTAGAATTACAACTCTATTGAGATCGGATGGTTAATTAAAATTCCATTAAAACTTAAATTATTATAAAATTGAACTTTAACTAAAACTTAAATTAAAACTTAAAATTTAACTAAGAATTGCATGATCATAAGAGACAAAATTAAAACCTGATTAAAACTTGAATGAACATAAAAAATTAAAATGCAACTAAAACTTTAAAACTTGATCTCAAATTAAATTATCATAAAAACAACCTGATTGCATATTAATTAAACATTATTTATTATTTTTGCAGAGCCAATTAAGAATTATTGACCCGAACGGAATATGGTGTTTACAAACATGTTTGATTCAATTCAATTCTCTCCATAATTTAAATTGGTTTGATTTTATTTACAATAAATTTTGATTTACTTGGTTTTATGATTTTTCAAATTGAACTTTACCAAACCAACTAATGCTTTTAGTTGCAAAGTTGATCTTGTACATTTTAAAAAAATAAAAACAAAAAAATTAAAATGTCTTAAATATAGATCAATAAAAACTAAAGGAAAATTATAAAAAAATAGTACTATGTGAGTTTGTGCCCTTTTAAGTCAAGGCTTGAGGTTAACTTTGTGAAAAGAAGGGCTCTTTTTTTTTGTCATTTACAAAGATTTTTCCATTAAGAACATTAAATTTTAATTATATGACATTAAATATTTAATTAAGAATAAGATTTAATTATAAATATGAGTTTTGCTTCAAATAAAATTTAAAAAAAAAAAAAGAAAGACAAGTCAGGTTCGCTAGTTCAATTTAAGTCATCCTCTAACTAACATCAATCCATGAGTTTCTGACAACGGCAAGCTCGTTTGGAGGTGGAGAGGCTATAAGCAGTAGTTTTTAGGGCTTCTAGTGGCTTATGGTGATTAAAAGAAAGGCAACAAGTAATGTTCACAGCTTTAGTTTTGTACATCTTCAAAGTAATGCCAATTTGCGAGATATGAAAGTCGGTGAGCTCATCTGTGGGACCTTCAAGCCTGGTTTAGTATCATCTTTCCATAACATTACCAAAATGCTTAAATATTAATACCACAAAGGTGGAGGAAAGGAGTTACCGCCCAAGTAATAACTGGAACAAATTCATAAGAAGGGATGTGGGTGATAACTTACCCCTTACAAAGGTCCACTACCCTTCTTTTACCATAAGCCCAATAGCCTAGGTTCGGGATAGTGGGTACAAGAGAGGGAAGGTGTTAGGCACCCTTTCCACCTGGATTTATCTTAGAACAAGAGCCAGCCTCTAATATTGATTTCTAAAATCTGTCTTCTCATTTTTTTTTTATTAAATTTCTTATTCATGTAGTTAATGCAAGTCTAAAGTTATACACACATTAAAATTCAACCATTCAAAGAAATAACATGTATGTATATGCACATAAAAAGTCCTATTATGTGATGTTTCTAAGTCAAAAGAATTATCTTATTTATCATCTTGCCCTAACATGTGAACTAAACTAAGTTAATTATATACAATATTTATTTACATGCTATTGAACATGCTAGATTACATAAAGTACTAAGCAAAGATTATTAAAGGCTTTTCAATCATACCATACTCATAAAAAAGGTGTTCCTAAACATGCCTTGGTTTCTAGGTTATGTACTTAGGCCTTTTATTACCATATTTCCCTATATGCATTCTTACTAAAACTCAATTACATACCAAAGGTTCAATTCAATATTTTCAAAACAAAACAAAGTAATTTAAAGTCCATAAAAAAAAAAAAAAAACTAAAGTTCTATAACTAAAGAAAGGGGAGGAGAATAGAAGTTAAACTTTAAAATGGCCTTTACATCCCCACAAATAAAACTTAAATAAATTAACCTACAACCTTTACAAGGTCTTAAGCCCATTAAGCTCATGCAAGAGGCCTTGAATTTCCAAAGTGGGTCTTGATCCATCATTTATATAAACTACATCCTCTATGGGCTTTTACTTGCTCCATTTGTGGGCCTTGTGCTTTTTATGGACTTGGACTCATTTTATTTATTTATGCAATTAAAAAAAACTTAAAATAATTAACTAATTAATTAGGATAAATAAAAAAAGATAAGATAAAAATTAAAGAATAGAATTTAAATTAAATTAAAATATAGAATGCAATTTAAATTAGG
The DNA here is from genome assembly GCF_030052815.1 of Hevea brasiliensis. NCBI lineage: Eukaryota > Viridiplantae > Streptophyta > Magnoliopsida > Malpighiales > Euphorbiaceae > Hevea > Hevea brasiliensis. Next base: position 24,266,134 of record NC_079497.1, on the reverse strand, counting down.
ACTTCTAAATGAGGTGAAATTTGGCCAAGGGTGTAACCCTAGACATCATGCTCTATTTTGCTATTTTTGTGCCAAAATAAAAGTCATTAAACTCATGGAAAATAGAAACATAAAAGTTAGTATCAGATCTAAACAAATAAAATAAAATTAAACAAAAAATTAATATAAAAACCAATAATCCACTATTTAGGGTAGTAAACTTGTAACAATAATTAAAAATTGCAAAACATCTAGAAAAATCATGAAATTTTATGATGATATGCATAACATATCATACTAAAATTAAGGAAAAAATAACCATTCAAAAACATGCAAAATCATGTATGCAATAAGCAATGAAATTGACATATGCAATTTTATTAGCTAATCTAACCTATGGACACTAAATGGCACTTCATACCAAATCAGAAAGGCAATAGAAAATCTAAAATCTAAAAGGATGAAAAGAAAACTGACATCATAACATGCAATGTAGGCTCAAGAATCACTCAAACATATCAAATGTAAACCAAGTTATGATCTTTTCAAAATCGGGTTTGTGCAGTAGTGTGCCTACATAGGTGCAAACTTTAAAAAATTATAACTAATTCTATTAAAAATCATTTTTAAGTGATTCCAAAAGGCAAATCATATGTAAACAATGTAAATAATTCATTAAAAATAATATCAGAGGCAAAAGAATTTGTTTTCAAAAGGTAAAATAGAACAAAAGCAAAAAAATGTCCTAAGTATGCCTATAGAGCGATTTCGAGTGAGTCAACTAGTAAAAGCTCACATTTTAACTAAAAAAGAAAGGCTCTGACATTTGAAGGGCATTTGAAGGGCATCTACTAAAATTTTTAATTTAGAAAATTGTAAAGCTTTTTATTATTTACAAATTACGATATAATGAAAGGGCATGTAAAAACAATTATTTTGCAATTAAAATAAAAATTTTACCTTTTTTTGGAATGCAATAAAATTAGAGACTTGGTTATGGATCATCAAATTGTAAGTATGGATGAATAGCTAAACTCCCGTGGGATTTCCCTCGTCAAGGTTTAGTGAAAGGTCATGGGCATTCCAGGGACATGTTCCTTGGATACATACTTGATTCCATCTTTTATAATTTTCTGGCTCAACTATCAAATGACTCTCATATGTAAATGACTCAAACAACACAATATTTGCAAACAAATGACTCTCCTATGCAAATGACTCAAACAATACAATCTTTGCAAACAATGACATGATAGCCTTGTTATCATCATATCCTTTTAACCAATAAGCATGTTTTTATTAAATAATCACATAATAATGTAAAAATATCAAATCAAACCATTCATGAATACATTTTTGTCTCAATGGCAATATAATAATACTGCTAGGTTTAGAGGGAATCTAAAGAAGGATCCAAACACTCAAATTAAAGCTTGCTTAATTTAAGCTCAAGCCAAGTTAATGAGAAATAAGGACCAAAAACAAGTGTAGGCATAACAAGGTCAAGTTCAAAAAAAAAATTCAAATTGCAAAAGACAAGGAAATAATTATCTAAATAGAAATGTTATCTTATAACCACGATATGTCAGGCTCTTTCAAGGCACACCTTCTTATACTAGCCACTGATTGATCGAAATTCTCCAAGCATAATCTTTGATAGCTTACAATCTTTAAGCACATATCTTATTCCTAATCACATATCTTTAAGCCATCCTATAAGTTACTCTAACTTCTTTTTCACCAAACTATCCTTATCCCAACCCTGCAATAATAGCCAATCTTATTTATCATGCCACTATCCAAGATCACATGGATATGCATTCCCATTCTTGCCCATCCCTTTGATGGAAATTTGATTTGAGGTAGTGCTCACCCAGCAAAAACCCTACGCATGGTAATAAATGGAATTGTAAGCCCAATGCCAATGGAGTTGAATGATGGATTCTATAGGAGACAAAGGGCATGATATTAGAGGCTACAAGCCGTTTAAGAGTGAAATAGAAAATTATGAATTTTAAAAGTGTTCAGCTATTTGAAAAGGCAAATATGTAATCAGAATTGATAATGTCACACCTTATCCCTGGTAAGGCATGACATGTTCCCGTAGTATACCTAATGAATTACCGAACTCCACCTATCAATAACCCATTAGTTATGCTATAAAGGATTTTAAAACAAATCATAGCTTTTTATCTTATCAATTCTTTTGCGGAAAACTACATGAAAATAATTAAAATTCCATGTAAATGTTCATTGGAAATAATGATAGAATAAATATTGCAAAAGTTACATTTTCATAAGTCTTAAAGTAAACTACAAAATAGTTACAACCCAAAATATGATAGCAATTCAATGCTTTTAAATACAAACTGCTCAATGTACGTACATCCATACATATAGGTACAAAATACATCAAAAGGAAATTGTAGGGGTATACCTATGATATATACCCACAATCAAAACCAAAATGCTACTTCCGAGTCTCTCACTCAGCAGCCTTCTCATTTCCCTTTCCTGTAAGCTATCACTGAGTATATTACTCAGTGGTGCACAACTAATAATTTTAAAACTTAAAATAAAGTAAAACTTGTCAAGGCATAATAAATCACATCCTTCTTAAGCATGAAAACATCACAATAGTTCTAAGTTCATAAGAGCCATTTATTGGAATAACATTTCAAATGAGAAATCACACTTCATAAATCACAATTCACAAAGCATTAGTGTTGCCAACATCAACACACAGTTTAGGCCATGACACAAAATTTCACGATCAGTGTCGTGTTGTACACCACGAAAAAGTAATCTCAACCTCACTAACTGTTATTAATGAGGGAAGGGCTAGCTAGCAAATAAGTACTCATGTAGTTTTACCCCACTAACCGTTATAAATGGGAGACATAATCAATATCCATTATCAACCCCAAGTAGCCGTTACTACTGGGGAAGTTCCAAAAAGGACTGTCATGCTAACTGTGGTTTCAAAACAGTTTTCAAAAGTTTTCCACTCAACAATCACATTTATAAACCAATAAACACATTCAAATCATCATAATATCCATATAGAAGTGGCAACACCCAAATTTCTTAAATGTAAGAGAAAAATTATATTTCAGTCAAAGTAAACTTGTTCAAAGCAAACTCATTCAAATAAACACATTCCAAACAATATACAAGTTTAAAAATGAAGAAAAGGTTAGTTGTGCACAAACCTTCAATGCTCTCTTTTTTCTTTACTCACTATTCCTTGTCCATCCCAACCTCTTTCTCTACTGAAAATACATATTTTATGCAATTTCTTTGCCCCAATCATGTATACTACTTCAACTAAGCTTAATTTCATTATCAATTTCATTCAAAGACATCAAACCCTAACTTTTCTCTAATTTGGCCAAAATCGTAGTTTAGATTCCATACATGTTTTCTTTCATTTTCTTATGAAATTTCATCATAATCTAACTTAATTTAAGGTTTGTATAACTAAATGAGCATTAAAGAACTTACCTCTTGATGACTTCCTTCCAACTCCCCAAATATTCAATTTTCTTCTAATCTCTTATTTCCCCTTGCTTTTAATCTCTCAATCAAAGATCTCTTTGATGTTTACTATAAGTTAGATGGAAAACTCATGAAAGATAAGTAAGGGATTGAGCTTGGAGTATGGGTGTCTATGGAGGAGGAAGAAAGAAGAAGAAAGAAATAATGAAAGAGGGAGAGGGGAGGTGGGGCGACATGAATAGGAGAGGAAGGAAGGGTTTTGTCTTCTTTTATACCTATTTTATTTCTTTTAATTAACAATTGAATTTAATTATCAAAAGCCCATAAGTCATAATTTTAAATTTTGTCTTAATGAAAATGAAAATTTAAGTTTTCACTTCTTAAATTTCCCCTTACACATTTTTACTTGAATTTTTCCTCAAAAATTTATTCATAATTCAATTTATTATTTTCATTTACTTAAATTGACATTTTGGTCAAAAATCAACTCTTAAAGTGAATTGATCAAAATGCCCCTTATCGGGTCGTAATCCCTCTTTTATAATATACCCTGTGAGTCCTTATATTTTTGGGTCACTTGAATTTTTATTGTGTCTATCTCAATTAATTTTCTATTTATTTTTGGTCCTCAAGGTGTCTTTGAATAGTACTAGTCACGGACCAAAAATGGTACTATTCATAACTCGGAGATTCGGGGTATTACAATTCTCTCCTCCTTAAAAATTAATTTTGTCCTCAAAATTTACTTAGTCTCAGTCTCTGAATAGCTATGGGTGCTGTCTCCTTATGTCCTACTCACGCTCCCATGTAGCTTCCTGGCCTGAATGATGGTTCCACAACACTTTGACTAGAGGTATCTGTTTGTTCCTCAACTGTTTTACCTCATATGCCAAGATCTTTATGGGCTCTTCATCATATGTCAGGTCTGGATTCACCTCAATCTCCTCTACTGGCAAAATGTGAGAGGGGTTTGATCTGTACCTCCTCAACATGGAGACATGGAAGACATTGTGAATCTTTTCCAACTCTGGAGGCAATGCAAGTCTATATGCCAATGGACCCACTCTTTCCAGAACCTCATACGGCCCAATGAAGTGAGGACTTAATTTCCCCTTTCTACAAAACCTCATGATCCTCTTCCATGGGGAAACTTTTAGGAACACCTTGTCACCCACACTGTACCGAATATCTCTTCTCTTTAGGTCAATGTAGGACTTCTGTCTATCCGTTGCAACTTTGAGTCTATCTCTAATGAGCTTAACCTTTTCTTCCGTCTACTGCACTAATTCTGGGCCAATCAACTTCCTCTCGCCCACTTCATCCTAACACAAGGGAGTTCTACACTTTCTGCCGTAAAGTGCTTCGTATGGAGGCATCCCGATGCTTGACTGATAACTGTTGTTGTAGGCAAATTCAATTAAAGGCAAATGTGTGTCCCAACTCCCTTCAAACTTAATCACACAAGCCCAAAGCATATCCAGCAAAATCTGAATGATCCTTTTAGATTGGCCATCTGTTTGTGGATGGAATGCTGTACTAAAGTTCAATCTAGTCCTTAGGGCTTTTAGGAGACTACCCCAGAATCCAAAAGTGAACCTTAGGTCTCTGTCCGACACAATAGACACTGGCACTCCATGTAACCTCACCACATCATCAATGTACAGTTTGGCCAATCTTTCCAGGCTGTAATCCATCCTCACTGGCAAAAAGTATGCAGACTTGGTCAATCTATCAATAATAACCCAAATTGCATCATGATTCTTTTGTGTACATGGAAGTCCTATCACGAAATTCATAGTGATTCTTTCCCATTTCCACTCGAAAATTGGCAATGGCTGTAGCAACCCTGCAGGCACTTGGTGTTCTGCCGTTACTTCCTAACAAGTTAGGCATTTGGCAACATATTCTGTAATGTCTTTCTTCATTCCTCTCCACCAATAGTGCTCTTTCACACTTCTGTACATTTTGGTTCCACTAGGGTGCATTGCAAAAGGTAAATCATGTGCTTCCTTTAAAATGGTCTACCTCAGTTTAACATTCTCAGGAATGCACATTCTGCCCTTATATAACAACAAGCCCTCATCATTTACTGATAATTCTAGTTTCTTGCCATCCCGAGCCTCTTCCATCAACTTCACATACTTATCATCCTTCTGTGCAACTGCTTTAATTTGTTCTACCAGCATTGGCTTCACTTGCCAAGTAGCTATCATCTGCCCATCTTCATTAATCTCTAAATTAGCATGCAATGCCCTTAACTCATGCACCATAGACAATGGAGAAACCCTTAAACCAACCATAGTCTTGCGACTTAAAGCATCAGCTACTACATTAGCTTTTCCAGGCTGATAGTCTATCAAACAATCATAATCTTTTATCAGCTCTAACCATCTCCTCTGCCTCAAATTTAACTCCTTTTGTGTGCCCAAGTACTCCAAACTTTTATGATCTGTGTATATATAACATCTCTCCCCATACAAGTAATATCTCTAGATCTTCAAGGTAAAGACAATGGCTGCCAGCTCCAACTCATGCATAAGGTAATTCCTCTCATGCGGTTTAAGCTAGTGTGAAACATAGGTAATGACATTCCTGCCTTACATCAACACATAACCCAATCCATTATGAGAAGCGTCACTGTATATGGTATACTCCTTACCCAAAGTGGGCAAGGTTAAGACTGGAGCTTCAGTTAAACACATCTTTAACTCATCAAAACTTTCCTAGCACCGATCAGTCCATTGAAATTTTACATCCTTCCTAAGTAGCTTGGTTAGTGGAGATGCTAGCATGGACAATCCCTTCACAAATCTTCGGTAATACCCGGCTAAACTAAGGAAACTCCAAACTTCCGTGACATTTCTAGGTGGCTTCTAATTAAAAATGGCTTCTACTTTGCTAGGATCCACCTGGATACCCTCTACAGATACAATATACCCCAAAAATGTAATCTCTTTAGCCAAAACTCACATTTTGACAGTTTGGCATACAACTGCTTATCCCTCAAAGTCTGCAATACTAAACTCAAGTGCTTATCGTGTTCCTCTGTATTCTTTGAGTACACCAAAATATCATCAATGAACACCACAACAAACTGGTCCAAATATGGCCTGAAGATAGTGTTCATCAGGCCCATAAAAGCAGCTGGAGCATTAGTCAACCCGAATGGCATTAACAAGAACTCATAGTGGCCATACCAAGTCCTAAAGGCAGTTTTAGGAATACTTTGCTCCTGCACCCTCAACTGGTAGTAGCCCGATCTCAAGTCAATTTTGGAGAATACAGTTGCATCCTTCAATTTATCAAACAAATCATCGATCCATGGTAGAGAATATCTATTCTTTATGGTCACCTTATTCAATTGTCTGTAGTCTATGCATAGGTGGAGAGTGCCATCCTTCTTATTCACAAATAATACTGGTGCTCCCCAAGGTGACACGCTAGGGTGGATGAAACCCTTATCTAACAATTCCTGCAATTGCACCTTCAACTCTTTCAACTCAGCAAGTGCCATCCTATAAGGAGTGATGGAGATTGGCTCCACACTAGGCATAGTCTCAATTTCAAACTGCACCTCTCTTTCTGGAGGCAATATCGGCAATTCTTCCATAAAGACATTCGGAAAATCCCATACCATATGAATATCTTTAAGATCTGGACTCCCCACCTGGGTGTCTATCATATGAGCTAGATAAGCTTCACATCCCTTTCTAATCATCTTTCTAGCAAATGCAGCTGAAATGATATTGGATGGCAATAACTACCTCTCCCCGTGTATCACTACATTTGCATACTCGGGAAGACCAAAAGTGACTGTCTTCAGTCTACAGTCGATCATGGCATGATACTTGGCTAAGCAATCCATGCCCAATATGATATCATAATCTCGGAAGGGCATTTCAATTAAGTTTGACAGGAATGTATGTCGTTGGATCACCAAAGGACAATCTTCATACAATTTGTTCACCCTAACCTCTTGTCCTAAAGGACTAGTCACTAGCACATCATAATCCAATTTCACATAAGGAATAGCAATAGAGAATGCAATACTAGCACTAGTATAAGAATGTGTAGATCCAGGGTCAAACAGCACATATACATCTCTATCAGAAATGGAGAAAGTACCGCCACAACATCTGATGTCTCAGCTTCCTCCCTCTGGCGCATGGTGTACACCCTGGCTGATGCACCACTCTGCTCTGGTTGGCTTGCTGTGCCCTGGCTGCCAGAAGTGTTACCTCTACCCCTGCCTCGGCCTCTACTAGCTGTCTGTTGTCCTCTGGAAGTAGAACTTTGAACAGTTCCCTCAGTGGTGGTAGGCGGCCCAAACCTGCGAGCACTAGTGTAATCTTTAGCAAAATGCCCACTTCCCCCACAGTTGTAACTGGCTCCTATGGCCTTATAACATACTCCTCCATGATTCCTGCCACAAGTCTCACAAACATGGGTAGGAAAGGAACCCCTAGATGCCTGCTATTCGGATCTAGATGCCTGCTATTCGGATCTAGGTCCCCCAAAGCTCTTTCTCTTACTCGGATTGCTACTTGAACTCTGATCTGAAGTCTTCCCACTTTTCTCTTTTTCTTCTGTTCCCTTTTTAACAGCGCCTTCTAACTCAATCCTCTCTAATTCTAGGGCTTGGGATATCAGCTCTGAGAAGTTCTCATATTAGAACCCAACCACTTGCATTCATAAGATAGGCCTCAATCCAGCTTCAAAGCTCTTGCATCTGTCTCTGCTAGTAGTGAGTAAACTCTTAGCATAGTGACTCAGGCGAGAGAACTCCCTCTCATACTCTGCCACAGTCCTATCACCCTGCTTCAGACTCAGAAACTCTTGTAGCTTTATATCCACATACGTGTCCGAAACATACTTCTATCTAAACTCCCTCAGAAAATCTTCCCAAGTCAGAACTGAAGGCTCTACCAGGCTGTGGGGAATGGTCTTCCACCATTCATAAGCGTCCCCTTGCAACAAAGAAATGGAGTATTCAAACTTTAGATCATTTATGCAACGTAATTTCTTGAATACTCTCTCCATTCTCTCAAGCCATTGTTCTGCTTCTAATGGATCCATTGTACCCTTGAACTCTATCGCCCCATACTTTATTAACTTTTCATACTGTCTGGCTGGAGGTGGTGGTTGCACTGGAGGTGCTTGCACAGGAGCTTGGACTAGAATATTGCCAGCCATTTGCTGAAATAGTGCAGTCATCTGCTGAGCGAACTGAGTAGGCAACTGCATAGGCGGGATGGGTGCAACTGACCCACTGGCATTCTGAGGAGCTGGGGCCTCCCCCTGTACCTCAGCTGCTACGGATTATTCTATCGCGTGATCCCCCTCTTCCATACCAAAACACAAAGAATTCTACTTCCTGGACAACCAACACAAGGAGATTTTCCTCAATTAGTCCATATTTATGATGTAATGCACTATTTGTATCAATTAATGACAATTGAGTAGTTGTACTTATCAAAATTTTTCAAACATGCAATTTCAAAACTTGTATAAAAACCAAGCTCTAATACCACCAAAACATGTCACACCTTATCCCTGGTAAGGCATAACATGTTCCCGTAGCATATCTAATGAATTACTGAACTCCACCTATCGGTAACTCATTAGCTATGCTATAAAGGATTTTAAAATAAATCATAGCTTTTTATCTTATCAATTCTTTTACGAAAAATTGCATGAGAATAGTTAAAATTCCATGTAAACGTTCATTAGAAATAATGATAGAATAAATATTGAAAAAGTTACATTTTCATAAGTCTCAAAGTAAAATACAAAATAGTTACAACTCAAAATGTGATAGCAAGGCAATGCTTTTAAATAAAAACTGCTCAATGTCCGTACATCCATGCATATAGGTACAAAATATATCAAAAGGAAATTACAAGGGTATACCTACGATATATACCCACAATCAAAACCAAAATGCTGCTTCCAAGTCTCTCACTCAGCAGCCTTCTCCTTTCCCTTTCTTGCAATAGCATAAATAAGCTATCGCTGAGTATATTACTCAGTGGTGCAGAACTAATAATTTTAAAACTTAAAATAAAGTAAAACTTGTCAAGGCATAACAAATCACATCCTTCTTAAGCATGAAAACATTACAATAGTTCTAAGTTCATAAGAGCCATTTATTCGAATAATATTTCAAATGAGAAATCACACTTCATAAATCACAATTCACAAAGCATTAGTGTTGCCAACATCAACACACAGTTTAGGCCATGACACAAAATTTCATGATCAGTGCTGTATTGTACACCACGACAAAGCAATCTCAACCTCACTAACCGTTATTAATGAGGGAAGGGCTAGCTAGCTAATGAGTACTCATGTAGTCTTACCCCAATAACTGTTATTAATGGGAGACATAATCAATATCCATTATCAACCCCAAGTAGCCGTTACTACTAGGAAAGTTCCGAAAGGGACTGTCATGCTAACTATGGTTTTAAAATAGTTTTCAAAAGTTTTCCACTCAACAATCACATTTATAAACCAATAAACACATTCAAATCATCATAATATCCATATAGAAGTGGCAACACCGAAATTTCTTAAATGCAAGAGAAAAACTATACTTCAGTCAAAGTAAACTTGTTCAAAGCGAACTCATTCAAATAAACACATTCTAAACAATTTACAAGTTCAAAAACAAATAAAAAGTTAGTTGTGCACAAACCTTCAATGCTTTCCTTTCTCTTTACTCACTATTCCTTGTCCATCCCAACCTCTTTCTCTACTGAAAATACACATTTCATGCAATTTCTTTGCCCCAATCATGTATACTGCTTCAGCTAAGCTTAATCTCATCATCAATTTCATTCAAAGACATCAAACCCTAACTTTTCTCCAATTTGGCCAAAACCTAGTTTAGATTCCATACATATTTTCTTTCATTTTCTTATGAAATTTCATTATAATCTAACTTAATTTAAGGTTTGTATAACTAAATGAGCATTAAAGAACTTACCTCTTGATGACTTCCTTTCAACTCCCCAAATCTTCAATTTTCTTCTAATCTCTTGTTTCCCTTTGCTTTTAATCTCTCAATCAAAGATCTCTTTGATGTTTACTATAAGTTAGATGGAAAACTCATGAAAGATAAGTAAGGGATTGAGCTTAGAGGATGGGTGTCTATAGAGGAGGAAGAAAGAAGAAGAAAGAAATAATGAAAGAGAGAGAGAGGAGGTGGGGCGGCATGAATGGGAGAGGAAGGGAGGGTTTGGTCTTCTTTTATACCTATTTTATTTCTTTTAATTAACAATTGAATTTAATTATCAAAAGCCCATAAGTCATAATTTTAAATTTTGTCTTAATGAAAATGAAAATTTAAGTTTTCACTTCTTAAATTTCCCCTTAAACATTTTTACTTGAATTTTTCCTCAAAAATTTATTCATAATTCAATTTATTATTTTCATTTACTTAAATTGACATTTTGGTCAAAAATCAACTCTTAAAGTGAATTGACCAAACTGCCCCTTATCGGGTCATAATCCCTCTTTTATAATATACCCGGTGAGTCCTTATATTTTTGGGTCACTTGAATTTTTATTGTGTCTATCTCAATTAATTTTCTATTTATTTTTTGTCCTCAAGGTGCCTTTGAATAGTACTAGTCACGGACCAAAAATGATACTATTCATAACTCAGAGGTTCGAGGTGTTACAGATGAGGAATTTTTAAGCACAATTAGTAGTATCAAAATCTTATCCCGATGGCATTTCCTAAATCCATCCCTCAGCAACCACCATCAGAGCCCTTTATAACTTCTAGTGACTAAACCCATCCCATACTCTAAAAAACAACATCCAAGTGCTTACCCTAGTTATCATAAGCAATTCTCCCATACCCACTCTAAGTAACATGTCTACCAAACATATTATTATATCAAGACCAAATCTTTCCCAACTTTCTAATTGTAATATCACCTTTCATGAGTCCATCACATGTTTCAAGTAACCCAAATCTCCTGTCGACACCATATTTTGGCCAATCCCCAGAATCAATAAATTTCGAAACTGATCCCCAGCACTAAGTCTCCTTTTGCCAGCCAATTACATTTCCGATCTCTCTT